>NC_080064.1:17329524-17629657 GCF_949987535.1 Balaenoptera acutorostrata | reverse complement strand
TCCAGAGAGAAGGAACAGCCCGAAAGCCCCAGAGCATGGCCCACGGTCCAGGAAGGGTGAAGTTCCATGTTGCCCATTGAGTGTCAATGACTGACGCTCAAGTAGAAGGGTAAGAGGGGAGTGGAGAAAGCGCTAAGAGTTGAGGCTTGAGGTGGGCACAGCCAGGGCTTGAGGGCAGCCCAAGCCATGCCAAGGAACCACACAGAGGGCAGGCAAGCCATCTTGGAGTTTTAGCCTGGAGAGTAAGGTGTTCCGCTCTGTGCTTTATAAAGATCACTGGCAACAGTGCACAAAATAGATTGGATCGGAACAAAGGTAGAAAGCTGGCTGGCCAGCTACAGACTGCTGCCGCAGTAATCCAAGACAAGAGATTACAGTGGCTTTAGCCAAAAGAGAAAGGGGGCATCAACAGGCTCGCAGTCTAAAAAATGTGTGCCATTGTGGGTGGGGAGTGGAAGGGGGTGGAGAGTTGAGAGAAGGGGAAGAACACTGGGTGACTCCCGGGTTTCTGCCTCTGGCAGCTCCGTGGTCCCATCCCCTGAGACCAGGAACCCAAGAGAAGTACCGGGTGGAAGAAAACTGCGAAGGTCACTGCTGCCAGAGCCCCTAGTGGGGGCAGGGAGCTAAGGGAGTCAAGAAGGAAGACCCAACTGTCAGGCCACAGTCCTAGAAAGCCGAGAAACAGACGAAACTGCAGAGTTAGATTACCTCTTGTAAAATTTTCTCACAGTCAGAAATAGAATCATATACTGTTCATTTTTGGTTTTTATATTAAAAAAAAAAGTCAAGTAACCAGTATTTGGAGCCTCAAAAGCTATTATTCACACTTATAATCCTCTGTTTCTAATCTCCCTCAACCTAGTTGGGCCCTTTCCTTCATAAAACATGCCCTATTGTATGTCCCAGAACCAGATTCTAGAGCTTATATATAGCAGAAGTCACTCATGCAAACACCTTCAGGGGTCAGACAGATGTAAAATCTCTCATGTTTAAATGTAAGCAACGAATTGGTAAACACAACACGGGCCAAACTCTGGCCTAAGCCATTTTCTATTGAGATCCCATTTTTACAAAATATCCTAACATAAAGATTTAAAAGATATTTCCTTCCTTTTTTTTTTTTCCTTTCGGGTACTAATAAAACCAGAAATTACATCACAAACTGACTTTTTCAGCGGTCCTAATATTAGACAAGTTCTGAGATAAGTTTGGTTTCAAAATAGCAGCTCTACTGTCACAGACACAGAGGGTCTCCAGGACAAATGCAGGGGAAGCATCCTCGCCTCCTGTCTCTGCTTCCTTGAATCTATCCCTCTCCTCCTCTCTCCCTTTTAACCCTACTTTCCTAACCCTGAGGAACTGACTCCACCTGCAAAAAGCTGATGCCTAGAGCCAAAGTACTGGGCTTCTACTACTCTTCCTTTCACCTGTCAGAAGAAACAAATACGTTCATCTGCTAACCAGGCTGTGGAGACAACATGTCCCCATTTCACCAGTCTCATGTAAAATAACGACAATGATCTCTAAGGTATCCCTGAAGCACCTCATTGGGTGAATGCCTATATTATACACAAACATTCAACTATCTTTGACCAGTTTAGACAGGAAACAAAGCAAGAAAAGATACTTTTACATCTTTGAGGTCAAGGTCACAGAGCAATATAAAGTACTAGTTTTAGGGGGATTCTCCTCACTGTTTCAGTTCAGTGGTGTTACATGTTCATTGTTGGCTCTGTACCTTTTGAAGGGTCAAGGACCCCTCTGAGACCTGACTGCAGTACAAGCATACCATAAAATACCATTTTATTGTGCTTTGAAGACAGTGCACAATTTTTACAAATTGAAGGTTTGTGGCAACCATGCATTGTCAGACGATGGTTAGCATTTTTTAGCAATAAAGTATTTTCTATGTGACTCGCTTTATTACAATATTCACTTTACTGCAGTGGTCTGGAACTGAACCCGCCATATCTCCAAGCTATGCCTGTAATGGGCTCTCTTCCCAGAAAAAAAAATGGCATTCACACAAATCTGCAGGCAAATTCAAAGGATTCATGGATCCCTTGCAACTTGACCATTTACCCCAGACTAACAAGCTGATGTGGATCAGCAATAACATATTTACTTTATCTATGGAAATGAAATACTTGATGTCATGATTTTGAGGATATGGAGTTAAATAAAAACATTAGGGAAATGTAAGGAAAGACAGCTTTCTTTCCCTACCTTTCTCTCCCTTGAGAGCTGTAGGAGTCTTAAAACTGCACACTCTCTGCAAATGAAATACCGCACCCTCTGCATGACTTAAAGAAAGTGACAACCTCATCTCTGAATTTAAATGCCTTAATATTTAATTCTTTCCTCTATTTGGTTATAGCTTGCTTTCTCCACATTATCAAGATGATGGCTTTAGAAGGCAGGCTATTGGAGATCCAGAAAACAATATATCCCAATTCAGTTTCCTTGTGAAAATCAAAGAGCTCACTCTCTTGAAGAGTTGAAAGAGGCTGAAGGGTCACTGCTTCCCCCCAGGGTGCTGGTACAGGCAGTACTCCAGAAGGGTAATGTAAATACTCAGTATGAGGCAACAGGGCATACCAATTTGTTTTTCAATCTGTTTTATTTCAGTTCAAAGCACCTTTGCAGATAGATAGTCCAGGAAAATAAGCCACACTTTGGTTATACCCAGTCTTCCTCAATCTCCAAAAGCAGGTGAGTATTGCCAAAGTGTGGCTTGTTTCCCTGCGCTGCCTGTCTGCAATGATGCTTTGAACTGAAATAAAATAGATTGAAAAACAAATTGGTATGCCCTGGCTCTTCCTGCAGTTTTATATTATCCTTCAAAGCTAGTGTTACCACCTACTCTTTACTGGAATCCAACAGACCCAAATCACAGAGTAAAACTGAAATACTTTAAATGTGAAGGTCCCACCCAAACCTAAAATAGCAATTTAATTCAGGGCTTGTTGGTTAACATTGCATTAACATGCCACTCTCCGTCCAGTTCCTTGCTCCATTTGCTGGGCTGAATTACATCTTCTGATGACACATGCAATATGGTTACTGGATACAGTTTAAAACAAAACTTGACACTGCTGACCTTCCTATATGGTTTGCTCAATTTATTACTGCCTCTGTAATTTTTCACGTTCATGAGCCCAAACATCATCATTTATTTCTACCTATTCAAAAAGTCTACCTGCTTTAAAGCATGCAACATTCTGCTTAAAGTATGCAACATTATCTTCAAAACTTTTAGAGGAAACCCCAAATCATTTGCAAACAAATTCTAAAATTACTACCAACTAGAAGAAGCCTATCATTTTCTTAGAATGAAGGAACGCAAATAGTTTCAAGCTTAAAACACTAAAATGATGAAAAACGCTCTCCATAGACAGTTGTATAATTTTGTGTAAAAAATTAAATCCTATTTGGGAAAGCTCCTCTCTTAACAAAACATTAAGAAAAAAATAAGATCTGTTCTCCTCCCCCCAAAGATAGAAACACACACACATATACCCATGCACACATCCCCCCCACACACACACCCCCTCATCTGTAACATACTTCTGAATTTTTGTTATTATTTATCACTTTAAGTAGGTTTCCATTTGGGGTCAAATTTGGTTAGTTTTCTCTAATTGGAATTCAGCAATATGTGTGTAACAAAAAGAAAACACACAACAATCCTTTGAGAAGGTACCATTATCCACATTTGACAAATTAGACAATAACCTGTAACTGGCCCAAGAGCACGCAGCTCTATCAGCAGTAAAGCTGGGTACAGGGCCGGGACTCAGAGCACAAGACTGTGAAACACAACACATTCACTGGCTTCTTTCAGTTCTGTAACTCTCCAAGTTCTTGCCAGCTCACAGTCTCTGAACCTACCGAAAAGTTCTTCCTCTCCAATTCTCTACCCTTTCCCTTCCTTTGGACTGGATTCTGGTCACTCAACAAGTTTCAGCTTAAACTACCCAGAAGAGAGGTCTTTGGGGACTACCCTGGTAATAATAGGTGGTCTCCCAGGTCAACACTGTTTCGTTTGCTTTATAGCTGTTGCCACAATCTGGAGTAACTTTGTTACCTCTTTACTGTGTTAAGACACTCGGTTTTGGGTCCCTGTTTCACCCTGATAATCATAGTCACAGTGGTGCCTGGTAAATAGCAGACACTCAAATATTTGTTCATTGAATGGCCTGGATTTATTTACTATTTACCAAATACCAGGTTGTGGGCACTGACTAGCAGCTGATACAAGAAGAGGTGAAGTGTGGTCCCTGCCCTTCAAGACCTCCCAAGTTAGTAGGAAAGATAACAAACAGATGGAATAATTCAGGGTGGTTAGTGTGATCAGTTTAGGTTCAGATCCCAGCTCCCTTATGCATTAGCTATGTAACCTTGGTCATCTCTCCTGATTCTGTTTCCTCATCTTTAAAATGGGAATATTAATACTACCTATGTCATAGTGTTGGTGTGAGGATTAAAAGATAAGCCATGGAAATAAAGCACACAGTGAAGTCCTTGGCACACAGGAATCACTCAATAAATATTAACTACTAATTTTATTATTATGATGCAATGACAGCTATATATGAAATTATCTTTGTTTATCTGTATGCCACCTGTCCAAGCCCCTACAGAATTTAAATTCCATGGAAGGGCAGAGATTACATTGATCTTGTTCACCACTGTATTATCAGGGATTTGAATCATCGCTAGTATATTCTAGGTGCTCGACAAATACTGAATGATTCAACAAATGTATGCATGCAAGCATGGGTGTTCTGAATCTATTTGTTAGTTAAATTAGTGATGAATAGTTAGGTTTGGGAACAACTCTTATAAAAGAACAACGTCTACTAAATAGACATGTCTCCAAAGAAGATATACAGATTGCCAACAAACACATGAAAGGATGCTCAACATCATTAATCATCAGAGATATACAAATCAAAACTACAATGAGGTATCACCTCACACCAGTCAGAATGGCCATCATCAAAAAGTCTACAAAATAAATGCTGGAGAGGGTGTGCAGAAAAGGGAACCCTCTTACACTGTTGGTAGGAATGTAAATTGATACAGCCACTATGGAGAACAGTATGGAGGTTTCTTAAAAAACTAAAAACAGAACTACCATATGACCCAGCAATCCCACTACTGGGCATATACCCAGAGAAAACCGTAATTCAAAAAGAGTCATGTACCACAATGTTCATTGCAGCACTATTTACAATAGCCAGGACACGGAAGCAACCTAAGTGTCCATAGACAGATGAATGGATAAAAAAGATATGGTAAATATATACAATGGAATATTACTCAGCCATAAAAATAAACGAAATTGAACTATCTGTAGTGAGGTGGATGGACCTAGAGTCTCTCATACAGAGTGAAGTAAGTCAGAAAGAGAAAAACAAATACCGTATGCTAACACATATATATGGAATCTAAAAAAAAAAAATGGTTCTGAAGAACCTAGGGGCAGGACAGGAATAAAGATGCAGACGTAGAGAACTGACTTGAGAACACGGAGAGGGGGAAGGGTAAGCTGGGAAGAAGTGAGAGAGTGGCATGGACATATATACACTACCAAATGTAAAACAGATAGCTAGTGGGAAGCAGCCGCATAGCACAGGGAGATCAGCTACGTGCTTTGTGACCACCTAGAGGGGTGGGATAGAGAGGGTGGGAGGGAGACACAAGAGGGAGGGGATATGGGGATATATGTATACGTACAGCTGCTTCACTTTGTGATACAGCAGAAACTAACACACCATTGTAAAGCAATTATACTCCAATGAAGATGTTAAAAATAAAAAATAAAAATAAAAACAACGTCTAAATTAGGAAGTGGGGTGTGGCAGAAGTTTGATGATTTAGCCAAGTAGAGAAAATTTTCAGTTGAGGCTGTAATTAAAACTCCACAAGCCTACAAAGATTTGGATTCGATTCCAAGGAAGAACCAATAGTCCCAGTTTGAGAGATGTGAAAGAATGAAGTCCAAGCAGAACGACATGGGTCCCCAGGCAGGGCGCTCCCAGGGAAGAGCTCAATTTGCCAGACCTATAATCTATTACACTCTTAAACAGCTTAACCTCTCAGAACCTGGGCTTCCTCCTCTTACTCAAAACAGACACGGACACTTCTAAAAAGTTGTTGGTACAAAAAAGCTGTGTATGAATATAAATAAGCAACTGGCTTACCGTAGGCGCTCGGTAGAATGGTATTATTGTTATTCAAAGTAGGAGAAACAATTCCATTTTGAATAATACACCAATAAGACCAGAAAAGGTAATGGAAGCCAGAGTGGTTGGTCAAATAAAGAGCTCTGGGTGCATAGGGCAGTTGTAACTCGAGTTTCCCACTCCGTGAGAAGGGACCTGAGGAATCCCTGAAGGACAACACCGACCCAGTGTACTTGTGTCTAGAGCTGGGGCCGCCACAGTTTTTCTGTGAAAGGCCAAAAACATTTTCGGCTTCGTGCGCCAAGGGATCAAAGCCATCAGATATCTGTTGCAACTACTCAACTTTGCTCTTGTAGAAGGAAAGCAGCCATAGGCAATACATAAACCATGAACACGGCTGTGTTCCAATAAAACTTCATTTACGTACATCAGAATCTGATTTCATACAACTGTCACAAATTATGTGAAATATTCTTCACAGCCATTAAAAAAAATGTAAAACCTTCTTAGCTCCCGGCTAACAAAAACGGGGGAGGGGTGAGGGGCGGATTTGGCCCAAGACCCTAACTTGCCAGGATCCCGGGGTCGGGATTTGGCGGGAGGGGAGGAGGGGTGAAAGTGCGAGAAGCAGCTGCGAGGAGTGGCCTCCGATCGCGCCGAGTAGCAGGCGACGAGGGTTGAGGGCAGGTCCCAGGCGGAGAACAGGCCCCAAGCGGGGACTAGGCCCGGCCGAGTGTCCCGGCCGGGACCCCGAGGCCTCTCCCCGCCACAGACGACAGCGGAGCCTGCGCTCAGGGTGTGGGCCGCCCTAGGGCTCCACGTCCCGGGGCGGGGAGAGACGGCCGGGACTTGGCAGAGCGCAGCGGACTTCGCCACGCCGAGGGGTCTCTGTTCGCCCCTCATTCGGGGCGCCTCTTAGGCCACAGCTGCAAAAGGGGTCTCCACGCTGAGTCCCAGCCCCGTTTCTATGGTTACCTGTTCAGCACCGATTCAAACTGCGGTTCTTTATTGACAGCGCCATAAAGGACACGAACACTCCTGCCCGAAGGGAACAATAAAGCTTTCTCCATTCAACAGCGCCAGAGACGCCAGCAAGCGGCCATTTTAAGGCCGGCGCGGAAGGGGTATAAGCAAGGAGGGGGCGGCCCGGCCTGCCCCGCGCGCCACAGTCACGTGCTGGGGGCGGGCCTCACGGGGGCGGGGCGCACGCTCTCCACCAATGCTAGCACGCTGGGACAAACCCGTTGCTAGCCGCTTCTCTGACCTCTGACCCTTGACCAGTCCTTCCCCTCCCCACACTCCCTTAGGAAAGTTCTAATGGGTTTCTACCTTCCCTCGCCCGGGCAGCACTAAAGTTGCGATCTTATCTCAAACAACGGCAGAGAAGTAGGCACAAAAGATTTCTTTCCATTTTTCCAAAACAAGTTCACGTGCAAGGCGGAGACGTGACGTGAGCCGCGCCCCAGACGCATTCTCATTGGTGGAGAGGCTTGGCTCGGACGTAATAGACTAACAGACCCGTATCAACCAATTGTGGCGTCTTGAAGGCATTTTGGTCACGCCTCTCCTTCCTCCCCATTTTGGGATGTAGAGGCTTGCGGGTAGAAGCGTTAGTTTTGCTTGTGCTCTTTTTTCGTGATACGCACTGTCGCACCTTATGCGTTCCATGTTGGAATTCCTCTTGCGACCTTCACACAGCCAAACAAATGAAGTCATATCCATACAGTATCAGACAAATTAAGTCACATCGGCTCTGGCCCACTGAGCCTCACAATGTCTGTCTGTCCCTGACACGCATTTTTTCTGTCACTGACAGTCATGCCGCCCAAATCCAGTTGTCTCAGTATAAAACCAAGTTCCCTCTTTGGTTACAGCTGTTGCATCCACAGGGTCGATATTGTGTCGTTCTGAGGGATGTCATTGTCGGACTGACTCCCATAACCGTTTTAATCACAAATTCAATCTACTGGGCAAAACTCATTTGCATTGTTGCTGTCATCCAGTTCATTTTTTTTTTTTTTTACTGTCACTGTCCGGTATGCGACCCCTCTCTATAACCACAAACTTCAAACAGTTCTGTACAATATAGCAGTTGGAATGTGTGCACAGCTGTCACCCTTTCAGTTGCTTTCACCATCATTATCACTCAACTGCTTTCACTGCCACAAAATCAAGTCAATGTTAGTAGACCCTAACAGGGTAAACAGCTGTCCTTTTTACTGACCATTTAGTCACTTTCACTGTTATACTCACATGTCAGGGTCAAATTTACTGTCGGTAACAGTCAACTATGTAGTCACTAGAGTCACACCTACAGCTATTGTGTCTCCTAATCACTCATTTCCACCATCTCTGCATTCTCCTTTAGTGGGAGCCCTCAATACCGGCTTGTCAGATTTAACAAACAAACAAACACATAGAATGGTGCTTGGTACATAGTAGGTGCTCAGGAAATATTTATCCAATCAGTGGATTTTTGAAAAGCAGTATTATTGCCAATGTACTGTATGGGAATGTGGATGGCTTGATGCTTATCATTCTCAAACAACAGGAATAAGTGCAGACACAATCTGTCCTCCCTATTTAACTTAACAAGACTCTGCATCTTATAGGGACAAGAAGGAGAAAGCAGGCGAAATGTGGATATGCTGAATTCCTGGGACCATGGTTATAAAGAACTGGATGTTTTTTTAAAGTTTTCATTTCTTTTTTTTTTTTTTTTTTGATAGTTTGCCTTGAGGTATTTTTTTTTCATTTCTTACTTTAAAAGGAATATATGTTTGTTGTATTTAGAAAATATAGGAAGGACTCTTTCCTTCTAAAGGATTGTTTTTATTTTTTTTTAAATTTTATTGAAGTATAGTTGGTTTACAATGTTGTGTTAATTTCTGCTGTACAGCAAAGAGATTCAGTTATATATATATTCTTTTTCATATTCTTTTCCATTATGGTTTATTACAGAATATTGAATATAGTTCCCTGTGCTATACAGTAGGACCTTGTTGTTTATCCATTCTACACATAATAGTTTGCATCTGCTAATCCCAACCTCCCAATCCGTCCCTCCCCTACCCCCACCCTACCCCTTGGCAACCACATATCTGTTCTCTACATCTGAGTCTGTTTCTGTTTTGTACATAATTTCATTTGTGTCATATTTTAGATTCCACATATAAGTGATATCATATGGTATTTGTCTTTCTCTTTCTGACTTACTCCACTTAGTGTGATAATCTCTAGGTCCATCCATGTTGCTGCAAATGGCATTATTTCATTCTTTTTTATGGCTGAGTAGTATTCCATTTTATATATATATATATATATATATATATATATATATATATATATATATATGCCACATCTTCTTTATCCATTCATCTGTCGATGGACAGTTAGGTTACTTCCATGTCCTGGCTATTGTAAATAGTGCTGCTATGAACATAAGGGTGCATGTATCTTTTCAAATTATTGCTTTTTCCAGATATATGCCCATAAGTGGGATTGCTGGATTATATGGCAACTCTATTTTTAGTTTTTTGAGGAACCTCCATACTGTTTTCCATAGTGGCTGCACCAATTTATTCAATACATTCCCACCAACAGTATAGGAGGGTCCCCTTTTCTCCACACCCTCTCCAGCATTTATTATTTGTAGACTTTTTAATGATGGCCATTCTGACCAGTGTGAGGTGATACCTCATTATAGTTTTGATTTGCATTTCTCTAATAATTAGCGATGATGAGCAAGCATCTTCTCATGCGCCTATTAGTCATCTGTATGTTGAAGGATTGTTTTAGACATAACAAAGAATGCCATTCCCCAACACACTCACACACAGTCAATGGAAAATGGCTGCAGTTCCCCTATAATTGTTCACCTGAGGTTTTACATTATTAGAAATTCTCTTGGAAATGACTTGCCTACAGTCCATGAAGAACAGCATAAGGTGATGGAGAGCAATGGCCCTGGCTTCTGGCTAGCCATCATACGGAAGAGTAAGAAACCAATGGTGAGATGCAAGAGGGGGGAGATATGGGGACATATATATTTGTATAGCTGATTCACTTTGTTATAAAGCAGAAACTAACACACCATTGTAAAGCAATTATACTCCAATAAAGATGTTTAAAAAAAAAAAGAAACCAATGATGGACTCTCTAAGGACCTCATCTCTTGGGAGATTCTCAAGAGTTTTGGAGAAATAACTTGTGCTTCCCAATCACCAAAAGGACCCAACCCTTGACCATGAGGGGGAAGGTGCTTGAGGTCTTTTCATTCTTTTTTCTACCTTGACAAAGAATGTTCCCAAGCTGATGCCTGAGGTGGCCCCAGCTAAACTACCAACTGTTTCCAGAGTGACTACTACATGCCAAGAACACTGAAGTAAATAGAACATGATCCTTGCCCAAGAAGGAAATAACATAGCCAGGACTACTTCTACTGCTAGTAGTAACAGTCATTATTTATCTCACTCTTACTCTCTGCCAGGTAACATGCCAAGCTCTACCTAGATTATCTCATTTAATTCCCATAACGACCAAATGAGGTAAGTAACATTATTACCCCCTTCTATACAGGAGAAAACAGACTCAGAGGAGGTAAATAATTTGCTCAGGGTCACACAGCTATTAATCAGTGGAGCTGGGGTTGAAACTTAGGAAGTCTGACTCCAGAGTCTTCATTTTTTCCCCCCAGAATAATGACGTGTGGTTTTTACAAAATATTTGTGTTCATTATAAAGAATTCAGGCATTACAGAAAAATACAAAGAAGAGAGTTAAAAACATACTCACTATAAATCCGACCACTTAGCAGTAACATATCATTATAGATGAGCATTTCTCCATCTCTGGGCAAATATATGTAGGTAGGTAGATTGGGAGATAATGATGGTAATAATGACAGTTTCCCTTCAATAAGCACTATGAGCTGGACACCGTTCCAAGCGCTTTCCATGAATTAACACATTTAATTTACTCAGAGAGAGATGGTTAGACGTAATTTTATTAAAATGAACTCATTTAACATATTCAGTGGTCATATCAGCGGCCAACAACCTGGTGATGTTTTTCCCCAAATCTGGTTCTTTCCTCAGTCTTTGCTGTCTTCACTGTGCCTTCCTATCAAATCCTAAGCCTGGAGTCCTTGGGCTGCAAAAGCTGAGTCTTTAAATAGCACTCTCTGCACAGCTGCTGCCTGGTCAAATGTCTCTGCTGTTCCCCAAGGCGGTGGTGTTATTTGTAGAAGTGAAGTTTGCTAGAGGCTCAGCATATGCTTTTCATCTGCTAGAGTAGGTATCTGGGCCTTAGCATTCTTTTTCCTAGCTTTCTAAGTGTTAGACTCTCACTACCCTTTTCTCCAATCCAAATGAAGTTTGGTCTTCAGATCTTGCCCAGTGGAGGCCAGAGAGTCTCAGATGAGGATGCTGTTGGAATTTGCCAAATGACTCAGAAAGGTCAGCTTGCTCATCCATCTGAGATGGCAAAAGACCAGGAGAAGGGAGAGACTGCCTCGTTCCAAAGGGGCTCCCAGCCAATGAGAGTCTAGGGTACTTCTGTGGGGTCTGGTCCTACCAATATCTTGTATTGTGAATGAATCTCTTGCCCCAATTTCCCCTGAGACAAAAGGCTCTGCTGCATTCAGAATGACAAAATCAACATCTCTGGAGATGGCTCACAGCCCATCATATCCATCTAATCCAAAACAGAAGCTGTAATTTTCCAGCCAAACCTGCTTCTCCCCTCCAGCTCCTCAGTTCAGAGAGGACAGCCCACCCACCACTCTGCCTGATTGCTGCAGTTAGACAGCTGGGAGTTGTCCTTGACACTTCTGTCACTCGCCCTTGACTAGTCACCAAGTCTTGTTGATTTTACCTCTAAATATACTCTCTCTATTTCCACGGCCAAAGTCCAAATGACTTTTATGCAGTCTCTTTTATTATCCTTTACTTTGTTCTGCAGACAGCAGGCCAGTGTAATCTTTCATCTCATTTAGAATCAACTTTATTAAATATAATTTACACAAAAGAAAATGTATTCATTTAAAGTGCATTTTGGCAAATACACACACCCATGTAACCACCACTATAACAAGATATAGAATATTTTTACTTTTTAGAGCAGTTTTAGGTTCACAGCAAAATTGAGAGGAAGGTACATAGATTTCCTGTGTTCCCCTGCCCCAGCAGTCCCCACCAGAATGGTACATTTGTTACAATTGATATACCTACATTCACAGATCCTTATCACCCAAAGTCCATAGTTTATATTAGGGTTCACTCTTGGTGTTGTACGTTCTGGGGGTTTGGTCAAATGTGTAACATGTATCCACCACTATAGCATTATACAAAGTAGTTTCGCTGCTCTAAAAATCCTTTGCTGTACACCTGAAACTAACACAACATTGTTAATCACCTATACGCCAATGTAAAATAAAAAGTTTAAAAAACCCTCAAATGTATGTACTGTTAATAGGATTTTCTTCAAGGGAAGGGAATTTAATTGCTGGAAACAGGGAAGGAAAGAGACAATTTTTCCTATAAACTACTCGGTAACTTTTGAATTTTGAACTATTTGCATATATTTCCTATTCAAAAGTTATTGTAAAAATGAAAAATTATAAACCCATCAAACTGCTTAATATGCTATATATAAGGCAGAGAATGAGATTTGGGGATGGCTTTTCACTTTTCTGCTATATATTTGGTGATGTTTGAATTTTTCTAACAAATGTGTTCACATGCTATGTTTATAGTTTAAAATTAAAGCTAAAAAAATCACTTGAAAAAATAAATAAATAAAAATCCTCTGTGTTCTGCCTATTCATCCTCCCTACACCCAAATCCCTGGAGGTCACTGACCTTTTGACTGTCTCCATAGTTTTGCCTTTTCCAGAATGTCACATAGTTGGAGTCATACAGTATGTAGCCTTTTGAGATTGGCTTATTTCACTTAGTAATATGCATTTATTTCTTCCCTGTCTTTTCATGGCTTGGTAGCTCTTTTCTTTTTAGCACTGAATAATATTCCGTCCTCTGAATATACCACAGTTTATTCATCCATTCACTTACTGAAAAACAACTTAGTTGCTTCCAATTTTTGACAATTATGAATAGAGGTGTTATAAACATCTGTATGCAGGCTTTTGTGTAGGCATAGCTTTTCAATTTGTTTGGGTAAATACCAAGGAGCACAATTATTGGAGCATATGGTGAGAGTATGTTTAATTTTGTAAGAAACTGCTAAACTATTTTCCAAAGTAGCTGTACCATTTTGCATTCCCAGCAGCAACGCAAGAGAGTTCCTGTGGCTTCACATCCTCACCAGCATTTGGTGTTGCCAGTGTTCTGGATTTTGGCCATTCTAATAGGTGTATATCAGTATCTTATTATTTTAATATGCATTTCCCTGATGACATATGATGTGGAGCATATTTTGGTATGCTTATTTGCCATCTGTATATCCTCTTTGGTGAGGTGTCTGTTAAGGTCTTTGGCCCATTTTAAAATCAGGTTGTTTTCTTATTGTTGAGTTTTAAGAATTCTTTGTATAATTTGGATAATAGTCCTTTATCAGGTATGTCTCGTGCAAATATTTTCTCCCAGTTTGTGGCTAGTCTTCTCATTCTCTTGACATTGTGTTTTGCAGAGCAGAAAAGTTTAATTTTAATGAGCCCAGCTTATTGATTCTTTCTTTCGGGGATTCTGCATTTGGTGTTGTATCTAAAAACTCATCATCATGCCCAAGGGCATCTAGATTTTCTCCTATGTTTTGCATTTTACATTTGGGTCTGTGATCCATTTTGAATTAATTTTGTGAAGAGTAAGGTCTGTGTCTAGATTCATTTATTTGCATGTGAATGTCCAGTTATTCCAGCATTATTTGTTGAAGCTATCTTTACTCCATTGTATTGCCTTTGCTACATTAGTCAAATATCAGTTGACTTTATGTGGGTTTATTTCTGGGCTCTTTATTCTGTTCTATTGATCTATTCTTTTGCCAATACCATAGTCTTAATTACTGTAGCTTTATGGTAAGTCTTGAAGTTGGGTAGTATCAGTCCTCCTACTTTGTTCTTCTCCTTCAATATTGCATTGGCTATTTGGTCTTTTGCCTCTCCATAAAAACTTTAGAATCAGTTTGTCAAAATCCACAAAATTATTTTCTGGGATTTTCATTGGGATTGCATAGAACCTATAGATAAGTTGGGAAGAACTGATATCTTGACAATAT
Organism: Balaenoptera acutorostrata; assembly: GCF_949987535.1. NCBI lineage: Eukaryota > Metazoa > Chordata > Mammalia > Artiodactyla > Balaenopteridae > Balaenoptera > Balaenoptera acutorostrata. The sequence goes on along the minus strand of NC_080064.1, from coordinate 17,615,235 downwards.
TAAATCTTCATATCCATGAACATGGGATATCCCTCCATTTATTTAGTTTTTACTTTTTTATTCACTATTAGTGGGTGAGTTTATTTTTTTTAATTTTTATTGGAGTATAATTGCTTTACAATGTTGTGTAGTTTCCACTGTAGAGCAAAGTGAATCAGCTATACATATACATATATCCCCTTTTTTTTGTATTTCCTTCCCATTTAGGTCACCATAGAGCATTGAGTAGAGTTCCCTGTGCTATACAGTAGGTTCTCATTAGTTATCTATTTTATACATAGTATCAATAGTTTATATATGTAAATCCCAATCTCCCAATTCATCTCACCCCTCCCTTTCCCCCTTGATCTCCATACGTTTGTTCTTTACATCTGCGTCTCTATTTCTGCTTTGTAAATAAGTTCATATATTTATTTAGTTTTATGATTTCTTTTACCAGAGTCTTGTAGTTTTCTTCATATAGATCTTGTACATATTCTGTTAGGTTTATATTTAATATTTCATTTTGTGGGGTGTTAAGATAAATAATATTGCATTTTTAATTTCAAAATTTACTTGTCATTGATGGCATATTGAAAAGTATTGACATTTTTGTATTAATTTTGTATCCTGCAACCTTAATATAATTGCTTATTAGTTCTAGGAGGTTTTTATTGGTTGATTCTTTCAGAGTTTCTGAAGAAACAATCATGCCATCTGTAAACAAAGACAGCTATATTTCTTCCTTCCTGATCACTATACCTTATATGCCCTTTTCTTGTCTTACTGCATAGCTAGAAGTTCCAGTATGATGTTGAAAAGCATTGATGAGAGGGAAAATCCTTGCTTTGTTCCTGATCTTAGTGGGAAAGCTTCAAGTTTCTCACCATTAATTATGATGTTAGCTGTCGGATTTTTGTTGATGTTCTTTATCAAGTTGAGGAAGTTCCCCTCTGTTCCTAGTTTGCTGAGAGTTTTTATCATAAATCGATGTTAGATTTCGTCAAATGCTTTTCCTGCATCTATTTTTATAAGCTTTTTTAAAAAAATTTATTTATCTTTGGCTGTGTTGGGTCTTTGTTGCTGCATGTGGGCTTTCTCTAGTTGCAGCGAGCAGGGGCTACTCTTCATTGCAGTGCACTGGTTTCTCTTTGTGGTGGTTTCTGTTGTTGCAAAGCACGGGCTTTAGGCGCATGGGCTTCAGTAGTTGTGGCGCACGGGCTTAGTTGCTCCACAGCATGTGGGATCTTCCCGGACCAGGGCTCGAACCCGTGTCCCCTACATAGGCAGGCGGATTCTTAACCACTGCGCCACCAGGGAAGCCCTCCTGCATCTATTGATATGATCATGTGATTTTTCTTCTTTAACCTGTTGACGTGATGGATTACATTGATTGATTTTCAAATATTGAACCAGCCTTGCATACCTGGGATAAATCCCCCTTGATTATGGTGTATAATTATTTTTATTCATTGTTTGATTTCATTTGCTAATATTTTAGTAAGGATTTTTGCATTTATGTTCATGAGAGATATTGATCTGTAGCTTTCTTTTCTTGTAATGTCTTTGTTTTCAGTATTAATGTAATGCTGGTCTCAAAGAAAAAATTAGGGGGTATTCCCTCTGTTTCTATCTTTGGAAGAGATTGTAGATACTTGGTATAATTTCTTCCTTAGATGTCTGGTAGAATTCATGAGTGAAACCATCTGGGTCTGGTGCTTTCTGTTTTGGAACGTTTCTAAGTATTGATTCAATTTCTCTAATAGATACAGACCTATTCATTTTGTCTATTTTTTCTTGTTTGAGTTTTGGTAGATTGTGTCTTTCAAGGAATTGATCCATTTCACTTAAGTTATCAGATTTGTGTGCGTAGAGTTGTTCATAATATTCCTTTATTATCCTTTTATTGTCCGTGAGACCTGTAGTGATCGCTTTCATTTTTTTTTTTTTTTTTTAATTTTTTTTATTATTTATTTATTTATTTATTTATATTTTATTTTTTTGGCTGTGTTGGGTCTTCGTTTCTGTGTGAGGGCTTCCTCTAGTTGCGGTGAGCGGGGACCACTCTTCATCGCGGTGCGCTGGCCTCTCACTGTCGCGGCCTCTCTTGTTGCGGAGCACAAGCTCCAGATGCGCAGGCTCAGTAGTTGTGGCTCACGGGCCTAGTTGCTCCGCGGCATGTGGGATCTTCCCAGACCAGGGTTCGAACCCATGTCCCCTGCATTGGCAGGTGGATTCTTAACCACTGCGCCACCAGGGAAGCCCGATCGCTTTCATTTTTGATATTAGAAATTTGTGTCCTCTCTCTGTCTTAGCCTGGCTTGAAGGTTATCAATTTTATTGAAGTTTTTCCCAAAGAACCAGCTTTTGGTTTTGCTAATTTTCTCTATTGATTTCCTCTTTTCAAGTTCCTTGGTTACTACTCTAATTTTTATTATTTCTTTTCTTCTGCTTACTTTGGAATTAATTTATTCTTCTTTTTCTAATTTACCAAGGTGGAAGCTTATGGCTTTTAGCTCATTCTTCTTTTCGAATATATGCATTCAATGCTATAAATTTCCTTCTAAGCCCTGCTTTTGCTGCATCCCCAAATTTTTGATAAGTTGTATTTACATTTTCATTTCGTTTAAAACGTCTTTACATTTCTCTAGAGATTTCTTCCTTGGCCTATGTGTTATTTAGAAGTGTGTTGTTTAATCTCCTAGTATTGGGGGATTCTCCAGCTATCTATTTTTTTTCTCATTGATTTCTTTTTTGATTCCATTGTTATCTGAGAGCAGAGATTGTATGATTTCTATTCTTTTCAGTTTGTTAAGGTCTGTTTTATGGCCCAGAAATGTGGTCTGTCTTGGTGAATGTTCCATGTAAACTTGAGAAGAATGTGTCATCTGCTGTTGTTGGATGAAATAGTCTATAGATGTCCATTATATCCAGTTGACTGATGGTGCTGTTGATTTCAATTATGTCCTTACTGATTTTCTGCCTGCTGGATCTGTTCATTTCTGATAGAGGGGTGCTTAAAATCTCCAACTATAACAATAAATTCATCTATTTCTCTTTGCATTTCTTTCAGTTTGCCTTACATATTTTGATGCTCTGTTGTTTGGTGCGCACACATTAAGGATGATTATGTCTTCTTGGAGTATTGACCCTTTTTTCATTATGTAATGCCTCTCTTTTTCACTGATAATTTTCCTGACTTTGAAGTCTGCTTTGTCTGAAATTAATATAGCTACCTCTGCATACTTTTAACTAGTGTTAGCATGGTATATCTTTCTCCATCCACTTACTTTGATTTATATGTGTCTATATTTAAAGTGGATTTTTTGCAGGCAACATAGTCATGCCTTGTCTTTTGATACACTCTGAGAATCTGTTTTTAAGGAAAACCACTTTATTGAGGTATGGTTGACACAAAAACTGTGCATATTTAATGTATACAATTTGATGAGTTTGGAGATAAGTATACAGCTGTGAAACCATCACCACAGTCAATGCCATACACACATTCATCACTAACAAAAGTTTTCTCCTACCCTCTTTTGTTATTATTGTTGTTATTATTTTGTGATAAGAATACTTAACATAAGAACTATCCTCTTAGTGAATTTTTAAGAATACAATACAATATTGTTAACTATAGTATAACTACTATGCTGTACAGTAGATCTCTAGGACTTATTAATCTTGCATAACTGAAATTTTGTACCCTTTGACCAATCCTCCCTATTTCCTTTTCCTGCAGTCCCTGGCAACCACCACTCTACTCTCTGCTTCTGAGTTTGGCTATTTAGATTCCCCATATAAGTTCAATCATATGTCATTTGTCTTTTTGCATCTAGCTTATTTCGCTTACCTTATATCCTCTAGGTTCATCCATGTTGATTAAAATGGCAGAATTTCTTTCTTTTTAAAGGCTGAATAACATCTCATTGTATGTATATACCACATTTTGTATCAAATTAAATGTTTGATACAAATATTTACCTGTTTATGGACATTTGCACTACTTCCACGTCTTGGCTATTGTGAATAATGATATAATGTACATAGGAATGTAGGTATCTCTTCAGAATCCTGATTTCAATTCCTTTGGATATAAACCCAGAGTGGGATTACTGGATCATATGGTAGTTCTATTTACTTTTTTGAGGAACCTCCATACTGTTTTCCATAGGGGCTGCACCAATTTACATTCCTCCCAAGAATGCACACGGGTTCCATTTTCTCCACATCCTTACCAACATTTGTTATCTCTTGGTTTTGTTTTGTTTTGCTTTTTGTTTATAATAGCTATCCCAAGAGGTGTGAGGTGATATTTCATTGTGGTTTAGATTTTCATTTCCCTTATGATTAGTGGAGTTGAGCACCTTTTTCATGAATCAGTTGACCATTTTTATATCTTCTTTTGAGAAATGTCTGTTCATTTCCTTTGTGCATTTTAAAATCAGATGATGATGATGACTACTACTACCACCACTATTGTTATTATTGTTGTTGTTATTTTACTATTGAGTTGTAAGAGTTCCTTACATATTTTAGATATTAAGCCCTTATCAGATATATAGTTTGCAAATATTTTCTCATTTTACAATCAGGTTATTATTATTATTATTTTGCTATTGAGTTGTAGGAGTTCCTTATATGTTTTAGATATTAACTCTTTATCAGATATATGGTTTGTAAATGTTTTCTCCCATTCTATAGGTTGTCTTTCACTCTGTTAATTTTTCTTTTGCTCTGCAGAGCTTTTTAGTTTGATGCAGTCCCACATGTGTACTTTCACTTTTGTTGTCTGTGCTTTTGGCGTTGTATCCAAGAAATCATTGCTAAGACCAATTTCAAGTAGATTTTTTTCCCTATGTTTTTCTTGTTTTCTAGGAATTTCATGGTTTCAGGTCTTGTATGTAAGTCTTGAATTCACTTTGAGTTGGTTTTTGTGCATGGTGTAAGACGGGATTCAATTTCATTCTTTTGCATGTGAATATGCAGTTTGTCCAAAATCATTTATTGAAGAGACTCTCATTTCTGTGCTCTCAATTCTGTTTCATTTGTCTATAAGTCTTTTTTTTATGCCAGTACCATACTGTTTGATTACTGTAGCTTTGTAATATATTTTGAAATCAGGAAGTGTGATGCCTCCAGTTTTGTTCTTTTTGCTCAAAATTGCTTTGGGTCTTTGAGGACTTTTGTGGTTCCATATGAATTTTAGGATTGTTTTTCTGTTTCTGAAAAAAATGCCAGTGGGATTTTATAGGGGTTACATTGAACCTATAGATTGTCTTGAATAGTATTCAAGGTTCCTTTCCTCCTCTCCTTGCCCAAAGCACTAGGGGATTTTTCTCTGTTATTTCTCTGTTATTCACTGTGAGAACCTAGTAGAGCTCCAGGAGATAAAGCTCACAAAAGTGTGGTGTTTCCCCCTTCACCACCCACCCCCCCGTGACTGGGTCCCTCTGGAGTTTTTAACTCTCAGACTTGTCCACACTAAACCTATAGCAATGCATCAATTTCAGTTTAGTTTTCCTATTCTGGTACTGGTTCCCATGGAGGTTTCTGTTGGTGGGTTTCTACTTAGATAAGTTGTGATTCTCTGGATGAGCCTATCTGTCTCTTCAATTTTGGGAGCAGCAGTTTGACCTGTGACCTCACTTCTCTGATGGATCTAAGAAGAGTTATTGATCTTTCAGTTTGCTCAGCCTTTTACTTCTTGTTAGAATGGAGTGGTGACCTCCAAGTTTCTTACGTGGCAGACTAGAAACCAGAAGTTCTAGAACATGTTCATCACCTGAAAAAGTTCCCTTGTGCCCCTTCCCAGTTCAACTCCCCTTTTCCCCCTCCCAGTCCCCCAGCAACCACTGATCTACTTTCTGTCAGTATAGATGACTTTTTATCTGTTCTAGAATTTCATATACTGGAATTATGTAATAGGTGATTTTTTTTTTTTAATGCTATTCTTGCCTGCTTACATTCTTTTTATGTATGTATGTATGTATGGCTGTGTTGGGTCTTCGTTTCTGTGCGAGGGCTTTCTCTAGTTGTGGCAAGCGGGGGCCACTCTTTATCGCGGTGCGGGGGCCACTCTTCATCGCAGTGCGTGGGCCTCTCACTATCGCGGCCTCTCGTTGCCGAGCACAGGCTCCAGACGCGCAGGCTCAGTAATTGTGGCTCACGGGCCTAGTTGCTCCGCAGCATGTGGGATCTTCCCAGACAAGGGCTCAAACCCACGTCCCCTGCATTGGCAGGCAGATTCTCAACCACTGCGCCACCAGGGAAGCCTGTAATAGGTGATATTTTGTGCCTGGCTTCTTTCACTTAGCATAATGTAGTAGAGTTTCATCCATGTTGTTGCATTTATCAGTACTTTATCCCTTTTCATTGCTGGGCCCACGGTTATAGATATACTACAATTTGTGTATTAGTTCACCTGTTAATTTGGATATCTTTAGCTTTAGGATATTAAGAATAATGCTGCTATAGATATTTGTGTGCAAGTCTTTGTGTGGACATATGCTTTCATTTCTCTTAGGAATGCAACAGCTGGGTCATATGGTGGCTATTTACTTACCTTTATAAGAAACTGCCAAAAAGTTCTCCAAAGTGGTTGTACCATTTACACTCCCAACGTCAGTGAATGAGAGTTCTAGTTGCTCTACACTCATTAACATTTGGTATTGTCAGTTATTTTAAATGTAGTCATTTTAATGAGTGTGAAGTGGTATCTTATTTTGATTTTCTTTTGCATATCCCTTTGCATGTTTATTGACCATTAATATTTTGGGAGAGGGAGAAGTTTCCAAATATTTTACCATTGCTTTTGGTTGAGTTGTTTTTCTTCTTCTTATTGAGTTATAAAAATTGTTAAATGTATTTTGGATACAAGTCCTGTATCAGATATATGTATTATGAATATTTCAATCTGTGGCTTGCCTTTTTGTTTTCTTGGTGGTGTCATTCAAAGAGCAGAAGTTTTGAATTTTATGAAATCCAATTTATTGGTTTTTAAGAGGAAAACTATTAGCATGGTGCATCTATTAAACAGGGAAACCCTGATACCTTCCTTCTAAAAGTTAGGAACAACACAATCATGGCCGCTTCACCACTATTTTTTTTTAACATTAAATTAAATATATTACTCAACACAATAAGATAAGAGAAGAGAGAGATAATAGAATTATATACCTGGAAAACCCTAAAGATTTGATTGAATAACCTATTAGGAGAGAAAGAAGAGAGAGAAGGATGGTGGGGAGAGGGAGGAGAAGGTGGTAGAGCAAGGCGGTGCCAGGGAATTAAACAAATATACAGGAAGCAGTTAGAATAGAAAGGCCCCAGGCCTTGGGCTGGGAGATCCAACTCAACTCCCCCAGTTCTCATGCCTTTGGATTCAGACTGAATTAGACCATCGGCTTTCCTGGTTCTTCAGCTTGCAGATGGCAGATCATGGCAGATCTGTATCTATAATTGCAAGCACAAATTCCCATAATAAACCTTCTCTTTTGTAGCTATATGTATCCTTTTGGTTCTATTTCTCTGGAGAACTCGACTAATTCACCAATGTATAAACTTTATACAGAAACCGGGTAGAGGAGCTAATGGAAGAAGAGACCATATATACAATAGCAACAAAAAATAATCAATAAATTTTAAGTATAAACTTAAAACATTGGTGAAGAACACAACAGAAAACTTGAGTGGAAAGATATATCATTTCTTAAATATCAAGAAGACTAAACATCATAAAAATGTTAATTCTCAGCAAACACACTAACAGAATTTTTTCTGCAACTGGAGAAGCTGATTTGTAAAGTTCAAATGGAAAAATAAACAACAAAGAATATGGAGAACCAGACCTATCAGATATTAAACTGTATTCTAAAGCCTCAAAAATTAAAATAGTGAGTAATTAGCACATAAACAGACAAACCAATGGAACAAAATAGAAAGTCCAAGAATAGACCAAAATTCATACAGAAATTTAATATATTCTAAAGGTGTGAGAGTAAAGATAAACTTTATAATTAATGGTTTGGGGATAACTGGGTAATCATTTGAAAAAGGAGTTTTATCTATACCTCACATGTTATGCTGGGATAAACTAAAAATAGATCAAAGATCTAAAGCTAAAAAATTGTAGACATTAAAGTACTAGGAAAAAATGAGCAAATTTCTTTATAACCTTGAGGTGGTGAAGGACTTTCTAATTGACTCAAAATCTAAATACTGAAAAAGAAAAGATTGATCAATTTAACCACATTAAAAAAAAACCCATAAACAAAGTTTAAATACAAATGGCAACCTGGGAGGATTTATTTGCCACACATATTATAGACAAAGGACTAATTTCCCTAATACATGAAAAGCTTCTAGAAATTAATAAGAACAAGACCAAAAGTCTTCTGAAAATCAAAGAGAAAAGAGCAAAGACACGAAGAGGCAGTTCACACACACATAAAAAGACATGAAAGGACTTCCCCGGTGGTCCAGTGGTTAAAACTCTGCCTTCCAATACAGGAGACATGGGTTCGATCCCTGGTTGGGGAACCAAGATCCCACATGCCGTGGGGTGTGGCCAGAAACTTAAAAAAAAAAAAGACATGAAGATGGCCTATAAACACACAAAAATATGCTCAATCCATTCATGATATGAGCAGTGTGAATTAAAACTACGCTGAAATATTTTTTCAACCTATCAAATTTTGAAAAATTTTGGAAGTTTGACAATGAGATGGTAAACAGGCACTCCATTGCTTATTGGAACGTAAATTAGTACATTCCTTATGTAGATTAACAACTATTATCAAAATTTAAAAATGCATTTTCCCTTTGGATCAATAATTTCACTTCCAGGTATTTATTTTGTATATATACCTGCAGGTGTACAAAATGGTACATATACAAGGTTATTCACTGAAATAATCCTTGAAATAGGAAAAAAAAAGAATGGAATTTAAACCAAAGGAACAAACTTAAGTATATTGTGATGTGTCCATTCAATGGAATATTATACAGCTTCAAAAAAAAAAGCAGAATGAGGAAGCGCTAACATTCTTATAGGGAAAGAACTCCTATATATATTGCTAAATTTAAAAAGCAAGATATAAAACAGGGATTAACAAATCTTTTTTTGTAAAAGACCAGACAGTAAGTATTTTCAGCTTTGCAAGCCACGCAGCCTCTGTTGCAACTGCTTGACTTTCACCTTGCCATTGTAGCATGAAAGCAATCAGACAACATATGGGTGTGGACAGATTTAGCTAGATTTGGCTTGCTAGCAGTAGTTAGTCAAACTTCTGCTCTGTATACATAGTTTGCTATTTTTGTGTAAATGAGTGTGTATGTTGTGGCGGGGACAGAGGGATAGAGATAAGAATATATATTTGTATTTGCTTATACTTGCATAAAAACACTGGAAAGATACATATGAAAAATGGAATGTGTATCATTCACAGGTCAATCAGGAGACAGAAACCACGGAAATTAGAATAGGAAATAATATAAAGAATTATTAACTAGTAATGTAACTAGTATATTAATTTATACAATGTAAAGAATTATTAACTAATAAAGGAGACTAACTCCTAAGAGAAATAGGCTGCTAAAGCAGCACTGTCCAATAGAACATTCTGCAATGATGGACATATTCTACATCTGCACTGTCCAATGCAGTAGTCACTAGCCACATGTGCCTATTGAACACTTGAAATGTAGCTAGAATGACTGAGGAACTGAGTTTTAAAACTGACTTTATTTTAATTGATTTATATTTGAATCTAAGTAGCCACATTTGTAGAGTGGCTACCACATAGGACACAGATGTAAGGAGTAGCTGCTACCTCTAAGGCTGAGGAAGTATACTCAAGGAAGAACAAACTTTGAAGAGTCCCTCACCCCAAAGCTGAGATTCACACTTCACTGGAGAAGGTATGGCTATAGGCCGTGGGATGCTGGAATGTGTGTACCACTGGGTTTCCTGCACATCTTTGACAGAGAAGCCACCTGCTAGCAAGGAAGCCATCTGCTGGCAACCACACTATAGAAGCCAGAAAGAAAAGCACCAGAATCAGAAGATAAGCCCCTTCCTCTTGCAGCTTCCTTCAGCCCCCTCTACTTGACAAGGTCTAGTATTATACCATCTGTCAAAGGAGAAATGTTGACAGGGTCTAGTTCCAGTATCACAAAGCAACATAAAGAGGATGAATTTAGAGCTGGGAGGTGATAAATTGATGACTGGCATACAGTGGATGGAAACTGGGTAGGAGCAAAACTTTTCACTGTATACCTTTACACATCATTTCAAGTTTGAGTCATGTAAATGTACTTTTGAACAATTAATGAGCTTAAGCTAATATACATATATATATGTATATATACACATATATATACATATATATACACACACACACATATATATATACACACACACACACAAAGCCAGAATACAAATTATTTTCAAAATCACATGAAATGTGGAAAAATGGATTATATGTAATACTAAGCTACAATGATTAATAAATTCCTAAGGATGGACATCATATTGAAGAGTTATCTAAATCAAATGTAATAGAAGCAGAAATCAATAACAAAAGGGAGAACTGAAATATTTCTGAAAATTAAAAATCATATCTCTGAATAATCCTTGGGGTAAAGATGATATGACAAGGAAAATTAAGAAATATTTAATATTAAAGACAAAGATATATAAAATCAGTGAGCTGATGCTAAAGCATTTCTTATAGAGAAAATTATAGCTTTGAATACATTTCTTAGGAAACAAAAAAGTGCAATATAATGAGGTAAATATTAAAGAAGCTGAAAAATGAAAACAGCAAAGTAAATCTCCCTGAAGAATAAAGGTAATAGTATGTATGAGGACAAATATCAATGTGATGAGGGGAGGACGGGGGCAATTAACAAAACCAAAAGTTGGTTTTTGAGGGAGAAAACCCCTAAAACTAAGACAGACAAATTCCTGGGAAAGACAGAGCAGATGAACAAAATACATAATAAAAAAGAATAAATTAGTATAGCCACAGCAGAAATAGAAACTTTAATTTTAAAGCTATTAAAATAAAACCAAAGAACTACCCAAAACACTGTTGGTGATTTTTGTTGTATCAGGATGATTTGGGCTGCAATTAATAAAAAAGAAATCTATCTAAATTGATTTTAAGAATAAGAAATGTATTCCTTTATATAACAAGAAACCCCAAAGTAGGATAATTCTGGGATGGGTTACCTGCACCTTCATTAGGTCATCAAAGTCAAGTTTCTTTCTATCTTTCTACTTTTCCATCCTGAGTGCATCAGACTCATCCATAGACGAGCTCCCTTCCTGGACACAAGATAGCTGTAGCAGCTCCAGGCTTCACACTGTCACAACTACATTCATAGGCAGAATGTTTCTTTCTGTGCTTCCCATTTTGTCAGAGAAAAAAAATATTTCCCCATATCCCTTCATCCCCTCTATGTACTCTTTTGCCCCATTACATCATAATCTCATATCTAAGCAAATCACTGACAAAGAAAAGGGGACCACAATGTTTGGCATAGGCTAAACCTGGGTCAATGCCCAAATCACTCTCTAAGGCTGAGATGGACTGTACTTTCCTGAAGTATATGACCGAGTGGAGAAAAATGGAGGAGTAGGGAAATGACTACTGTGGAGGTGGTCAATAGTGTCTGCTCTTCTTATGAACAACTTTATGCCAAAAAATTGAAAACCTAAGCAAAATATATACGTTCTTGGAAAAATAAGAAACGCCCAAAATGGTATAAGAAGAAGAAAAATATTTAAATAAAATATTCATTTATCCAATTAATAATTATGGAGTGCCTATTAAGTGCTAGGCACTGTTGAAAAATGTGATAGTAAGCACCACTACCACTCCCCCTCCCCCACCCCAATTCCCAAATCCAATAAGAAAAATCACCAGACCAGGATGGTTTTGCAGGTAAATACTATCAAACTTTTAGAGAACATCTAGTTTCTATACTAAGTTATATTATATCAAGTTTTCCCAGAGAAGAGGGGAGGGAAAATTGCCCAACCAGTTAAGGAATCTAGTTAAACCTTGATATTATAACCAGATATGAACACTATGAGAAAAAATAATTACAGACCAGTTTTACTTATAATTATAGATGCAAAATTCCTAATTCAAAAAACCCCAAGTAGGATTTAGTTTAGGAATGTAGAGATGGTTTAGCATCAGATGAGTCTGTCAAGGTGTTTCAGATTAAAGGAAAAAAATCAATATTTCAATAGATACAGGAAAAGCATCTATTTGTGATTAAAGTAGCTTTCTTAACCTGATAAAAATTCTCTATCAAAAACTTATAGCAGACACTATATTTAATGAAAAAACCCATAGATTTCCAGTTAATGTGGAAACTACACATATATGTCCCAATACCACTATTGTTCAATGTAGTGCTGGGAACCTGGTATACAATGGAGATGGTATCACAACACAGTGAGGAAAGAATGAATTACTGTTTAATAAGTGGTGGTGAGAGAATTGACTCATAATATAAAGAAAGTGAAGGTAGCCTCCTAAAAAAAGTCAGACTACCTCCTGGTGGATTAAAAACAACGTGAAAAAGCAAACCTATAAAAAGTATTAGAAGAAAAGTGTACGCAAATATCACTGTGACTTTGGAATCAGCAAGAATTTCTTAAAGGAGAAAACAGATGGATTTGACTAATGAGACTTTTGCTTATATCAGTTAGATTTAGGTTTAGCTCTGAGAGAAGTAAGCAGTCTAGAAGTAAGAAGTCCAGGGCTGGCATCAGGGACCCAGTGCTTCTATCATGGTTTTCCCATCCTTAGCACATGGCTCCCAACTCATGATCCAATACTCCAAATGGTGAGAAGGAGAAAAAGAAAGAATGAAGCTCTTACTCTTTAAGAATATTTTCTGCAAATTTCCCATAATACTTTCTCTTATATTCTATTGGCCGAATTTAGTCATATGGCCACACCTGCAAGGTATTCTGGGAAATGTAGTCTTTATGCCAGGAAGCCTTTTGTCCAGTTAAAATCAGAGTTTGTTTGTTTAAATTAAGAAAGGAAAGTTGAGCACCAGAGACTGAGTTAATGCAATTAACAGACTGGAAGAATATGTTTTTAACATATTTGACTGACATTAATATCTGAAATGTACAACCTAGGAAAAAAAAAAAAGGAGGAGGAGAATTTTACATAAAAATGTGAAAAGGAGAGGGTATGGGCAAGCAATTCACAGAAGAGGAAACCAGAGAACAGAATGGCTAATAAACAGATAAAGAGATGTTTAACCTTATTAATGATCAGAGAAATGCAAAATAAAGCTAGAAATAGATACTACTTTACAGCCAAAGAAAAAACATGGGCTAATATCAAAGTGTCAAAGATGTGGGGAAAATGTAACTTTTATGCATTGTTGGGGGAGTGAAAATTGGTGCAGTCATTTAGGAGAGCAATTTGGGGGTATTTCGTGATATGGACAAAATTCATATTACTTTATGCTGCACATCCTGTCTTGTGTATAAATCCCAGATAAATTCTTGATTAAGTGCACAAAGGGCTATATATGTTCAAGGATGTTTATTGCAACATTAGTTTATAATAACAGAATTAGAAATAAATTTCTTTTTTTGCCTTTTAAAAAATTTTTATTTTATATTGGAGTATTGTTGATTAACAATGTTGTGTTAGTTTCAAGCATACAGCAAAGTGATTCAGTTATACATATATATGTATCTATTCTTTTTCAAATTCTTTTCCCATTTAGGTTATTACAGAATACTGAGCAGAGTTCCCTGCTATACCGTAGGTCCTTGATGGTTAAATATAGCAGCGTGTATATGTTTATATGTTAATCTCAAACTCCCAAATAAGGAATTACTAAATAAAATATGTGTAAATGATGGAATATAATGCAACAGTCAAAAAGTAGAGGACTAGATCTACATTAATCAACATGAATAGATCTCAAAGAAGCATAATGAGATATATAGCAATATATCACTTATGTACATTAAATATGCACACATAGCAATATCATATCTTGTTTATATAAATGAATTTATAAGTATAAATAAAATGGACAGAGAACCTGAGAACAGTGCCTATGGGGGAAATGGGAATGGACTGGAAATGGAAGAAAAAATTATATAGAAAAATAAAAATAATAATAAATAAAATTAAAATAAATAATAAAAATGTGCTAACCTGGGGCAAGATTAAAGCTCTGTAAGCTAGATCTGGGTTCAACTAATCTTTCAAGCCACAAGACCATCACTCAGTTTTACAGATAATCGGATGTTCCATAATGTTTCTTGAGTGAATGGATGACTATTTCCCAAACAGAAAATTGCTGAGTCTGATGTGCTACAACATGGGATTTGTGTAATGATTCATATGAATATCTTCCTTTTGGGAGCTTGCATCATTTGCCTCCAACTGTTTAAGCTCATCAAGCAGCACACCCACAATTTCAAGTTATTTCTTGTGAGGCCATTATCATTGCTGGGGTTTTTTTTTGTTTTGTTTTTCATTTGGAATTGTGTTTCTAAAGCGTCTATTTCCCTGCAGGTTTTGAGCCATCTGTGATAAAGGAGGTACTTAAGATTTCAATAGCAACGAAAACAGATTAACTAAAGGTTTGCCTTTCATGTGGAGTAGATTTCTGTTCAACTTTCAGGCGATGCACTACAAAGAGTCTTTATTTTGTTTCAGTAGATTGAAAATGAGGCCTAAGTACTGGATGAAATGCATTTGTTCTCTTTTCAACTATTTCCAAGTGTGGAAAGCTCTTCCCTCAGATATCCACATGGCATCACTCATGTGTCTGCTCAAATGTCATTTTTTGGAGAGGCTTTCACTATTTATAACAGCATCTCCATTACTCCCTAAATTCTTTCTTCTGCTTTATTTTTCTTCATAGCTCTTATTACTATATCATATTATATGTTTACTCATTTATTATCTGTCTCCCCACACTTGAATGTGAGCTCCATGAGAAAGGAGATCCTGTCTCCTTTGTTCATTGCTCTGACCCCACACCGTGAACAGTGCCTGGAACAGAGAGAGCCATCACTAATTGTGCACTGACTGCACAAATGAGGAATTTTCTTAAGAGTTTTGTAAAAACTTCTCTATTATGCTCCTATTGAGTTCAGTATATTTTTTAATAATGAATCCAATAAGCATTTTTTCCTTCTGGTGTTCATCTTTCCACCCTGTCTATATAGTCATTCTTCCAAAATTATTGAGCTCTTACTATGTGCAAGGTACTGTGCCAGGTGCTGAGGGATTCTGTGGCAAATGACACAGACTATGCCCCATCATTTTTGGGTTTTGCTTTCAATGATGACAGTGACCTCAATCAGCATTCACTTATTAAAAGTTTACTCCATGCCAAGCACAGAGTGAACTTCGTTACATCCATTATTTTTTTCAAACGTCACAACAATCCTATGACGTTGATATTATTAGTGTGTCTCAAAATTTCTTTCCCCTAAGCATGCAGTTTATGAGCAATAAATGAAACAACAGAATTATCTTGCCCCAGGTAGAAGTTTCCAGACAGTGGCATACAAGCCACCACTACAAGGAACAGGTGCCGAGCCCCTGCAGAGACCCCCCCTTCTGGTCCCCTGACCTGTTCCCCAGGGGCCCTTGATGCTCTTTGCACATCAAGCACTTGTTCCCTTCAACCTCACAGATTTATTTAGTGACTCTCTTATCACTCTAGGATTTCATCCAAAAAAACGTAGACAAGCATGGTCAGGAGGGCTCTGAGACATATTTGAAAGTGATGTCAAACATGTTTATATGAATTGCCTTTTCCATCCCATGCTCAGCACTGCCCCTTCATGAGAAAGGACTTTTGAGACACCTTAGTATTTTTACATCATTTTAGAGACAAGGAAATTGATGGTCAGAGAGGTTAAGAAACTTATTCAAGGTGAGTAAGTGATCAATTCAGGATTCATACCCAGGTCTGTCTCCCAAACGCATGTTCTCGTCCACTGAACTGTGCCCAGTCCAGTGGGACCATTTTTACCCAATGAGGCCTCTGCCAGTTTCCCTTTCATATTTCCCACTAACCTGGAAGACAAGAGATCTAGATTCTAGTTCTGACTCTGCCCCTAATTTACTCTGTGACCTTGGGCTGTGTGTCTTCCCCTCACTGACCTTCAGTTTCCTCATCTGCAAAATGAGAGGGGAAGGATGAGCACTTTTCATATTTAAAAAAAAAAAGCAAAGCTCCTTTCTTCCAATGAAATCACGTGTAGAAATACAATATGCAAATATGTAAAACAGGTGAACATGGAGCTTCTCTAGTTGAATCTGGAGTTGGAGGTTCCGAGCTCTGTCCACTGGGGAGAGATGTGGATGTGCTTCAGGGAATCTGTGAACATCCAAAATTGTGGGCTGAACTGTGTGTGTACATGGGCACATTTTCATCCATCTCAAAGGAATCCTGATCCCCATTAAAAAGGGATGATATGATGATCCCAAGCATAGCTGACATGCACCAGGGGCCATGCTAAAGCATGTTATATGCATTAACTCATTTCATCTTTACAACAACCTTATGAGTAGGTATTAATGATAGAATCTCCATTTTATAGATGATAAAACAGAAACAGAGTGGCTAAGTCAGTTGAGGAAGGTTATATAGCTAATGAAAACTTTTCTAAACATCTCCTAGGTTTTTGCAAGGATGGCCCACCTACTCTCTTTGGCTAAGTTTTATACGCTCAGAAAATGTTATACTGTTTCCTATGGGATATTGTTTTTCATTAACTATGATATTTTGCACTCAAGTTGTTGCACTTTTTAACCAGACTTTACCCAGGACACATCTCATGTAGCTCTGAGCCCCTACTTCATTCAGGTCTCTATTCAAACATCCCTCAGAGAGGCCTTCCTGACCATCCTAGAGAAAATGGTCATTTTCTCCATCAATCTCTTATCTCCTTCTCCGCTTTATTTTTCTTCCTAGCACTTACCACTACTTGACATCTATCACATGTTTACTTGTATATTTCTTGGTATACCTGCACTAGAAGGTAAATGCTATGAAGACAGGGCCTTTGTCTGTCTTGACACATTCCAAATGATATAATAAATAATGTTTGGCATGTGGTGGACCAAATATTATTTATTGAAGAAGTGAATAACTGACTGAGTGAATGAATGAATGACTGGGAGGGTTTTAAGCAGGAGGATGCTATTCTAATTTCAGAATCATCACTCTAGTCGTAGAACTGCAAATAGATCACTATGCGATAGGACTGGAGGCCATCGGGCAGGCTGCTAGGTGGCTAAGATGGTGCACAGGCTTGGGACGATGGTGGCTTTGACCAGAGTGGTAGTGAGTGGTGGTGGAGAAAGTGGGCAGAGAGAGGTTTGGAAGGGAAGTAGCTCCAAGACTTAATGGCCGGGGGGGGTGGGCTGAGGGGCAGGTAGGAGTCAAAGATGGACCCCATAGTTTTGACTTGGACAACTGGCTGGCTGTGGTGTCGTTTACAGCTTGTGGCTATAACCCGCCTTCAGCCGCAGATGAAACCTCAAGCCCACTAGAATGATGTTGGGGTCGCCCTGGTGACTCCAGAAGACACTGACTAAGTAAAGACTGCTTTCACATTCAAATCCTCCTCCTTCTCTCCTAGGGAGCGGAGGTGGGGATGACTCCCTGTAGCAGAGGGGAGAGCACCTGCAGGGGAGGGAGCTGCTGGGCATAGATTATGGTCAATGGTTTTAGCAATGCAGGCATTTCAGACTTCCTGGCATTCACACATTTGAGGCTCCCTTAGGACCCTGGAAGAAATATCATCCAATAACCAGCAAATACCCCTGGCCCCTCAGGGATGCTGTGCTGCCAATGACCTTGGTGGTAATGACATTCAGAGGAAGGTCCAAGTGAGCACAAAGCCATTTGGAGGAAACTCTGCGACCCGGGGGCTGTAACCACACCGACTTCAAAGTGCCAAGCTGCCCGCTTCTCTGACCCGATAGCAATTAGAATATTTCTTCTGCATCGAGCATGTCAAGATGAAACAAGTAGAGATTTGCTGAAGATCTGCCTTCAGCTGACACCCAGCTTTTATTCTGATGACTGTTTGGATGTGATGTGATACCTGGCCTCCATCCCAGGTTCATTTACCCAATGGGGGATGAATTCATATTCAAAACAGCACAAAGGGCAAACCCAAGCCCATCTCCAAGACAGAGTCTCTCCTTAAGTGCCATTGATTTGGGTCCTGCTTGGCAGTTTGGGTGGCAGTGGTTTCTTAATGACCTGAGAACATCTTTGGCTTGGCTGCTTCTTCACCACAGAGCAGCCATCCCCGTGGAGGGAGCTTCTTACCCTGCCCGGTCAGGGCAGTGTGGGGAGCACTTGGTTCACTTGGATATAACTCCGGTCTCCTTGTCATGGGTCACGCAGAGGATGGCATGTTTTGGGGTCTGGCCTCTAGGCTTTGGCATAGGCTGTTCCTTCACCCTGGAAGGCCTTTCCTGCCCCTTCTTTACCTGGCCAATCATCTTTGTCCTGAAGGGCCCAGATCAACTATCACTTGTCTCTCTGTCACTCCCACCTGCTGGCCAGGTGGCCCTCCTCTGGCCTCCACAGACTTTGGGCTCCCCACTCCTGGTGCTAATCACACCAGCGTCTCTTGGTATCTATTTGCTTTTCTATCCTGTGTGCCTAACACAGTGACTGGCATGTGACAGCCCCTCAGTCAATGTTTGTGGAGGGAATGAAATGAATTTACACTATTGTATTGGAGAAAAAGAACCAGAAGATTTAAATTGTGTGAATGACCTCAGAAGCAGTAGGATTCCTTTGTACCAACCGTCATGGGAGAAACTAGGATCGGAAGATCTAGAACTGGGCTCTTCCCCCCCACCTGATGCCGATTCCTCTCTTTCCTTCTTTTGAGGCGGACATCACCACCTTCAGTGTGGAGACCTGGCATTGAGGCTCAGCTTGGCCACTCACCTGCTGTGTGGCCCTGAGCAAGGAATCTTCCTCTCTGGGCTTCGATGGTGTCCTTCATGAAGTAAAGTGGGCGGACTACATACACAGAGCTGATATATATATTTTTTGGCTGCTTGCAAGTGCCCAGCACTGTTCTAAGTGCTGTACGTGTATTACCTCATTTAATCCTTATAACAACCCTAGTATTTCCTCATATTCTCAATGAGGAAACCGAAGCAAAGAAAAGTTAAATCACCCTTACCCGTGGGGACTTTGCTGGCAGCGCAGTGGTTAAGAATCCACCTGCCAATGCAGGGGACACGGGTTCGAGCCCTGGTCCGGGAAGATCCCACGTGCTGCAGAGCAAGTAAGCCCATGCGCTGCAACTACTGAGCCTACACTCTAGACGGGCCACAACTACTGAGCCCACGTGCCACAACTATTGGAGCCCACGTGCCTAGAGCCTGTGCTCTGCAACAAGAGAAGCCACTGCAATGAGAAGCCCGCGCACCGCAACAAAGAGTAGACCCCGCTCGCTGCAACTAGAGAAAGCCTGTGCGCAGCAGCAAAGACCAAATGCAGCCAAAAATAAATAAATAAATCTATTTTTAAAAAAATCATTTTCCCAAAGTCTTCCAGCTAGTGATGAATGGAGCTGGGCTTTTACCCAACAGTGTGTTTCCAAAGAACACACTTTAGCCCCAAAGCTCAACTGCCTCTCAGGTGAATGATTTATTAGACCCTTTCTCGTTTTTACAATGGAACCTCTATTATTCTCACATTGAGGATATTTACATTTGGTGCCTTCAGAGACCTTTTTTTTTTTTGTAGTTTTTTTTTGTTTGTTTTTTTAACATCTTTATTGCAGTATAATTGCTTTACAATGGTGTGTTAGTTTCTGCTGTATAACAAAGTGAATCAGTTATACATATACATATGTTCCCATATCTCTTCCCTCTTGCATCTCCCTCCCTCCCACCCTCCCTATCCCACCCTTCTAGGTGGTCACAAACCACCAAGCTGATCTCCCTGTGCTATGCGGCTGCTTCCCACTAGCTATCTATTTTATGTTTGGTAGTGTATATATGTCCATGCCACTCTCTCACTTTGTCACAGCTTACCCTTCCCCCTCCCCATATCCTCAAGTCCATTCTCTAGTAGGTCTGTGTCTTTATTCCTGTCTTAGAGACCATTTTAACTGGCCACTTCCCCGATAGAACAGAGGAATTCAGTCTTTTTTTTCCTCTGCCCCTTGTGTTGATTAGAGAGGAAACTGGTGAGGGTGCAGATTCAGGCGCTGGGCAGAAGCTGGATTGGAATTACAGCCCCACTGCTCACCTGCTGTGCAACGTGGGCAAGTTCCTTCACCTCTTGGAACCTTGGTTACAATGCAGGTCAAAGTGAAGATGGTTGCAGAATCTTCCTCCTCAGGGGCTATAAGGATGAAATAATACAGATTAGGGTTGCCAGATTTGGCAAATAGAAATACAGGATGCTCAATTAAATCAGAATTCCAGGAAAGCAAGGAGTAATTTTTTAGTATAAGTATGCCCCATACAGTAAATTGGAGATACTTATCCTAATAAATTATTCCTTGTTTATCTGGAATTCAAATTTAACTGGGTGTCCTGTATTTTATCTGACAACCTTACACGCAGAGGAAGCACTTAGCGTCGTGCCTGTCCCTTTGGAAGTGCTCAGTGTACTTTAAAAAGACCTCTGCTGAAACCCACTGCCTCGCACTTCTGGGGCCTCATTTAGGAGGCCTGGGCTGTGGTTAGAATCTGCATTCACCCATGTTTGGATGCACTGGACTGCTCATAAGTGTGCACCCCTGATCAAGCATGTGGCTCGATTGTCTGTGGATTTGAGTGGACTTCCCTAAGATTTCAGTAGAGGAGACTTGGAAGAGCCTCTCTGAAAGACAGCCCTTCCTCACCAGAGGCTGGGTGGAAACTGCCGGTCACCTTGTCTGCTGTCTTGCCGGTCCCCAGCCTGCCCCGCCCCACCACGCCGGTCAGCTCCCTAGCCAAGGGCGCCATCTTGTGCCAACATCTGGATTGCCAGCCTGGCGTGCAGCTCTGAGCAGAGGCTGGGACACGGGGAGGGGCCCAGAGGGGCCTGGACTGTCTCGTCCTGTTCTGTCTTGTCCTGTTGCCACAGAGCAGGACAGAGCCTCCCTTCTGAGTTCCCTAATCGTCCTACCTTCTCTCCTCCCATCCTCCTCTGCCGACACTCCCATCAACCTACTAAGCAATACTCCTGCGACACAACACAGGGTCTCAGAGAGGCTGCAGGTACGTGAGAAACAGCACAGATCAGGAGTCAGAAAAAGGTAGGTTGGGACCCAGGACCACTTCCTAGCTGTGTGACCTTGGGGGTATTCGCCTAACTCCTCCAAAGCTATTTGCTTTGTAAGGTTGTGATAATAACCCCTGCCTTTCATATCTTGAAGGACTTTGGTGAGGAGAAATTGGTTGTGCATGCAAAAGGGCTCTGAAAACTGTAACATGGCAGGACAATATAAGTAATTTTATAGTATATTCTTACATAGCATTAATAATAATAGAGTATGTTATTAATAACAGTAATAACAGCAACATTTCCTGGGCACCCTAATACCCTGGTTCTGAACGCCTGGAGGCATTTGTGCCTCCTTGCCTCTATTGCTTTCAACTTTCAGACCCAAGATTCCCCCTTTTGGGTTTGTCCATCTGGGCTGCATTAGGTACTACCAGCATCTGGGGGACAGAATGGCTCATGAAGTAGTAAAGACCCGGACATCTGCTGGTAGTTACCCAAACTCCCTATGCCTCAGTTTCCTCATCTATATAATGGGAATGATAGATAGCAGCATCCCTCCTTGTGAGGATTAAATGAGATAATAACTGAAGCACCTGACAACTTTAGCAAACTCTAAATAAATGCCGTTATTATTTCCTTCGGGTGCTGGCTGTTATTCTGACCTGCCCCCTTTTAGGAAGCATTGTGGAGAAGTGGAAATTGCATGGGGTCTGTAGCCAGAGAGAAGTGACTCGGAATATCGCCTATGTCACCAGCATCAGAATGTGTCTTTACCTCTCTAAGCCATCTTCCCCTCCTATGAACTGCAGAGACAGAATCTCTCTCCATGGTTGGGTTGAGGATTAAATGACATCACTTTTTAAAGTGCTCTGCCTGTTTCTGTCACCGCCTAATTACCAGATAAATGGCAGCTCTTACATATTTTTTCCTCCTTTTTCAGTCACATCCATTCATCCTTCCATTTAAAAAAAATCTATTGAACTTCTGCTATGGGCCAGATCCCATGCTAGTTGCTGGGGATACAAAGATAAGTAAGACATGAGTCTTGGCCTCTAGGAACTTGCATCTTGTTGGGGGTGGTATTAAAAGGAATCACTTCCATTTCTTGAGTAGCTACTATGCAGCAGACACTATGGGAGGGCTTTACACCCATCCTTTCAGTGAAGACTCACGAAGACCCAGGACTTAAGCCCAGGTCAAATGACATGACCCTAGAGGCTGTGGTCTCAACCAGTGTTCTCTCCTGTGTTCTGGGATTGACTGGTCGGGTGAGAAAGTCCATCACAGAGGTCTGAGAGAGGGAAGGGGGGCCCAGAGGAGGGAGTGCTCAAGTCCATGAGGGGAGAGTTGGGGAGGTGGAGGCAGTTGGAGGGCTTGCAGAGGAGGTTTTAGAGGGAGATGCTCTGCGCGGTTGGGGCAGTGGGCAGAGGCTTAGAGGCACAAAGTAGCAGGATGTTTTCAGGGGACCTGAGTGCTTTGGGATGGCTGGAGCAAGGGAGTGGGGGGGGGGTGGGAGGAATGATGTTGGGGAGCTGGGTAGGGGCCTCTCCGATCCTGGGGGGCCTCGGGTGCCCCGGCTCTGCTGAGCGGGGACTCCACGCTGCAGGGGCATGTGGGTTACAGAGTGAGCGTGGGAATGGAGAGGAGGCAATGTAACCACCATGGCGGCAGTGCAGGAGGTGGAAGGAGGAACGACCATAACCTAATCCTGGATCAAGAGCAGTGGCCAAAGAGGGTGGACAGGGTCAGCCCGGCAAGGAAGGTGTGATGAGCTGACACAGAGTAGGAGGACATGGGCCCCATCTCCCTGGATCGCTGGGTGGATGCTGCCACCTCCCAGGACAGGGAATCCAAGAGGAAGAGCAGACTTGGGGGTGGGGGGACTTATGAATTTATTCTAAGTCGCTGTTCAATAAGCAAGTTGAAGTACCACATTCCATGTACTGCACTGTGCACTATATTCCAAATCCAAACAACTCTGTACAATCCTGTCATCATCCCCACTTTACAGATGAGGAAACTGAGGCTCAGAGATGTCAAGTCTCTTCCCAACATCACACAGCTCGTGAGTGGCAGGGCCAGGATTTGAATGCCCATCTGCCTGGCTCCAAGTCCGTTGGGAAGGAAAAACTGGGGAGGGATTTTCAAGGCTCCATCATGAAACCGGAGCCTGCTGGTGTCCAATTGTTAGAGCTGGGCCCTCAGAATCATTCCAGAAGCCCTGGAAGGTATTGCTCGGGCTCCTTAACCTGTTCTCCTCTTGGCCCCAGAGAAACCCTCTGGGGTTTCAGCCCCTCTCTGAGACTCAGCCAGGCTCATCCTAGGCCAGAGTGGCCTGCTGACCCGCTAGGGGCAGTGTCCAGGGTGCCCACTCCCCAGTTCCTGACCAGGCCACCTCCTCTGTAGGGCCTCATATGGGAGAGACATGAGGTACTGGGGATTCCTTTGCCACTTTGGGGTTTGATGAGAAGAAATGGATGAGAGAAGGGAGGAGGAGAGATGTGCTTGGGAGAACTTGTAGCCCCTCAGCAGTGAGCCAGTGTGTTAAGGGCACCAGATAAATAATAATAAAAATTGTAGCAGGGGTTACATGTTTGGGGCTGATTACTACTTACCAGGTATTGTGCCACAGACCTTTTCTATTTGACACCTTATTTGTTCCTCACAGCAACCCTGTGACATAGGTGCCATTATTTCCTCATTTCACAGGGGAGGAAACTGGGCACAGAGAGGTTAAGTAACCTGCACAAGGTCACACAGCCATCAAGAGTTTGAGTGCCCATTGCTGGCACTCTGCCTCTTCAACCTGTCCCATTCTACCTGGTGTGTCTGGCAGCCCTGGGGGGGTTGGGCGGGCAAAGGGGAGAAAGGAGGTGGGCGGGAGCAGGTGCAGGGTTGGTGGATCCAGCCTCCCTGAGCTGCCTGTTGGGGCTGGAGGAGAGGACAGGCAATCCAAGCTCTGGTCTCCACTCTGCCCCGACTCCCTGTGTGAACTTGGATGTGCTGTCTCCACTCTGGGTTCAATAATTTCCTCTGTGCACAGAAAGGGTTCGTTTAGGTGGTGTTTAAGTTTCTTCCAGATTAAAATGATGGAATTCTAAGAGCCTTGGGACAGAGGGAATATTGGGTGTCAAGAAGCCAGTGACCCTGGCACTCAGCTGGGCAGGTGAGGGCAGGCATGGGACTGTGCCCCTGATCTGGGCTGCAGCTCTTGTGAAATTGAGGTTCCCTGACTTCAGCTTCCCTCACTGCTGCACAGAAGCCACTGGAGGGCGCTGTGTCCTCACAGTTCTCTATGAGCTTCCCTCCAATGGCCCAGAAGGTCCACTTGAGGTTGGAGAGAACTTGGGAGGCCTGGGGCTAGTACTTGGGGGCCCTCCGAGCACAGCTGGGCCCACTCAGGTCACATGGGGCCGGTAGGACCTGCCTTGTGAGAGGATGTGACAGAGCACTGACCAGGTCCTGGGCCGCTGACTCACGGTGAGCTCTGCACAAATTGCTTCACCTCTTTGAGCCTCCGTTTCAGCAGCTGTAAAATGGGGACAATGATGTCTGCCTTACGGGCCTGTTGTAAGACATGCTGTAATGAGAGAGCACGTGTGAGTGCTTCCCAGAACTAGGATGTTCTCTATGCCTGAGTAAATATCTATCATTATTACCCTCAAAAAATCGTTCAACAACACTTCTCACAGGAGGAGAATAACGTTTAATAAGGCCTGTATGAACTTAGAACTGGCTTGGGCCCTTCCCCTAGACTACCTCCCTTAAATTCTCACAACGGCCCCATAAGGGACGAATTATAATCCTCTCCATTTCACAGCTGGCAAAGCCCAGGCCCAGAGGGGTAACATGGCTTGCATGGGGTGGCCTTAGTGACTCCTTAGTGGAACTCAAATGCAGCGTCTATCCAGTTCCAAGCACTGCCCGACCCCACCTGCCTCGTGCCCAGCAGGACGGGGTTCTGCACATCTTCCTAAAGTGCCTCCGACTGAGGTTTCAGATGATGGCCCTCTATTTGTCCTTTGGAGGTGTGTGCTCCCCTCCTCATGGCTTTCCCACGAAACACTATGTCAGTGGGGTCAGGGACCCTGAATTGATTTTGCAGTTGTCTCTTCCCTTGGACTTGTGCATGACTCTTCCTTCCTCCCTGGGAAGCCGGGCTGGCCCTGGGGGGGTGGCGGGGAGCAGGTGTCTTCACCTGCAACTTGACCAAGCTCTCAGCATGAGTAAGTGGCAGGTGGGTGGAAGAAGCTCGCCTTAGGGTCCATCCCCAGTCTCCCCGAGATGTTTGGGGTGCAGGGTATTTGCTGTGGTGGAAGAACATGTCTCCAGGAGATGGTCTAATAGAAGGGCTTGTAGTTTTTCTCAGTTTTTATTTTCTGTCTTGATGAGAGAAAGATTGTGCTATTTACATGGTTGTAGATGTATAGAAGTGTGACTCTGTTTTCACAATTTCTGTTCTCTTTCTTCCTATCCTTCCATCGAATTGAGAAGTGTGGAGGGCAGAGCCAGGTGAACTCTGGCATCTTCCAAGCTGGAGGGTTCTTAGGGTCCCAGAGTCATGGAATCGTGGTCCTGGGAGGAGCCTGAGAGACCAGGTAAGCTAGACCTCTCAGGGCAGAGATAAGGCACTGAAGCCCAGGGAGAGACCCAGACTTGCCCAAGGCAGCCCAAGGTCAGTGACAGGTTGGGACCAGAATCCACCTGTTCTCCTGGTCTCATGCCAACACGTTTTGCTAAGTTACTTGCTGCCTAGAGTGTGGTTAGTTTAGAAAACTCAGACAAGGAGAGAAGGGATGGGACAGTGCAGGGGGGATGGGGAGGTGCTGACCTTGCTTTTTGAAAGCCTCGTAGGGAGTGGATCGTCTTCATCTGACTTCAGGCAAATAATGGCCACGGAAATCAAATATTATGAGAGTAAATGTGTAAACATGGAGCTGGCAACAGTTTCAGTGTCAGAAATAGGCCCAGGACTCCAGGCTCTAGCAGGCCGGCCCCCTGATGCTGCCTCTTAGCAAATGCTGGGGAAGTAAGACATGTCAGAAAAGATAGGGGGTGGTTCCCCCCGAGAAGCTGCAGTGGGGCTGAGGGGAGCAACTAGGAGGGTCCTGGGAGAACTGAGAAGAAGCTTGCCCAGGTGCTAAAAGAGAACGTATAGGGATGCAGGAAGGAAAGATAACTGTCAGTTACTGAGGACCCAGACCCAGCTAAGCACTTTATAGAGATTCACATTTAACCTTCCCAGTGGCCCTAAGGGACAGGCATTGTTGTCCCCATTTTGTAGACGAGGAAGCTGAGACTCAGAGAAGTTAAGTGATTTGTCTGCAGTCACACAGATAGGATGTAGAGAAGTAGGTATTTGATCCCAGCTCTATCTATCCCAGGCTGTTTCAAAATCTGGACTAAGAACCTCCCTTTATCAGAACCACCAGGAACACTTGTCAAAAAGGAGTTACCCAGGCCTGACCCCAGACCTACTGAATTGCAACCTTGGGGTGGGCCTGGGAGTGGTACTTTTAACAAGTTCCTAAGAAAGGAGCATGGGTCTATGCAGCTAAGACCTGGGAATAATTGCTCAATGGCAGGAGTCAGCCACCTTTTCTGTAAATGGATTACATGATAAATGTTTTAGACTTTGTAGACCTTACAATCTCTGTTGCAACTACTCAGCTCTGCTGTTGTAGTGTAAAAGAAGCCACAGACAATACACCTGTGAATGAGTGTGGCTGTGTTCCAATAAAACTTTATTTACAAGAGCAAGTGGTGGGCCAGATTTGGCCCTTAGTAGTTTGCTGCCCTTTGCTTAGTCTACAACATGGAAAGGACCCTGACAGCCTGTCTCTCTTGTTGTCTCCCCAGCAGCCCCAAGAGGAAGGTATGATTAGCTCCATTCTGCAGATGGGAAGACTGAGGCCTGGGAGGTTAGACATCCATGATCACACAGGGAGCGTGTAGCAGGGCTGAGGTTAGAACCAGACCTCCTGACTCCCAGTCCAATGGTGCTGAAAAGTATGACACCTGATAAGAAGGCCTGGGCCCTGCGGAGTGTTATTTAATGAAAGCAGCCACCATTCATTAAGCACTTACCACGTGCCAGGCAGAATCATTAGCTCATATAAGCTGCTACCCAGATGTTGAATGTCATTGTCTCTGTCACATGGGTCCGTCACAACCTCCCTGGGAGGTAGGAAGGCATCTGCAATGTGTCAAAGCCAGCTTATCTTGAGCGCCCCATACACCTGATGTGCTGCAGCTGGAGAGCTGGAAGGTGGAAGCTGCTGACAAGACGTATTTGCCTTTTCATTCTTGAGTCTGCACACACACACACACACACGTGCACACACACATGCGCGTGCACACGCCCCCCACTCTCAAACATCAAATAGACATGTGGTCATTTCAGTGACCTCCTTGTCACAGGTAGGAGAATACAAACTCCAAAGCCTGGAATGACTTGTCTGGTTTACATGAGATATGCCCCACTGAGATCAGGAACCAGGAAACTGCCAGGTATGGGGGGGAAAAGAATGCTGGACTTCCAGTTGGCCTGGATTCCACACCACTCTCTGCCCCTGGTCTGCTGGGTGACCTTAGGTGTCACTTTTCTCGTTTATAAATATGAGTGTCACTGTCCTGCTTTATACAATGGGTGGGGAAGAGGGTCGCTCAACTGTTTAAGCCATTCACTCATTCAACCACTCACTCACCATGTATTAAGCACCTACTATGTGATCATTTTGATTCAAAATTCCAAAGATTTGAGATTCCTTCCTGAATAGGAGTTAGTACATGAATGATAGGTCCTTTAAGTCAAGGATGCCTTGGGCTAGGATGTCTCTCCAAGTAAAAAGTTTCTCTCTCTCCTTTGCATGAAGTAGGTCTTGGCAAGAATGTGGAGCCAGCTCCACCCACCAATCTGTTTATCAGTCCAACCTTCCATCCATCCATCTTTCTGTCTATTCACCTACCTTTGCTTCCCTCCATTCAGTCATCCATATATCTCTATCCATCCATTTGTCCATCCAAGTATTTGTTGAGCACTGACCGTGTGCCTGGTCCAGCACTGCATCTGCTACCTCCCCAGGAAGTCCCCAGTAGTGCCCACAACAACCTGGGGTTTGAGGCAGAGGTGATGGAAAGCTCAGAGCCTGGGTAGCAATAATTCTTCATGTTCAGAATCCAGGGAATTTCTGGAATGACTTCAGGCACTTTAAGAGTATATAGGGCCAGAGACTGATCTGCTCAGGCTGCACACACGTCTCCATCCAGATGTGGCCTCTCCTCCTGGTTCTGCACTGGCCTCCCTCCCTCTGAGAACACTGGAAGCCCCAGCCCTGGGCCTGTGTGAGCTTAAAAAAATAATCCTACGTGAATGGGTAAACAAAATGTGATACATCCATTCAAAGGAATATTATTCAGCCATGAAAAGGAATGAAGTATTTATACGTCCTACAACATAGATGAAACTTGAAAACATGTTGAGTGAAAGAAGCAGACATAAAAGACCACATACTGCATGATTCCATTTATATGAAATGTCCAGAACAGGCAAATCCACAGAGACGGCAAATAGATTCGTGGTTTTCAGGGGATGAGGAGAAGGAAGACTGAGGAGTGACTGCCAATGCGTACAGGGTTTCTTTCAGGCGGGGTGTGATGAAATGTTCTGGAATTAGTGGTGATGGTTGCACAACCTTGTGAATATAATAAAAATGATTGGATTGTGTACTTTAACAGGTGAATTTTATGACATGTGAATCATTTTAAAAGATTTTAACGTTATTAGAAAACATGAAACATTTAAAAACAATACTCCCATGTGTTATCTCATATGCTCCTCCCAACTTCCAGTGACACAGCCACCAGGGCAGACAGCGTTGATGCTGTTTTTCAGCTGAGAAACTGGGAGCTCAAAGCCAGTGAGGGACCTGTCAGGACAGTGTTGCTAATTAGTGGCAGAGGGATGATGGGAAGCAGAGTCGGACTCCTGGCCAAGGGCTCGTTTCTTCACACCAGGCTGCCTGATGAGTAGACGGTTGCCTGGTGAGCCAAACTGCCAGCTGTCGTATTTGCCATTTTAATACAGGGGTCTCTGCAGGCAGGGACCACGACAGCTACTGGCTGCCATTCAAGGAGCGTTACTTCGTGCCAGGCATCAGGGAACCATGTGTGTTGTCTTATTTCATCCTCAAAGACCCCTGTCATGAACCTTTGTTGTTAGTTCCAATCCCCCTTCTCATGAGCACCTGACGATTCCTGGGGAACCCCTAGTGAACATACATTGGTGGGAGGTCATGCTGCCCCACTATGGAAACCAAAGAAATGGGCCGGGCATTGTCATATCACTTAGGTTGGGCCATGAACATTGATTGAACAAGTAATGTGAGGGCCCGGGGACCGCTGGAGTCATCACCGTGGCTGCAGCAGCCTGTCCCTGGGCTGCTCTGGACTCTGTGCCCTGCTCTCCATCATTCCTTGCTTTCCGTTTACTTTCTAGGCCTGGTCTTTCAGCTTCCTGTAGATTCTATGGGCTCCCAATACCCTTCCAATAAATTCCCTTTTGCACTCATGAGAGACAGAGTCAGGTTCTGTTGCTTGAAATCATTTGCTTTGACCAATGTGTCCCTATGAGATAGATACTCTTATTTTGCCCATTTTACAGATGAGGAAAGTGAGCCCCAGAAAGGTGAAGTGAATTGCTCAGCTTTCCCCAGATGATGAGTGGCACAGCCAAGATTTAAACCCAGTCTTTCTGAGTCCAGAGTCTAGTCGCTTAACCTCTACAAGAAGGAGGGGACAGCAAACCTTTTCTATAAGCCAGACACTGAGCTGGGCAAACCCTTTCAACAGCTCTATGAAAATGAGAGAGTATCCCTATTTTAGAGATAAGAAAGTGAGGCTCAGGGAGATGAGGAAACTTATTTACAGGTCCTAGAGCTGAGATTAAAACTGAGGTTTGCCTGACTGCAAATCCTGTGCTATTGTACAGAGGTGGGAACAGAGACTCAGGTGGTGGGTCTCCCCTCTTCCCAGTTGGCGGAGCTCTGATCACTGCTCTTGGCTCCGTCAGCATCTCCTTGTCAAGCCCTGAGTGGTAGAAACCGAACTCATGCTCACCCATGAGCTCAGGGGCTGGGGCAGCCCCTGGGAGGAATCCTGCCCCACGGCCCAGGTCCCCTAAAAAATCAGGGGCTGAGGAAGCCACAGCACTGATAAATATTTACTGTTGCCTCAAAAAAACCTCTCACTTGGTGTATTTTATTTGTGAAAAGGCAGTAAATGGAAGGGCCCTTTCCCTTTTGGCCAGTCCAGCAGAGCTGTAAGGCTGCTCTGTCTCAGCTGGAGCTGGGCCCCCGACTGGCACCCCTGGGGCCCCTCCGTGTCTCTGCGTCACAGGCCCCAGCACTAAGTCAGAATGGAACTTGGGCTCCAGTGGCCAGGGCAAGACTCTGGGAAGAACCCACTGGGCGGGCTTGGTGGAGAGAGGCATGGGGTCGGGGCAATGGAAGGAAGGGGGCCCCAGGCCCTATTCCTCCAACAGCTCCAGAACCAGCCTTAGCCCAAATCTCAAGGCCATCCCCAAACCAGCTTCAATTCGGGCTGACATCAGCACCTTCCTCAAAATCCCATTCATCCCTCTCCCTGACAGGACCTGGGTCCCAGCCACAGCTCGGAGCACCTGTACCGGCCCCAGCCCTGTCCACAGTTCAACCAGACGTCAGTTTATCCCAAACTCAGCTCAAGCTCAGCCAACCCCAGGCCTAACCCTTAGACCCATTCCGTGAGATGTTATGGAAAAAACGGAATGAACTTTTGGGCCAACCTGATAGCTATAGCCCAGGCTGAAAACTTAACCTTAAGCCAAACCGGAGCCCTGCTCCCAGCTCTGCCGCACTCTGGTACTAACACCAGCCCCAGCTCGCCCAGAGCCCCGAGGCTGGCAAGGGGTAGGCTCTGTTCAAGGGCAGAAGGGTCACCCGATGGCTTTTCTTTACCTCAGGGTCTGAAGCAAATATTTATTAATACCTCCCGTGTTCCGGGCCTTCTTCTAGGTGCTGGGGACACTTCTGTGAACATGAACATTGCCTTGGGCAGAGGGGAGAGGTCCCTCCTCCCCCATCCCCACTCTCCCCCTCTGTTCCCTGCCTCCGTCCTCCCTATCCCAGCCTCCCTCTTGCCCCAGCCTCCCAGCTTTGAGACCTCTCCTCACTCTCCACCCCCATGCATTCTCTGACCTTCTCCTCCAGAGCCAGGAGGCTTGGGCGATGCTTCTGGACAGCCTCTATCTCCCTTTGTGATTTAAACAGCTCTCCCTCCCTCTGGGCCTCAAATAAACTTCATCAGTGAGAGCGGGAGGGTTGGCCAAGCTGGCCTTGAGCTGCCATGCTGTTGTGACCTTCTAGAAATCATTGATCTAATGTACAAAGGTTAATGTCTGAGTGGTGAACAGACACAGGTTTTCTGGACTGGACTTTGGTGGTAAAGAGGAAGCTCTAGCATCAGGAACCAAACAGATGGTCTTCTCTGGTGGGGTCTGGGGAGCACAGACTCTCTTCAACCCAACTCAGAGCCGTGCAGCTGCAGGAGTCACTCAGTCCTGGTCCGGTGGCCACTCACCTTCTGACTCTCCCCCATCACTCAGGACCATGTCTCGGAGACCCCGTGGTCCAGCCCTGGCCAGTTCTGACCGCCGCCCTCCGCCCCTGGCTTCCCCAGCCTCTCTTCGTTCAGCCTCAGCCTCTCCTGTCCTCACAGCTGGTCTCTCCCGCTCCTCACTTTCTCTTCTGGCATCTTTTGCTCTTTCTGCATTCGTGTTTTCAGTCCTTCCAATTGTCGTAGGCCACTCTCTGACCCGCCATCGCCCTCCTATCTTGTCATTTTCCCTGCAGCCTTTTTCTTTTCTCTAATGTTCGTCTGTCTCTGTCTGTCTCTCTTCCTTTCAATCCTCATTGTCTGTCACTGACAATCAAAAGAGTGCAATGGAACTGGAGCATCGGGTCAATGGCGGCTTAGGAAAGGTGAGGAATTTTAGCCCTCAGTGCTTAAGACATTCTTGTGATTTCGTCCCCACAAAGTAGATACTCATTATCTGTGTTCAGTCAGCTGATGACCTTCAGCACATTGTTCCTTGAGGTTTATAATAAGTCGCACAATCTCACCCTATCCCATGAGGAAGGTGAGGCAACACATTAATGTCCCCATTTTCCAGATGGGGAAACTGATGCTCAAAGCAGGGCAGTGACCTCTCATGGCAGGTCAGGAGTTAACCCCTGGTCCGCTGATTTCTTTTGTCACCTTCATTACACTGTGGACTCTAGCACCCACCTCATACACTGGAAGGAATATTTCCAGTTGATTCTGGGAGGCACAGGGGCCCCCAAAGCTGGGTAGTAGGTGATCCTGCCCAGCTCCTTGATCTACAGGTCACTGCAGTTTCTGCAGGAACATGGGGAGAAGCAATACTTAATCCAACCCCAAAGCGAGGCTCTATGGAGAATTTGGAGGAGAAGCTGCTGCCCTTTGAAGCCCAGAGAAACGGAACTTTCTTATGCAGCGAAGACCCATGGGGGAGAGGGAAACTGGCAAGGGGTGGGGATAAGACCTTGCCATTTCCTTCCCAAGGCATCGGCCCTCAGCTCAGAAAAGTGGCCATGGAGAGAACACAGCCTGACTCAGGACACAGGCTTTGGGTTTGAGTGCTGGCTGCCACGTGATCTCTCCGAGTCTCCATCTCCATAATACAAAGTGGGGATGTTGTCCTACCTCAAAGTGTGGTGGATACCAAAGCCCTCTGTTACATGTGTGGTGCAGGACAGGTGCTCGTTGTTAATAACACGGACCAGTGATACTGAATGTCGAGGACCTGGCATCTAGCAGAGGTCTCTCTGTTTACCTACTAACTCCACAGTAACTTTAAAGGGTTTGTGAACCTCACCCAATTTGAAATCGCAGTGGAATTTGAATTTGATTTATTCCCCCATGTGGAAAAAACACACCGGCAACTAATAAACTATTTATTCAAATAGTCTTGTGTGTAATCGGATGTTGTAAATGTTGCATGTAACTGGCGGAGGGTGCAAAGATGCTGCTTGTAATGATTAAGCACTGATAATTGCCAACTTTTTAATTTCATTGAGCCTTTAGCATCTGCCAGGAACATTTAGGCCCTTTACATGCATTCTTCATCCTCACAGCGCTATGGGGTTAATGTCCCCATTTTATAGACAAGGAAACAGGCTCAGAAAGGTGAGGTAACTTGCCCATTCTCAGGGTATGGATCCAGAGTATGAACCCAACCAGTCCGGCTCCAGAACTCAAGTTCTTCACAGCCATGCTCTCTAATTATGTGCTGAGAACTTTGCCTACATTATTTCATTTAGTCTCATAAGAATTCTGCTCCATCAGAATAACAATATTCACTACAGCTAGCATGTGCGGGGCTTTTGCAACATGGCAGACCCTGTGCAAAGCACAGTATCTGCATCATTTCATGTCATCCTAACAGCTCTGCAAGATATCCTAGGTTTATAAATGAGGAAATAGAAGCTCAAAAATAAGGTTCAAACCAACCTCAGAATAGTGTTCAAGCTCTTTAGCCCAGCATCCAAGGTTTAGGGGGCCCCTTGTGGCCTGGCACCTGGCTCCCTCCATAGCCTCGTCAGCTGCCTCGTCCCCCTCACATGCAACTTTCCAGTGCTGTTTGCAGTTCTCTGAGAGCATCCAGGCGTTTTATGCTTCTCAGCCTTTGCAAACCCTGTTCCCTCTACTTGAGGTACCAAGTCCCTCTATACTGGCTAATGCCTGCTTGTCTTTCAAGTCTTAACTGGAAAGTTGCCTCCTCCAGGAAGCTTCCTCTGATTGCTTATGACTCACTGGGTGCCTTTGTTAAGTTCTCTGCTCCCTTACCCCCAATACAGTGTGTTGCAATCACCTCTTTGCTGGTCTGCCTTCCCGATTGGACAGGGAGCACCATGAAGGCAGGGACCTGTCTGTCATGTTCACTATTATCTCCCTAGTTCCCAGCCCAGCACCTGACTTCAGGAAATGCTCAGGTAATAACTGAGTAATCAAATAAATAAAATGCATCAACGTAGACAAAACAGCTAAGTCCACTGAGTGCTTACCCAGTGCCAAGTGTTTTACGTGTATCTTCTCATTTAATTCTGACAACAGCCTTAGAAGGTAGAGACTATCATTGTCTCCATTTTAAATATGGGAAACTGAGGCACAGAGAGGTTAATTATTTGCCCAAGATCACACAGCTAGTACTGGTGGAGCTGGGGTTCAAACCCAGGTCACCCTCCTCCAGCATCCTTACATTATCCTGCTTCTAAGATACCTAAAAGGAAGTCAAGATACTTAGAAAGGAGTAAACTCATGGCAGAATGATCAAAATACAGTTATAGTTGATTACTCAAGTGAACAAGTGCTTTGATGAAAAGTGAGCTAAAGAAAAAACTTTAAAATGCTCAAAAATAGGCAAATCGGGGGGAAAGCTCCCTAAAAGTTTAGCAGGATCTATATCCCCCAACATGAAATGCTGATTGAAATGGGGAGAGGTGGAGCTGTGGGTAAACTGGCCTCCAGTGATGCTCTGGATGGTTCCCTGGCGAGGAGGCACCAGGATGGCCCCCTGGACCAGGTGAGTATGTTCTCACTGCCCCACCTCTCCCCTCCACCCTGGCTGGATGCAGCCCTGCTGCTGGATGGATGCATGGGCAGCGTGGGGTGTGCTGGGGACTCCAACCCCAGCCCTGCTTCGAGGGCGCATTCTCAGTGCTCTGACAGGGGCGTTCCGGGGCTATTATCTGTCTGGTTTGAATTAGTTGCTGGGCTCCATGAACCTGGGCTCATTAGCTGTTTCATCGCCCAGGCTGGCGCCTGCAAGATGGTAACATTTTATTGTTTCCTTGCTTTTTCTTTCTTTCTTGTTTCTGTCACTTTTTCTCCCTTTCCTTATTGTTTCAAATTTCTACCTCATGCCACAAATTTCAAGGGCTGCCACAGTCCTGCTGGGACACATTCAAGTCATCTCTGGTGCTCATGCCCCTCACTTCTCTCCAGCAGCCCACCCTGTGCCACAAGCCATGGACCCATGGATCCCTCCTCCAGGGCAGGGCTTGCAGGGAAACGGGGCTGTGTGTTTCCCCGCTCCCCCACCTGATGCACAATGCACCCCCGCACCTGCATTTCTCAGGATGGAACAATGGTTAGCAGGCACTTCTGAGTCTCTCTGCCTCTGTTTCTCCCTGCCCCCTCCAATTCAGTTTTGAACTCTGATCCACAACTTATTCTTTTACTTAACAACTCAGTCTTTTCTCACCTGCAAAATGGTTGTAATAAGAATATTTATTTTGGAGGTTAATCCCTTGTCTGTTGCTTCGTTTGCAAATATTTTCTCCCATTCTGAGGGTTGTCTTTTCATCTTGTTTATAGTTTCCTTCACTGTGCAAAAGCTTTTAAGTTTTCACGAGGTCCTATTTGTTTATTTTTGTTTTTATTTTCATTATGCTAGGAGGTGGGTCAAAAAAGATCTTGCTGTGATTTATGTCAATGAGTATTCTTCCTGTGTTTTCCTCTAAGAGTTATATAATGTCCGGTCATACATTTAGGTCTTTAATCCATTTTGAGTTTATTTTTGTGTACAGTGTTAGGGAGTGTTCTAATTTCTTTCTTTTACATGTTGCTGTCCAGTTTTCCTAGCACCACTTGTGGAACAGACTGTCTTTTCTCCGTTGTATATTCTTGCCTCCTTTGTCAAAGTTAGTTGACTATAGGTGCATAGGTTTATCTCTGGGCTTTCTGTCCTGTTCTATTGATCTATGTTTCTGTTTTTGTGCCAGTACCATACTGTCTTGATTACTGTAGCTTTGTAGTATAGTCTGAAGTCAGGGAGTCTGATTCCTCCAGCTCCATTTTTTTGCCTCAAGACTGCTTTGGCTATTCGGGGTCTTTTGTGTCTCCATACAAATTTTAAGATGATTTGTTCTAGCTCCGTAAAAAATGCCATTGGTAATTTGATAGGGATTGCATTGAATCTGTAGATTGCATTGGGTAGTGTAGTCATTTTCACAATATCAAGTCTTCCAATCCAAGAACATGGTATATCTCTCCATCTGTTTGTGTCATCTTTGATTTCTTTCATCAGTGTCTTATAGTTTTCTGAGTACAAGTCTCTTACCTCCTTAGGTAGGTTTATTCCTAGGTATTTTATTCTTTTTGTTGCAATGGTGAATGGAATTGTTTCCTTAATTTCTCTTTCTGATCTTTTGTTGTTAGTGTATAGGAATGCAAGAGATTTCTGTGCATTAGTTTTGTATCCTGCAACTTTACCAAATTAATTGATTAGCTCTAGTCATTTTCTGGTGGCATCTTTAGGATTTTCTGTGTATAGTATCATGTCATCTGCAAACAGTGACAGTTTTACTTCTTTTCCAATTTGTATTCCTTTTGTTTCTTTTTCTTCTCTGATTGCCATGACTAGGACTTCCAAAACTATGTTGAATAATAGTGGCAAGAGAGGACATCCTTGCCTTGTTCCTGATCTTAGAGGAAATGCTTTCGGTTTTTCACCATTGAGAATGATGTGTGCTGTGATTTGTTATATATGGCCTTTATCATGTTGAGGTAGGTTCCCTCTATGCCCACTTTCTGGAGAGTTTTTTTTATCATAAATTGGTGTTGAATTTTGTCAAAAGCTTTTTCTGCATCTATTGAGATGATCATATGGTTTTTACAAACAGCTTATGCAGCTCAATATCAAAAAAACAAACAGCCTAATCAAAAAATGGGCAGAAGACCTAAATAGACATTTCTCCAAAGAAGACATATGGATGGCCAACAAACACATGAAAAGATGCTCAGCATCACTAATTATTAGAGAAATGCAAATCAAAACTACAGTGAGGTATCACCTCACACAGGTCAGAATAGCCATCATCAAAAAATCTACAAACAATAAATGCAGGAGAGGGTATGGAGAAAAGGGAACCCTCTTGCCCTGTTGGTGGGAATGTAAATTGATACAGCCACCATGGAGAACAGTATGGAGGTTCCTTAAAAAACTAAAAATAGAACTACCATATGACCTAGCAATCCCACTACTGGGCATATACCCAGAGAAACCATAATTCAAAAAGACACATGCACCCCAATGTTCATTGCAGCACTATTTACAATAGCCAGGTCATGGAAGCAACCTAAATGTCCACTGACAGATGAATGGATAAAGAAGATGTGGTACGTATATACAGTGAAATATTACTTGGCCATAAAAAAGAATGAAATTGGGTCATTTGCAGAGATGGGGGTGGACCTAGAGACTGTCATACAGAGTGAAGTAAGACAGAAAGAGAAAAACAAATATCGTATGTTAATGCATGTATGTGGAATCTAGAAAAATGGTACAGATGAATCTGTTTGCAAGGCAGAAATAGAGACACAGACATAGAGAATGAATGTATGGACACCGAGGGGGGAAAGGTGGGGGTGGGATGAATTGGGAGATTGGGATTGACATATGTACAACAATATGTATAAAATAAATAACTAATGAGAACCTGCTGTAAAGCACGGGGAACTCTACTCAGTGCTCTGTGGTGACCTAAATGGGAAGGAAATCCAAAAAAGAGGGGATATATGTATACATATAGCTGATTCACTTCACTGTACAGTAGAAACTGACACAACATTGTAAAACAACTCTACCCCATTTTTTAAAAAAAAGAGTATTTATCTCCTACCACTGATGTTAGGCTGAAAGGAGAGTGAGTAGAAGGTGCTTATCCCAAACTGGACATGTCGTAAATGCTTAATAGATAGTAGGCTTTTCCATTGTCCTGCAGATGTCAGGGACGGTTGCTACCCCTTGGAGAGCACCTACCTCAGTGGCTGCAGGGAAGTCTAGATGACAAGTCTCGCTAGGTCAGGCGTGGAGAGACGCTCAGAAAAGGAATATAGGTGTTCATCATCATCACCATCATCATCTCTAACTTCTGTTATTCCTTCCCTGTTATCTCCTCAGCAGATGGCGGGAGAGAACGTGATGAGGAGAAAGGGAGGAGGGCTGGGCAGACTTGGAAGGACTATCAATTGCAAGAGACCCCTGAAAAAGGAGATGGGCTAAGTTAGGTGGGGCAGGGAGAGCAGAGGTGGATGGTGAGTTTGGTCCCAGATGAGCAGGAAGGAGAGGAAAGCCTTTGGAAGGAGGAGTTAATCTCTGATAACCAACATCAGAGCTTAGAGTGCAAATTGTATATTCTGTCACCTTTGAGTGGACAAGGACCCCCTCAGGTTCTCTGACCCTCACAGCGACCTTTGAAGGAGGGTGCTACTCCTCCTGGGTGGAGGGCTGTCATCTCAGGCATCAGGGGTGGGCGTGGAGGAGGTGGACAGCGCAGGGTGAGGCCTCTGGCAAAGTGCACCATGTGTGTTTCAGCTCATGCTGGCCGGGATGGGGTCTGCGCCTGGTGGGGTCTGGGAGAGCTGTGCCAGGACACTGGCTGACAGTTTCTTGAGATCCTTTGCCAGACACCCGTGTGAGCAGAGGAGAGGTCCTTGTGCTGCTGGTGGGTCTGTGGCTGGAAATGCGAACTGGGGATTCTGGGTCTCCGGATGTCAAAGAGAAGATGCCTCGCATACCGTGGCAACCAGCGGCCAAAGTGGGCGATCTCAGGCCTCATCTTTCTCACCCTCTCAGCAGCCTTCGTCAAAGCTGCTTTCTCCTTCCTGTCTCAAGCACTGGCTTCTAGGACTGCACACTCCTGGTTTTCCTCCTCCTTCCCTGGCCACACCTTCTAGGGCTCCCTTCTGGGCTTTGTCTCCTCTTCCAAATCCATAAATGTTGGAGCACGCAGGGCTCCTCCCCACCTGCTCCCGAGGTGGTCTCATCCAGTCTGGAGTTGTGGACAGAGACTCTATACGCCAACATCTCCCAGATGTCCATCTTCAGGCCAGACCTGTCCCTTGAGCCCCAGACTCTTACATCCAGCTTCCCACTTGGAGGGGTCCCACCGAATCTCAAAGCAGATGGAGTTCCTGAAACCTGCTCACCTTCAGTCTTCTGCTTCTAGGTAAAAGGGCATCACTGGTTGCTCACACCCAAACCCTTTGGACCATCCTGCCTCCTCTCTCTCCCTCGCATCCTGCATCCAACCCATCCATGGGTCTGGTCAGTGTTAATTGAATGGTGAATCTTGACTCTCACAGGCACTCCGCTGCCACCCTGGTCTTGTCCCATCAGCTTGTGCCCCTGATGCTGACCTAGCCTCCTCCTGTCTCCTTGCTTTCCCCCTTCCCTGCTGTCCTCCAGCCCAGTGATCTTTCAAAAGTGGACATCAGATCTTGTCATTTCCCTGTTTAAAACTTAAAGCCTAGGGACTTCCCTAGTGGTCCAGTGAGTAAGACTCCGTGCTCCCAACGCAGGGGCCGCAGGTTCGATCCCTGGTCGGGGAACTAGATCCCACATGCCACAACTAAAGATCCTGCGTGCCACAACTAAGACCCGGTGCAGCCAAAATAAATAAATAAAATAAATAATAAATAAATTTAAAAAAAAACAAAAACGCTTAAAGCCTAGATGTAATATAGTCCCACCTGGCAGCCAAATACCAGTGTGTGTTACGACTCCTGACTGCCTCTCAGCCGGCATCTCCTACAATTCTACCTCACTCACTCTGATCCAGACACATTGATCTCTTGGGTGTTCTTGGCCTTTCTAAGCTTGTTCATGCTACAGGGCCTTTGTACTTGCATCCTTTATGCCTGGATTGCACTGTCCCACCTGTTCCCAAAACTTTCTCCCTCACTTTGTTCAGATCACTTTTCCAAAGCTACCTTATCTGAGAGCCCTTTCTTGACAGCCTTCTCTCTAAATGATCTACACTGGCTCTCCTGCTCAGACCCCACACTGGTCTATTCCAGCCCTCACGCTGCTTGATTCTTCTTCATAGGGCTTACTTCCACGTTAAATGAGATCATGTACTTATCTGCTTGGTTAGTGTTTCTATCGCCCACTCAATTGTAAGCTGGACTGTGAGGGCTTTTTCTTGTTCAACCCTGTCTCCTAAGGGCCTAGCACGGTGCTTGACACATAGTTGGTGCTCAACAAAAATTTGTTGGATGACTGACGAAATGAACATCCACTGAGCCTGGATGGAGAGGATGTATTCATGGGACTCCTTGCATGGTGAATGTTTGTGGAATGAATTAATGTGAGTTTGTTGTAGTTGTTTTTTTGACTGTCAGCTCCTTGAGGGCAGACCCATAGCCTGCTCCTCTTGGTATTTCTCATAATGCTTTACCAAGCTGTGTGACCTCGGGTGAGTTACATAACTTCTCTGGGCTTTAGTTTCTTTATCTGTAAGATGAGAATAATAATGGTATCCATGTCCTAGGGTTGTTGGGAGGATTAAATGAATTAATATATGTAAAGCTCTTAGAACAGTGCCTGGCAAAGAGTAAGTGCTCATTAAACATTAGCTGTTATCATGTTGGTTTCACACATAGTAGGTACTTTGAAAGTTAGAAGGCAGGGGACTGAGCAGACACTGAGTTCCCTTGAGCTGAGCCCAAAGAAGCC
The DNA here is from genome assembly GCF_949987535.1 of Balaenoptera acutorostrata. Lineage (NCBI taxonomy): Eukaryota > Metazoa > Chordata > Mammalia > Artiodactyla > Balaenopteridae > Balaenoptera > Balaenoptera acutorostrata. The sequence continues at coordinate 17,574,395 of NC_080064.1, read as the reverse complement.
TGTTTATCTTGCCCTTTGCTTTTCCCACACTAGGAGCTGGGGAATTGTCTGATAACATGAAACCACATTATGCCGTCGATTCATGCTGAGTTTGTGGTCACCTAAACCCCAAAGCCTTTCTTCACAGCCTTATTGCTCAGCCAGCAATCCCTCATCCTGTATTTGTGGGTTTCACTTTATTTTTTGTGGTCTTTTGCTTTTTCCAATGTTCTGGATTATAAAAGTAATATATGCCCACTGTGGAAAGTTTACAATGAGCATAAAATTACAAAGGGCAGGAAAAGAGCAGGTTACAAATCAGCATGAATGGTTTGAATCCACTTGCATAAAACGTTTTTATATATTTATAAAGAGAGGCAGAGATAGGCAGGAACAGAAGGGGAGAGAGTGAGAAGCGTGCTGGAAAAGATGTCCACTGAAATGTTGGCCATGGCTGTACTCTACGTGGCTGCATTTCATGTGATTTTTCTATTCTCCCTTATACTTTTTCCTTGATGCTGCTTGAATTTTTATAAGAACAAACATGCATTATCTTTTTAAAATGAATTTTTTTGATACGAATTATTTTTAAATGGAAATCAGATAATTTAGCTTCCCTACTTAAAAGCTTTTAAGGACTCTTCATTCATTCAAGAAATTTTCATTGAGTGGGTAGTAAGTGCCAGGCCCTTTCTCTCTCCTCTGCTTTGCTCCTATCGTATTTCATACTCTCCCATCACTCGTTCAGGGTATTGTTCTTCACAAGTTCTGGGTTTAATGTCTATCCTCCTCCCTTATCCCCCTGCCCTAGAACTTAACCTATGTGAAGGCAAAACTCTATGTAGTGCTTATGTCTGTCTTGTACACAGCTTTCCCCCAGGGCCTAAAATAATACCTGGTATGTGATAGGCACTCAAGAAACACCTAGTGAATCAATGAATGAATAAATGTTTAAACACAAAAATAAGGAAATAAAAGAAAATCTTTCACAATTCTACCCCCCAAAGACTATTGTTAGCATCTTGGTATGGTCCCTTCCAAACTTTTTTCTATTTTACATACGAATATAGTTGAAGACACATTTTTCATCTTTTTCTTTTTAACCCAACATAATCACATAAGCTTTCCCATGGCATTAAGAAGTATTATTTTTCTTTCATATGCAGCAGTGGTTCTCAACCGAGGGGGGTTTTGCCCCCTTGGGGGCATTTGGCAATGTCTGGAGACATTTTTGGTAGTCACAATTGGTAGGAGTGGGGAGCGTTGCTACTGGCTGCTAAACATCCTACAAAGCACAGGCCAGCTTCCACATCAAAGAATTATCTGGCTGATAATGTTGATGGTGCTGAGGCTGAGAACCCTGCTGTCTCGTAGTCCATCATGTAGATCTACAAGATTCAGCTTACCCAGTCCCTTCTTGCTGGAAGTGGAGTTGTTTCTTGTTTTTCACTAATACAAATAAGGTCATGATAAACAGTTTCAGACATAAATCTCTACCCACATTCTATATTTTTTCCTTACGATAAATTGCAACGCTTGATTTTCAGGAACTTAAATGAAAGACAACATTGACCTTGCTTGAACTTCATTATGTCAATTTCAACTGAGTAGTCCAGCCCCTTTGAGCATTCTGTCCCCTGCCACATTTGTGGTCTCCGCTGTGAGTCATGTCAAAGAAAATATCCAGACTTTCATGGCCAGGGTGTTTTCTGTGATGAGGGCTGCCCTAGCAGTACCTCACCTGTCATAGTCAGTTTGGGCTGCTATAACATATTGGCATAGACTGGGTGGTTTAAACAACAGACATTTATTTCTCACAGTTTTGGAGTCTGGGAAGTCCAAGATCAAGGTGCCATGACATCTGGTATCTGGTGAGGACCCTCTTCCTGGTTTGCAGATGGTTGTCGTCTTGCTGTATCCTTACCTGGTGGAGAGAGTGTTCCAATTTCTTTCTCTTCTTATAAGGGCACTAATCCCATCATGGCGCCCCACCCTCATGACCTCATCAAAACTCAATTACCCTCAAAGTCCCCTCCTTATAATACCATCCCATTTGGGGGTTAGGATTTCAACATAAGAATTTGGAGGAGGGGAAACAAACATGCAGTCTATAACATCACCTGTCCAAGATTTAAAACCCTCTTTTGGGAAAAGCCTGGTTAATCATTATCTATAAATAATGTCTGTCATGGGAGTGGAAGGGCCGAATTGAAGCAGGATGCTGTTACTTGCCATCCCTGACTTATGCCAACAAAACCACTATTCTTGGAGACAATTTTGATGACTCTTTGAGAACTGCTTTTGCAGTATACAATGCCTTTCCTCAATAAGAACATCATCTAGGTGGGAAGCATTGCTATGTGTTCAAAAATAGCCTTTGCAAAACAGAATATTCATTCATTCAACAAATACTTACCAAGCCTCTGCTATGCACCAGGCACTGTTCTAGTCACTAAGGACACAGAGATGAAACAAGACAGAGAGCGCCTCCGCCCTCATAGAACTCATATTCCAGAGGGACAGAGTCACATAAACAAATGATATAAAATACAATGTGAGGAAGTGATAAGTGCTTGAAAGAAAAATACAGCAGGGACAGAGAGTAGCAGAGCAAGGAGTGCTATTTTAGGATAGTCAGAGACGGGGTTATTTGAAAGTGATTTAAGAGAAGGAATAAGCCCTGGGAATATCTGCGGGAATGACAAGTGCAAAGGCCCTGAGGCAGGAGTGTGCCGGGCAAGCATGGGGAGCAGCAAAGAGGTTGGTGTGGCTGGTGTGAAATGAGCAAGGGGGAGAGCCATGGGACATGAGGTTAGAGTGACAGGTGGTGGCAGATGGAGTCAGGGCCTTGTAGGCCACAGTGGGGACTTGAAGTGGTTCTCCATTGGAGGGTTTAAGCAGGGTAGGAAAGAGATCTGATGTCCATTTTTAAAGATCCCTCTGGATGCTATATGGAAGGTGGACATAGGGAGGCAAGAATGCAAGTGAGAAGCTATTGTCATAAGGCAAGTGAGAGATGATGATGGCTTGGACCAGGGAGGTAACAGTACAGATGGTGAGAAGTGGTCAGATCCCAGTTAGGTTTGGAAGGTAGAGCTGGTGGTTTTGATGGACTGCTTGTTGGGAAGAAGGGGGAGAAAGAGGAATTGAAAATGACTAACAATTGGGAGTTGAGAGGGAGCTCTTAGAGCTACACGAATTCTCTGCTGGGATCTGTGTTTCTACGACGTGACTACATATCATGGAACCCCAAGACAGCCAGCCAAGCTCTGGATGGCTGGATGCTGACAAGCTGGCAGGGCCAGGCACGCTCCAGGGTTTTGTTTTGTTTTTTCCAGTCTTGGGCTTTTTATCACTGTTAATTTGTTGCCTTGGGACGAGTCCCCCACCCCAGCCCCATGGAGAAGTCTTGTCTTCCAGCCAGAGGACTGTCAGGACAGCGGCCCGCTGGCTGCGACCCAGCCAGGGAAGTGGTGAGAGCTGCTCCTCTCCTGCCCTCTTGGCTGGACAGAGCACAGCACCCACGATGAAAGTGCAGCCACCTCAGTCGCAGGCTCTCAGGAAAGCTGCTGCCTGCCTGGCCTCCACGCTCAGCTTGTCTGTCTCGTCTCCGTGGAGCTGGCTGGCAGGACAGAGACTAAATTAGCACTTCCATTAAGGAAAAAAAGTCTGCTTTTATTGTTTGGTGATGAAGTATGGGAAAATGTTTGTTTTGGTGATGGGTCCAGGAGGAGAGGGGTGTTTGGGGGCAGACATCCAGGAACAGGAACAGTACTGGGCAGGACAGGAGGGGCAGCGGTCAGGAGCTGCCCCCAACCGGGGCCCGGGGAAAGGGTGCTAGAGGTGGGTGTCTGCGCCGGTGGACGCTGAGGGTCTCTCGCTGCTTCAGGAGACTCAAATTTGGGGAGTGGCACACCGGGCCGGGGTAGGACAGAACTGGTTCTAGCCACAGGTAGATGTGACTGTATGACTTGGGGCCAATCCCTGACCCTGGCTGGGCCTTCATTTCCTCATTTGTTCAAGAAAGAGTTGGTTGTGTTGGCATCTCAGAGACTCCCTCACTGCCCGTATGCGATTCGCTCGACTGCAGGGAGAGCTGTCGCTGAGGTTGTTTCTGACACATCCCGAGATGCATGGCAAAAGCAAGGTGCGCCCCAGTTCAAGAAAGGTCAAAGCTTCCCCAGATGCATGGGAAAAAGCAAGGTGCGTCCCAGTTCAAGAAAGGTCAAAGCTTCCCCAGATGCATGGGAAAAAGCAAGGTGCGCCCCAGTTCAAGAAAGGTCAAAGCTTCTCCAGATGCATGGGGAAAAGCAAGGTGCACCCCAGTTCAAGAAAGGTCAAAGCTTCACTCTAAATATTACCTGCTGATGGGGGAAGTTCAACCACAAGCACCACTTATCTGCCTCGGAGAGGTTGGGGTATATTTACCGATGTCCCAGTCAGCTAGATGGGAGCTCCTGGGGAGGGAGAAGCAGGGCAGGGAGCGGGGAGTGCAATCGGCAAGGGGTGAGGCTGGAGAGACCCAGCAGAGGGCAGGGCTGACCCGGAGGGTGTGTGAGTGTGTGTGTGCGCGCCTGCGTTGGGGTGGGTGGGGGATTAACTGACTTCTGTTATGGGCTGCACTTAAAGGTTCTGATCCAAGGAGAGCCTTTAGCGGGAGTTTTAGTGCCAGACACGATGGCCAAACCATGGATCAGTGTGGATGCCACCACTGATGCCAGAGTCCAGACGCAGGGCAGGGCCGGACAGCTGGGAGGCGGAGGGCCAGACCCCACCCCACGCCGGCAGTAGCAGGGCACTGTGGCTCTGCGACGGGGCTCCAGACTAGGACGAAGCGAGTTCACAGCTGGCCGTGACTCCTACTGAGCTACCCTGGGCAACAGATTTCACGCTCTGGGCCTCAGGTCTTCCTCTGTGAGAGGGGAAAGGAGCAGTTCATGTCGTAGTGCTGGGGCGAGGAGCAAGATGAGGCGCCCTGTGTCGGGGTACCTGGGCACAGCACACTATGGGTGAGTGTCCTTTCCACGAGGACAAAAGGCCCATATGGCAGTCTGTCCCACCTCTGGGCTGAGCCAAGTGGATCTGGGAAGAGCCTACCCTGCCAGCTGCCCTTGTGCCTCAGGGCCTGGGGACCAAGCTTTAGCAGCAGACCCTGGGAGTGCCTTAGGTGATACAGATTTCCAGCCTCAGTCCCAGATTCTCTGAGAGCCCCGCCCGGCTTCGGATGGCTCAGAGAAGACACGCCAATCCCAGCCCAGGCATAAGACCAGGGCTGCTGGCGCTTCCTCCTCCGATGGCTTGGAGGGCCAGGCCCTCGCTCTCCTCCCACAGACCCTGCCTTGTCCCTGAGGACATCTCTGTCTGCTCTCCCGCCTCCCCGGCAGGGTCCTGTGTGACCAGCCAGTGACTCACAGCCCCAAGTGGAGTGCTTGGCACCTCTTAGCAGACAATGTTTGTCCCATTCCCTCCTTAGAGGAGGCAATCAATGACAGGGCGTGACTGGGGACCACCCACCTATCAAGTTATCTTCTTTGTGGATGCCTAAAATTCCACCATTAATACTTCATTCTTTTGGAAGATATTATTGCCTTATCTCAGTTCCATTCTTTCAATACAAGCCCCTGGGGATATATAACATACCTGAATATGGATGAACATGTCAAAACATTTTCCTTCCTGGCAGGAGGGATCTGAGTTCTTAGGCTCCAAGTTCAGCACTCTTTCCAATACCTGGCACTTTCAATCACTTGACAAACATGATCAAGCCCCTACTATGTGTTGCACCCTATGCCTGGCACAGAGATGAGCGAGACAGGGTCCTGCCCTTGAGACACATAGTAGGTCCTTCCTAAATGTTAGTGGGAGACATTACTCCCTGCATCCCTGGCATCTCACTCCATGCCTGATGCATAGTAGGAGCTCAGTACATATTTGCTGAATGAATGAATAAAACTCTACAGCTACAAAAATAAATGCGGCACAGCCTCAGGGGTGTGAGCACAGGTTCTGGAGCCCTCTGTCTGAGCTTGTCTCTGCTGCTTCCCAGAGATGTGACCTTCAACAAGTTTCTGCACCTTTCTCTGCCCCAGTCTCCTCGTTGGTAAAATGGGACTAAGAATGGCTGTTATGAGGATTAACTGAGTTAACCTTTGTAAAGTACTTAGAATATTTCCTGGCACATAGTAAGCACTATGTAAGTGTTTGTTAAATAACTAAAACTCAACAAACATTATTGAATACACATGGAAGGCATTTGGTAATGTTTGTTGGCTGGTCTAAGGGCTACACATGGCAGGAATGATGTCTTACTGTTCTCCATATCCTCAGAGACCAGCACGGTGTAGACATAAGTAAATGTTGCTTTACTGGACTGAGCCCATCCTCCTGGACCCATCTTTGCTTTTCCGACTGGGATCTGTGTGTCTCAGAGTGCTGGGAGTCACAGCAAGGCTGGTGCCTTTTGGCAGCCTGGCTTCTTTGAGATGCAATCGTGAATCTAGTTGCTGTCGGGTCCCCCCAGCAGGGTTGTTTTCTCTGCCTGTTTGGGTGCAGACAGAAACTGTCAATACAGAATCGATCTTTACAAGGCAGAGACTAATGTGTGGGGCGGTGAAACGTGGAGACAAGTGGGAACGGCCCATATTTCCCGAAACTTCCCTCAAGGCTCTGGGCGTGTGACTGGCGCTCGGTAAATACTCATTAACGGTGTATGAGCCTGGTTTGGAGAAGCCAGTCTCTCCTCGACCCCCCTGGTGCTCTATGATGTGTCATCTCCAAGCCATCGCTTGGGTTGATCTCAAATCACAGAACATCTTTTCCCACCTTCTTCTCTCTCTCTCTCTTTTTTTTTTTAATGATGTGATCTTTTATTTTATTTATTTATTTTTTGGCCAAGCAGAGCAGCATGAGGGATTTTAGTTCCCCGACCAGAGATCGAACCTGTGACCCCTGCAGTGGAAGCACAGTCTTAACCCCTGGACCGCCAGGGAAGCCCCTTCTTCTCTTTTCTGAATTCCTCTGCCTCTCAGGGTCCAGCCTTGTTCATGTGGCTTTTCCCTAGATCTCTGCTCAGTTTTTGTTCAATACCTTTCTTTCCACGCAAAGAACACCCCTAAACCACCAAACTACTCATTGCTTGTTTCTTCTTTCATTCAATAGACATTCACTGAGGACCTAAATAGTCACTCAGCAAACATCCACTGAGGCTCTACTCTGGGCTCGGCACTATGCTGGGACCTGGGGACACCAAACTCAGTCTCGTGGGAAAAACAAAGTAAACAAATAATTAAACCATCACAGTGTGCAAAGGAGAGATGGGAGCTGCGGCGTGGGGGCCACCACTCAGGGCCAACCCAGTCTTGGGGGTCAGGAAGGGCCTGTGTTAGGAGGTGAGGTTGAAGTGGAAAGTCCAAGAATAAATCTGAGTTAGCAGATGAAGGAAGGGAGGGAGCAGTGCAGGTTTGGGTTTTTTTTAAATAATAAATTTATTTATTTATTTATTTTTGGCTGCGTTGGGTCTTCATTGCTGCGCGCGGGCTTTCTTTAGTTGCAGCGAGCTGGGGCTACTTTTCGTTGCGTGTGCGTGCTTCTCATTGCATTGCGGTCTTGTTGTGGAGCACAGGCTCTAGGCGCGCGGGCTTCAGTAGCTGTGGCTCACGGGCTCTGGAACGCAGCCTCAGTAGTTGTGGCTCACGGGCTTAGTTGCTCCGCTGCATGTGGGATCTTCCCGCACCAGCGCTCGAACCCGTGTTCCCTCCATTGGCAGGCAGATTCTTAACCACTGCGCCACCAGGGAAGCCCAGCAACACAGGTTTTAAACTTGATACCGAGAGTAACGGGAGGTTTGAATCAAGAATCAGATGACCGAATGTCAATTTTAGAAATGAAATGAGGTTGATGTTTTAAAATATAAAACTGGTGTTTTAAAGGATTTTAAAAAAATCAACCACATTGAAGTATAATTTATATATAATAAAATTCACCGATTTTTAAAATTTTTTATCTTTTTATTGAAGTATAGTTGATTCACAATGTTTCAGGTGTACAGCAAAGTGATTCAGTTATACATACATATATATATTCTTTTTCAGATTCTTTTCCATTTTAGATTATTACAAGATATTGAACACAGTTCCCTGAGCTACACAGTAAGTCCTTGTTGTTTATCTATTTTATGTTTAGTAGTCTGTATCTGTTAATCCCAACTTCCAAATTTATCCCTCCCCTCCTTTCCTCTTTGATAACTGTAAGTTTGTTTCCTATGTCTATGAGTCTATTTCTCTTTTGTAAATAAGTTCATTTGTATCATTTTTGTTTTAGATTCCACATATAAGTGATAACACATGATATTTGTCTTTCTCTGTCTGACTTACTTCACTTAGTACGATCATCTCTAGGTCCATCCACCTGCACCCCAATGTTCATAGCAGTGCTATTTACAGTAGCCAAGACATGGAAGCAACCTAGATTTCCATTGACAGATGAATGAATAAAGAAGATGTGACATATGTATATATATATATATATATATATATATATGCAGTGGAATATTACCCAGCCATAAAAAAGAATGAAATAATGCCATTTGCAGCAACATGGATAGACCTAAAAATTTACCAATTTTAAGTGTACAAGTCAATCATTTTGAACTAGGGTATACAGTTGTGTAGTTACCACCACAATCAAGACAGAACATTTCCATCAGCCTGCAACGTTCCCTCCTGCCCCTTTGCAGTTGATCCCCTCCCCTCTATGCCACCAGCCCCAGGCAAACATGATATGATCTTATTTCAAATCTATAGGTTTGCCTTGCCTACAATTTCTTATAAACGGAATCACACAGTATGTAGCCTTCTGTATCTGGCCTCTTTCACTTAGTACAATGCTTCTGAGGTTTCCCAGTGTTGAGTTTCAGGGGGGAATCCTTTTCATTGCTGAGTAGTATTCCATTGTATGGCTGTACCACAATGTGGCTATCCTTTCACCAGTTGATGGATAGTTAAGCTGTAAGAAGGTTGCTTTTAATTCTCTCCTCCTCCCACCCTAAAGTGTGTTGCTTTGCAGTCTTTCCACCATGAAGAGAAGTCCAAGAGGCTTATTACCTGGGGTAAGAGAAAGTCAGTATTCTTTAGAACAAAGAGGCCAGACTGCTTTCTGAAGTTTGCAGTGAGATAACAGTCTTGAAAGCCAGCTCTGTGGAGAGAGAAAAAGGTTTTTAAAAGATGTCCAGAGCTCCTTGTATTCCCAAGACAGACTTGACCAGTTTGGACCAGGACCTTTGCTGAGAGCCTTACGTAGAAGGAATGCACACAGAAGTAAGGATCAAAAGAAGCACCCACCCTGGAGACAGTGGGCAGAGAGTCCTTCCTGTGGAAGGAAGAGGGGAGGAACCAGCCTGGGATGGAAACCCTGCCAGGTATGTTGGGGGAGGGGAGAAGACAGAAGCTCTCTTGGGCACTTCAGGGGAGCGAAGGGGGAATTGAGAATATCAGGCTGGTGCCCGGCTCTTATCAGCCCTCCTGGAGCAGGCAGATACCAAGAGGTGTGTCCAGACCAGTAAGCCTAAAAGAGCCCTGCTGGTTCCCTGTGTCCTGTGGGTGATGGACACCAGTCTCAGAAGTCCCTGTGTGCCTTCCACAGTAGAGGGGTTCAGAGGGGCTGAGAGGATCGGGACAAGAGGCAGCAGAGTGGTGATGGCAGGTCCACCATCAGCAGCAGCAGATGTGGGCACACAGCCGCAGGCCAGAGGGACAAAGGACCACACAAGCCAATCAGCAAAGATAGAGGCCGAAGCCCAGAGGTAAGTGAGTCAATGAGGCCAATGAGGCCACACGTGGACCAGCAGCAACTCCCCCTGTTGCCCTGAGAAGACGCATGCACCCCTCGAATGCACACACCATCTCAGGAGGGAAAGACGGGGTAGGAGGTGGAGAGAACCCTTGAAAGACAGAGCGTATTCCAAAAAAAAAGACCAAGGTAAACCAAAAGAGACAGTGTCACCTTTAATTGGCAAAATCAAGTTTGCGTATTTATTCATTGATTTTCCTTGCTGTCAGCAGAATGGGGACACTTATGAGGAAGTTGGGGTCAGTTAGAGAAAGCAGGTTTTATTTCTATACGTGTTTGGTACATCTCTATTACAGTGGGTGGAGTTTTTTCCTGCTATGAAAAGCCACTCCAGCTGAAGTGTGCGGGATGGGCTGGAGCTGGGCTGCCCTGGAGGCCGAGCAGCGGACTGCCATGATTGTCCTTAAAGGAGGCTGGCAGAGGGCGGGGGCCACGGGGAGGATGGGAGAGACAGGGGCGAGGGCAGCGGGTCTCAAGCCCAGCTGCACGTTAGAATTGCAACATCCAGATGCTCAGGCCACACCCGAGACCAATTCAATCAGAATCTCTGGAGATGGGACCCAGGCATCAGTATTTTTTATTTATTTATTTATTTATTTATTTTTGGCTGTGTTGGGTCTTCGTTTCTGTGCGAGGGCTTTCTCTAGCTGCGGCGAGCAGGGGCCACTCTTCATCACAGTGCACGGGTCTCTCACTATCGCGGCCTCTCTTGTTGCGGAGCACAGGCTCCAGACGCGCAGGCTCAGTAGTTGTGGCTCACGGGCCCAGTTGCTCCGCGGCATGTGGAATCATCCCAGACCAGGGCTCGAACCCGTGTCCCCTGCATTGGCAGGCAGATTCTCAACCACTGCGCCATCAGGGAAGCCCCCAGGCATCAGTATTTTAAAGACTCTCAGTTGATGTCAATGTACTGCAGAGGCTGAGAAAATGAGAAGTTGGAGAGCAGGACTTCTCAAACTTTAGTGTTCATACGAATTATCTGGAGATGTTGTTAAAGTGCAGATTTTAGTCTGTAGGTCTGGGCTGGGATGAGAGTCTGGTGCTGATGCTGCTGGACCGCACTTTGAGTAGCAAGTACCTGGAGATAATATGGAGGAGGTAGAATCAACCGGCTTGGTGATGCCTGGATATGGAGGAGGCCAGGGGATTCCAGGAAGATTTCCAGGTTTCTGGCATGAGCAACTAACAGGATGTGGGGCCTTTAACTGAGTGTTGGAGCCATATGCTGAATGGGAGTGAGGACTGAGGGTTGGAGCCATATGCTGAATGGGAGTGAGGACTGAGGGTGGGGAGGATGACAGCCCAGTCTGGCTTCCACTGAGCAGAGATGTCTGTTGGCCTGGAGCTCCGAAGACAGTATGAATTTGAGATATAGATTCAGTGACTCTTGTCTGTAGCCGGCTTGATCTCACATCCTCCTATGGCCCTTCCCCTCCCCATTTCATTCCTCTTGCCCTTCACTTCTGCTTCCTGGATGTATTAGTCAGGCTTCTCCAGAGGAACAGAACCAACAGGAGTTTGTATTTATATCAATATTGATCAAGAGATTTAATAACGAGATTTATTATAAGGAATTGGCTCCCACGTTATGGAGGCTGAAAAGTCCCACTGTCTGCCATTTGCAAGCTAGAGGCCCAAGAAAGTTGGTGGTGTAATTCCAGCCCGATTCCAAAGGCTTGAGAACTATGGGGGCTGATAGTATAAGTCCCCATCCAAGGGCAGAAGAAGGCCAATGTCTCAGCTCAAGCAGTCAAGTATAGAGAGAGAAAATTCAACTCTCCTCCCCTTTCTGTTCTAGTCAGGTCTTCAACAGATTGGATGATGCCCACCCACATTGGGGAGGGTGATCTTCTGTACTCAATCCACTGATTCAAACACTGATCTCTTCCAGAAACCCCGTCACAGACACACCCAGAGATGTTTAACCAGATGTCTGGGCTCCCCGTAACCCTGTCAGGTTGGCACATAAAATTAGCCATCACACTGGGATTCCATCTCCTAATAAAGTAATAACACATGAGCCCTGTGCCTCAGGCTCTACTTTGGAGGAGCCTGGGCTAGGAGAGAATTTGTCCCTCCTCAGTACTCCCATAACTCTTGGGTTTTACTTCTCCTATGGTTCAAGTTAAGTTCACAGTCGCATTATAGTTAGTGCTTTATGTCTGCTTCCTCCAACTCACCAGGCTGTAGGCCACTGCAGGTCATATGAATTGGGCTCTTTACAGTACTTAGGGAAGTTTTTCCTAGTGAGAGGCCTGGGTGGTGCACAGGATGCCTTGGGTGATATATGAATGGGCATTTAATATCAGTTTAGGAAGAAAGCTATTCCCTTTTCTCCCCAACTTTATTGAGTTATATTTGAAGTACAATAACTTACATATATTTCAGTTGTACAATATTGGCCAGTTTTGACATATGTATACAATCATGAAACCATCACTATAATTGGGATAAGAAAACTTTCCGCCAATCCCAGCATCACTGATCTGCATCTGTCACTGTAAATTGTTTGCAGTTCCTAGAACTGTATATAAATACAGTCACATAGTATGTATTCTTTTTTGGTCTGGCTTCTTTCATTCAGCCTAATTATTGTGATTCATCCATGTTGTTGCCTATATCTTTATTTATTTATTTTTAATTAATTAATTTATTTATTTTTGGCTGTGTTGGGTCTTCGTTTCTGTGCGAGGGCTTTCTCCAACTGTGGCGAGCGAGGGCCGCTCTTCATCGCGGTGCGCGGGCCTGTCACTGTCGTGGCCTCTCCCGTTGCGGAGCACAGGCTCCAGACGTGCAGGCTCAGTAGTTGTGGCTCACGGGCTTTGTTGCTCCGCGGCATGTGGGATCTTCCCAGACCAGGGCTCGAACCCCTGTGCCCTGCATTGGCAGGCAGATTCTTAACCACTGCACCACCAGGGAAGCCCTTGCCTATATCTTTATTCCTTTTAATTCCTGAGTAGTAGTCTTTGTATGGATATACCACAATTGGTTTATCCATTCATCTGTTGATGAACATTTGGATTGGTCCTGGTTTTTAGCTATCACAAATAAAGCTGCTATGAACACACACAAGGTTTTATAAACATCTATAATTCCTTTTCTCTTGGGTAAGTACCTAGGAATGAAATGGCTGGGTCATATAGTAGGTCTATGTTTAACTACTCGAAAACTGCCAAACTATTTTCCAAAGCGGTTATGCTATTTTCCATTCCCACCAGAAGTGTATGAGAGTTTCCTCTTCACCAATACTGGATATGGTTGGTCTTTTAAATTTCAGCCATTTCGGTAGACGTGAATGGTATCACATTGTGGTTTTAATTATCTGTTATCAGGTGATTAATTATTTTGAACATTTTTCATGTGCTTATTTGCCCCCATATGTCTCCCTTGGTGAAGTGTCTGTTCAAATTTTTTGCCCATTTTTTTGGTTGGGCTGTTTGCTTTCTTATTATTTTTGAGAGTTCTTTTATATATTCCAGATGCAAGTCTCTTAACAGATATGTGATTTGCAAATGGCTTTTTCTCAATCTGTGCCTTATCTTTTCATTAATAGAGTTTTTCAAGGAGTGTAAACTCTTAATTTTGGTGTAGTCCAATTCATCCATCTCTTCTTTTACGGATAGTGTTTTTGGTGCTGAATCCAACAAATCTTTGCCGAGATCACAGAGATTTCCTCCTACGTTTTCTTCTAGAACTTTTGTGTTTTTATGATTTATATTTAGGTGTATGATCCATTTTGATTTCATTTTTATATACGGTGCAAGATACATCTCATAGGAAAAAGCATTCAATCTTTCACCATTAAGTCTGCTGTTAGTTCTAGATTTTTCATAGATGCCTTTTACCAGGTTAAAGAGCCTTCATATCTTCATGGCTGTTTCTATGTTGAAAATTTTGAATTGCACCCTGGACATCATGAATGTCATGTTGTGTAGATTCTGGATTCTTATTGTCTTTGGAGAATGTTGAGATTTTTCTTTGAGCAGCAAGCAACCTGGCTGGATGCGGACTGTAAGCTCTGCCTGATTCCTGTGGGTGGTGGTTCAAGTCCCGCTTCCGTCCTCTGAGCCTTTGCCACGTCGGTTTGAGTCCGTCCAGTATTCGCATAGTTCCAAGTTAGGCAGGGACTTGTCTGGGTCGTTCAGGTCTTAGTTTTGTTCTGAGTCCTGTCCTGAGTTGAGCTGTGTAACAACCCTTTGAAATGCACAAGGCAAAAATCAACCTGCTCATGTGGGAGAGGAGGCATTCGGAGCCCACTGCCACATAGATGCACAGGGAAAAGGCCATGAGCAGGGCATGCCTTCCTTGCCAGCTGTGAAGGCTGAGGGCACCCTAGATCAGTGACCCTGAGATAGGAGGCTGCCACACAGTGGAGCCTTGGGGCCAAGGACTGGCCTCTCCAGCCACACCCTGACTCAGGCTGAGGTCTCCTGGCTCCTCCTCCCCCACTACTCCCCCCACCCAGATGACAAGCACTCTGACTCAGATTGCCTGCCTGTCCTCATCCTTCCATCCACGGCCCAAGAGCATGTGGTGGGGGTGGAAGGAGGGAAGGAGAAGTGCAGGGAAGGGGTGATCCCATCTCTCTGGGCGTCTCTGGGACTCACCATGAAGTCAGCAGAGTCCTAGCTGCTGATGTCAGGGAATAATCGTAATAACAGCCCAGGCTTACTGAGCGCTTGCTGTGCACCAGGCACCCTGCAAAGTGCGTTGCAGACCCACTCTCCTTGACTGCTGGTAATGACCCCACGAGACAGGAGCTGAGGTGACACCCATTTCACAGATGAGGAAACTGAGGCTCAGAAAGGTGAACTCCCTCTCCCCAAGTCACAGAGCTGGTAAATGGTAGGGCTTCTAATAGGGGGACCTCAGAGTTGGATCTTTCTCTCTGTAACCTGGCCCACTCCAGCAACTGAACAAGCTCCCCAAATGTTCTGCCATGCTCCCCGGAAACGTCCTACCTTCCTAATACCACCTGCAGGTGCAACAGCCCTTCCACAGGATGCTCCATCCCCCACCCCAAAAGATAAGAAGAATGGGTAGATTCCCAGGAGCTCTCAGGCTGAGCAGGGCCCTGCCTCCAACCGGCAATTAACTCAAAGGCAGAAGTCCCTGGATGCAGAGCGGTTGGGCTGATTGTTTTCTGTTCTTCATTAAGTAACAAAGGGTAAAACCAACTGGGCATGAGCTTCCCCACCAGCACCACCCCGGACTCCTGGGGAACATCTTTATCCACTTACCCTGGGATTCAGGAAATTCTCCTCCAAGCCAGTTTTGTTGGAGATTTTGGAAGCAAAGCTCATAGTCTCCCAATCAATAACAGATGAACAATGCTCACATCACATTTTTTCAGGAGGACATTTGGCCCAGGCTTGTCCCATCTGAAGGGCCTGGGCTTGGACATTCCCATTTGACTGAACATTGCTGGGAAATGAGGTTCAGGACAATTCTAGAAACCAGAGTCATCGGCATGAGGGTGCAGCGGGAAGGGGTGTCCTGCTCTGGGCCAGGCCCGGTGGGAGCCCTGTGCCTTGTAAGAGTTGGGGTCTGGCCCACACAGCTCCCCCTTGCCTCTCCTCTCCCCCACCTCCTCCCTGGCTTATCGTCCACATGTGCTCAGCACGGGCATCAAATCCACAGGCCATAAAGAATCAATCATGTCCAGTCCTGGCTGAGCCAGGGGCCGCAGCGCCAAAGCACTGATGTGAGGAAGGACAGGCAGGGGGGGTGACGGCATGCCCAGATGCGCACAAGCAACTGCAGCAGAAACCTCCTTCCCACCCACCCTCCGTCCCACAGATATGTGACGCTGGAAAGGATGGTCCAAGATGGGCACCAGGACCATCTCATAGGCCTCCATGCCCCCAACCCCATAGCTGGAAGGGTGGGACAGGGAGCAGAGAGGGGGACGGGGATGGTGACGTTAGAGGGATGGTAACATTTTTGTTGCAGTCAGAACATTTCTAGTACAAGAAATGAACTACTGGGACTTCCCTGGTGGCGCAGTGGTTAAGAATCTGCCTGCCAATGCAGGGGACACGGGTTCGATCCCTGGTCCAGGAAGATCCCACATGCCGTGGAGCAACTAAGCCCGTGAGCCACAACTACTGAGCCTACGTGCTGCAACTACTGAAGCACGCGCGCCTAGAGCCCATACTCTGCAACAAGAGAAGCCACCGCAATGAGAAGCCCGTGCACCACAATGAAGAGTAGCCCCCACCTGCCACAACTAGAGAAAGCCCGCACACAGCAATGAAGACCCGACGCAAAAAAAATACATTAAAAAAAAAAAAGGTCTGTCATACAGAGTGAAGTAAGTCCGAAAGAGAAAAACAAATACCGCATGCTAACACATATATATGGAATCTAAAAAAAAATGGTCATGAAGAACCTAGGGGCAAGACGGGAATAAAGACACAGACCTACTAGAGAATGGACTTGAGAACACGGGGAGGGCGAAGGGTAAGCTGGGACAAAGTGAGAGAGTGGCATGAACATGTATACAATACCAAATGTAAAATAGATAGCTAGTGGGAAGCAGCCGCATAGCACAGGGAGATCAGCTCTGTGCTTTGTGACCACCTAGAGGAGTGGGATAGGGAGGGTGGGAGGGAGACGCAAGAGGGAAGAGATATGGGGATATATGTATATGTATAGCTGATTCACTTTGTTATAAAGCAGGAACTAACACACCATTGTAAAGCAGTTATACTCCAATAAAGATGTTTAAAAAAAAAGGACTTCCTGGTGGCACAGTGGTTAAGAATCCGCCTGCCAGTGCAGGGAACACGGGTTCGAGCCCTGGTCTGGGAAGATCCCACATGCTGCGGAGCAACTAAGCCCGTGTGCAACTACTGAGCTGGCATTCTACAGCCCGTGAGCCACAACTACTGAGCCCACGTGCTGCAACTACTGAAGCCCACGCGTCTAGAGCCCATGCTCTGCAACAAGAGAAGCCACCGCAATGAGAAGCCCGTGCACCGCAACCAAGAGTAGCCCCCACTCGCCGCAACTAGTGAAAGCCCGTGTGCAGCAACAAAGACCCAACGCAGCCAAAAATAAATAAATAAATAAATAAATAAATTTATTAGAAAAAAAGAAATGAACTACTTAGAATGGGAAGCAGGGTCCACAGTTCCATTTCCCTCAGTCATCACTTGTTGAGCACCTACAGTACATCAGGCAAGGAGAGTGTGAAGTACAGGTGAGCAAGGCAGATTCAGGGCCCAGTGCTGGAGTTTACAGTCTGGCAGGTTCATAGCAGCTCGGTCAACATCCCAACTCTCTCCCCAAGAGAGAAAAAAACAAGAAAAAAATCTACGGTTTGGGATCCCTCAAGGGATGATGGTGCTTCCCCTGTGCCATTTTGGAGACCCCATCACTCCCACGGCCAGGTCACCTGCCTCCTTTGCTGAAGATACTGGGGAGGGATAAATTAGGAGTTTGGGATGAACATATATACACTACTATATATAAAATAGATAAACAACAGGACCTACTGTATAGCACAGGGAACTATACTCAATATTTTGTAATAACCTGTTAGGGAAAAGAATCTGAAAAAGAATAGATATTTATATGTATGTATAACTGAATCACTTTGCTGTACACCTAAAACTAACACAACATTGTAAATCAACTATACTTCAATTTAAGAAAAAACAGGAAAAACTTCCTTTTAACACTAAGGTTAAAATCTGAACTCCTTAAAAAAAATTACATTATGGCATTTGGTTTCCAAAGTTTTGCATATTATGTGAATGGTTAATCACATATCTTTATACTGTATCTTACTTCAAAATCATTTGGTGTACACTCAGGTGAAGAAAAATTATGAACTATTTTTAAAAAACCCTGCTAAATATTTTGGTCCTGCTACAGTCCCAAATATCCCATCGTCTAATAGGTATTTTTTGAGCACCAGCAGGTTCAGGGTCCCTGAGTGGACCTACTCTCTGGAGGCAGTAGGCAGGCCGGTGATGGGAGAACCTGATTCTGGGAAATGCATCAGAGACAGGAAAGCTTCAGTCCACAGAGAGGGACCCCCATGCAGCAAGGTGGAACTAGCCCAGGTCCACAGAGCACAAGTTCTGGTTCAGTCTGGCTATGCCAGTGAATCACTATGTGACTTTGGGCCAATCTGTGTCCCCCTCTGGACCTTAGCTTTCTCATCTTAAAATGGGCTGGTGGTTAGGTGGGTGTTTCTCCAAGCATAGTCTGTGGACCACTTGTTTCAGAATCACCTCGGGGTGGGGGCGGGAATTTGGTGAAAATGCAGATTCCTGCGCCCCATGGTAGCCTTCTGGCAAAGGTCCTCAGAAGGCGAGCCTGGGAGTCTGCATTTGTAACACACTCCCCTTGGGGATTCTGATACCCCGAGGTTTGAGCAAGACAGCATCTAAGTGCGTGGCAAGCTTGCCCACTTGAATGCTGCCCTACAGGAAGCAGGCTGATGGGGACTCAGGTGGTCAGAGGAGACTTCGTGGAGGCGGCTATGAGCTCAGCCTGAAAGCATCCTGACAATAATGGTCATGACTGCTGCTGCTTACCAAATGCCATTGCTTTCCCAGGCCCTCTGGCAAGTGTTTTATGTGCGTGATCACATTTAACCATCGCGACAGCCCTGTGAGACGAGACCTCTTCTCCCCTTTCCACAGTAGGGAAACTCAGGCTCATCCAAAGATTAGTGACTTGCCTACTGAAGCTGTCTGGACCCCCTCTGAGACAGACTGCAAAATCCTTCCTGACAAAGCACCACAGGCTGAGTCCTCCTGAAACCTGGAGTCACAGAGGAGGCTTTTCGGGAACAGAATGTGTTGGCATCTGAGGCTCAGAGAACAAGAATGGATCGTTTCCCAGAATGTTTCATTCACTCACTCATTTGTTCACGTACCTACTTATTAATTCACTTGTTTAATCACTCACTCTTTCTGTTTGTCGCAGACTTTATTTCTGGACTGTGTTAGGACGCTTTCATTACAAGTGGCAGGAACACGACTCAAACTGGCTCAAGCTGAAAAAGGAATTTATTGATATGCGTATCTGAAACATCCGAAGGCAAGGATGTACACAGCTTCAGTCATACTGGATCCGGGTTCAGATGTTCTTGTCAGGAACTCTCCCTACGCCCTTGGTTCTGCTTTCCTCTGTGTTGGATTCACTCTCAGGCAGGTTGGTTTTGTTTTGTTTTCTTTTTTCTCTCTGTTTGTAAAGTTGCCCACCAGTAGCTACAGGCTTATGTCCTATCAGCTTAGGCACTCCAGCTGAAAGATGCCTCTTTTCCAAGAGTTCAGCAAAAATCCCAGAGAGGCTTCTCATTGGCCTAGCCTGGGTCTCACATGTGCACCTCTGAACAAATCACTGCAGTTGGAGGAGTCAGGGCTCTGATTGGTCGGTCCTGATTCTGAGGTGATAGTATCAACCTCAACAAATTCCATAGACTGAGCACGGAGGAGGAAACTTGTGGTGCTATTACTAGAAGGGAAATATGGGTGCCGGGTGGGCAAGAACTAAGAGGTGTCTTCTACGTGGGGGTAAGAGGTTTGCATGGTACTGGGCTCCCCCCACCCAGTTCCAATTTGACTCCAGGCATGTTCACCAATTTCTTCTTGATTTCATGATGGAGTTGGGGAAATAACCCCTTCTGGTTTGGTAATGGTAAGCCATGATGTCCTTCTGTGACCGAGACCATGGTGGCAACAGCTGCTACTCCCTGGGTGTTCATTACCAGGCTGGCTAAACGCTTTACCGACAGACCCCTCTAATCCTCTCAGCACCCTCCCTCCAGGGAGGGCAAGGAGATTGCCGTTCCCACTTCACACTTGAGGAAACTGAGCATCAGAGAAGTTAAGGACTTTAGCCACTGTGATGGCCAATTTGAGATGTCAACTTGTCTGGGCTAAGGGATGCCCAGATAGCTGGCAAAACATTATTTCTGGGTGTATCTTGAAGAGATGACCATTTGAGTCAGTAGACTGAATAAAGGTCACCCTTGCCAATGAGGTGGGCACCCTTGCCAATGAGGTGGGCACCATCCAATCCTTCGAGGGCCTGGAGAGAACAAAGAGTTGGAGGAAGGGCGGATTCGCTTTCTCTTCTTGAGCTGGGACATCCCTCTTCTGCCCTCGGACATCAGCGTTCCTGGTTCTTGGACCTTTCCAACTCGGCCTTGGATTTACACCATCAGCCCCCCAGATTCTCAGGCCTTCAGACTCACACTGAATGACATCACCAGCTTTCCGTTTCCTGGGTCTCCAGCTTGCAGAGGGCAGAATGTGGAGCTTCTCAGCCTCCGTAATCATGTGAATCAACCCCTATAATAAATCTCCTCTTATATGTCTCTATATACCCGAGTGGTTCTATTTCTCTGGAGAGCCCAGGCTGACACAGCTACAGTCACAGCTGCCAAGTGATGGAGCTCGGGTTTCAACACGCGTCTGTGTGATGGGAGGGTCCACGCCCTCCATCTCTCTGCGTGGTGAAGGCAAATGTCTGCCCACAGGTGCAGTTTGATTCTCTTTGAGGTGAGAGAGTGGGAGAGGCCAGAGTTGCCAATTTGGAACTCGTCAGAAAGAAGCCTCCACAGTTCCTGGGGATTTCTGAGACCCGCCGCAGCAGAGCAAGGTCCTGATTTTGGCTGCCCTGGCTGCATGGATGCAGGCTGCGTGGGGACAGGGCTTAGGCAGGGCACACCCTGCAGGATGCATCTCAAACCTCGAGGGTTGGAGGGTAACTGAGGTCACCAGGCAGCCGGGGAGGGGTGGGAACCAAATGTTTGCTGAGCATCCATTGTGTTCCCAGAACAGTGCCGGCTGACCAGGATACCAGGAAGTATAACTGTCATAATCATCACAGGCAGAGATTCTTAGGAAGTTAGCACAAGTGGCCCCCAGAGGCCATCTCTTTCGGGGCTGGCAAACTCCGATGGCTGTCAGGGCTGCGCAAGCGACATTCCTTGAAAACAGCAGGAGGGGCGAGAGGCCTGGTGTGGGTGGGGAGTTGTGGGGAATGGGAAAGCAGAATCCCCTCTAAAGGGGATGCCACCATCCAGTATCTGCCATGTGGATGTGCGGGTCCTGTGTTCTGATTTTTCAGAGAGAACCTAGAAATTGATTTTCATGTGAATGCCTAGAGTCTTTAAAAAATAGGTTTGAATTTTTAGAGGTTGCTATGTGGGCTAAACCAACATGACTGTAGGTTTTCTGACTTCATCTCACTTTACCTTGGGGAGTACCGAGGCCCAGAGAGGGGAGGCAAGGTGCCCCAGGTCACACAGCCAGAACGAGAACCGGCTCTTCTGCCTTCCAGGCCTGTGGTCTGACCCCGGGCCACTATGTCCCTTATGTGTACACGTCCCGCACACGGCAGTTTACACAGCATTTTGCACCCGGTATCTCGGTTCATCTTCACCTTGTCCCACGAGGAGGCTGAGTGGGGGCAATCACCATCTCAGAAGAGCTAAGCGGGGTGCCCAGATCCCACAGCCAGGGAAAGGAATGCAGACATCTGGCTCCCAGGGCAGTGTCTGCTCTCCTTGTTGGTGCTAAATCTTGTGGTCTGGGTTTCAGTGTGAGTCAGTCCTTCCAGAAGCCTGAAGCCTATCAGGAGAGAGAGTTTAGACTCAAATTAAATATGCTCAATGGAGCACAAATGTGTGAGACAGGAAATGAGGGGAATTAAGGGCAGCAGCTGACGTGGGTCAGGCTCAGGGCTAAATATTTACATGAATTGTCTCATTAAGTCTATACAACTACTCCCATGAGAGATGTGCTCTTATTTTACTGATGAGGAAACTAAGGCACACAGAGGTGAAGAGACCCATCCACAGTATACCTAGGAGGTGACAGAGCTGGAATTTGCACCCAGGTGGTGTGATGCAGAGAGCCTGTGCTCTGGAAACATTACTGGGAATGTGCAGTGGGTTGGTGCTGTCAGGGAGGATGCCCAGGGACCCCCTGGAATACTCCAGCGGGTGATCAGCGTGAGCAAATGTTTGGAGGCAGGAATCTGCAGATTGATTAAAGATCAGCAAAGAACCCAGCCAGCCAAGGATGACAGAACTAGAACGGTGCTCTGAGACCAGGAGACCTGATGTCCAGAGAGGTTTAGTCCCCAGACCACACAGCACCTTGTAGAAGAACCAGGGCCAGGACCCAAGTAGTTCATCTCCCAACTGCTTTTCCAGCTGTCCCGAGCTTTTCTCACATAGTGCCCTGGGGTGTTTGAATTTCTGTTTATGGGACTCTCCCAAGGCAGGACCCATAAGTGTCAGAATCCTGCCTGTCTTACCTCTCTATTGCGTCATGACAAACCCTCCCCAAACTTAGTGGCTGAAAACAACAACAGTTTTATGACCTCTCATGTGCCCATGGATTGACTGGGCTCAGCTGGTGGCTCTTTTGCTCCATGTGATGCTGACTGAGGCTGCAGACAGTGGGGTTCAACTGGGCTGGAATATCCAAGATGTCACCCTTGCATGGCCAGCGGCTGATGCTGGTGGTGGGCTGGGCTGAGCTGGAGCTGTGAAACACAGAGCCTGCCTGTGCCCACCCCTCCCCCCCGACCCCCCCACCCCCGGTGGCATGGGCTTCTCACAGCATAGCTGTTGGGTTCTGTGATACGATAAAACTGTAGATTTTGGTCTTCATCCCTGGCTCCTGGTCAGAGTTCCTAAAACCCTTGTAATTTGCTAGGAGATAAGAGTGATAATTTTTTTTTGGTAATGTTTGTTGTAATATTTGGGTTTTGTCCCCAGCTCCGGTAACATCTTTTGTTATTCATAATAAGCCCCTTTCAATCACACCTAAGCTTATGTTAATGAGGTGACTTTTGGAAGGCTGCTAAGGTTGGGGGCTGGTTGCCAGGGAAACCAACGTGTGATTAGAGGGTTGGAACTTTCAGCCCCACCCCCCCGACCTCCCAGAAAGGGAGAGGGGCTGGAGGTTGAGTCAATCACGAATGCCCGATGATTTAATCAAGCATGCCGATGTAATGGAGCCTGCACAAAAACCCTAATGAAGGGGTTTGGAGAGCTTCCGGGTTAGTGAACATATATGGAGGTGCTGGGAGGGGGGCACACCTGGAGAGGGCATGGGAGCTCTGCACCCCTTCCTTATACCTTGTACCTCTTCATCTGGCTGCTCATCTTTTGTGATATCCTTTATAATAAACTGGCAAATGTAAATTAATGTTTCTCTGAATTTTGTGAGCCATTAGAGCAGATTATCAAAACTGAGGAGGGGGTTATGGGAACGCCTGATTTATAGCCAGTTGGTCAGAAGTACAGGGGACCACCTGGGACTTGAGATTGGCATCGGAAGTGGGGGGCAGTCTTTAGAGATTGGGTTCTTAACCTGTGAGGTCTGTGCTAACTCTGGGCAGTTAGTGTCAGAATGGAGTTCCATTGTAGGACACCCAGTTGGTTTCCTCCAAGAACTGGAGAATTGCTTGGTGTGGAAAAACCCACACATCTGGTGTCAGAAGTGTTTGTGCCTAGAGGAAACAGGAAGAGTTTTTTTCTTTAGGTTCCCAGAGAGGGAACCCAGGAGTGAGCATTCTATAAGAGAGCCAGGTGAGAGCCGCAGGGCTTCTGACCCAGCCTGGACGTTACAGGCATCACTTCTGCAGGACTCCATTGGTCAAAAACAAGTCATAAGCCAGCTCAAGGTCAAGGGGAGAGGATTGCATAGGGTGTGAATACTGGGAGGGGTAAGTTCATGTTTGGAGACCAGGTCCTACACTGTCATTCCCGGCACCCCATCCATCTCTCCAGTCCTGGTTTCAAGGACTCTCTGCTCTTCAACTTCCTCTCTGTTGACCAGTGATTCAGTCTAGCTCATCCGGGTGCTTTGCAGGGCACCGATGTCTACTACAGGGCCTGGCACCAAGTAGGCACTTAATAAATACTTGCTGAAGGAAGGAAGGGAGGAAGGAAGAGGGAGCAAGGGTGGGAACAAAGGAGGGAGGGAGAAAGGGTTTCCTACAACCAGGGTCATAATCCAGCCTTCTCCGCAAACCTCCAACACATCAAGCTCCTGCCCACTTTAGGTCTTTGCACTGGCTGTTCCCTTTGCCTGGAATCTTCTTCCCAAGTGTTCCATGACCAGGTCCCTCTTGTCATCCAGGTCTCAGCTCAAAAGTCACCTCCTCAGAGAGGCTCCCCCGGTCACCCAATATCACCATCCCCACTAGCCACTCTCTTATTACCTTAACTTAGTTGCTTCAAGAGCACTTACTCTCTGAAACGATCTTATTAATTTATTTATGTAAGTGTGCACTGTCTGTCTCTCTGTCTCCCTGCCTCTAGACCAGGGTTTCCTGATCTTGGCACTATTGCTATTTTGGGCCAAATAAGTCTCTGTCTGGGGCAGGGTCACGCTCTGTGTTGCAGAATGTTTAGCAGCATGCCTAGTCTCTATCCAGTAGATGTCAATAGCATCCCATGCACACTGTGATTATCAACAATATCTGTAGACATTGCCAAGTACCTTGGGGCAGGGGTGTGTGTGTGTGTGTGTGTGTGTGTGTGTGTGTGTGTGCGCGTGCCTGCGTGCACACGCAAAATTACACCTGGTTGAGTACCGCTGTTCTAGACCACTGGACCTCACATTTTGGTGTGCGTTAGAATCACCTGGAAGACTTAACAGAGATTGCTGAGCCCCACCCTAGAATTTCTGATTCAGTAGGTCTGGGGTGGGACCGAGGATCTTCATTTCTCACAAGTTCCCAGGTGATGCTGGGACTGATGGTCTGAGGACCATACTTTGAGAACCACTGGTCTGAATGCTCCCTGAGAGAAGGGAGACTGTTTTGTATCCCGAGTGCCTGTCACAGTGGCTGCACAGAGTCGGTGCTCACAAATATTTCTTGAATAAACCACCTTACAGTCTCAGCGGGAAGGAGACAGCTTCGGGGTGAGGGTGGGGAGCTTACAGTGAAAAATTAGCTGGTGGGGGAAAGAGGGAGATTTACGTATTTGAGGAGGGGGTGTGAGAGAGAGTACTTGAAATTCCTAATGGTCCTGGTGTTTTAGGAGGCCAATTCCCACAGCCCAGAGTTGGGGCAGGGAAGGCTAACAGGGCGGCAGAGGACACTCAGGAAGCCCGTGTTGGCTTCTACCTAGGTGGCTATGTCTCGGCCATTCATCTAGGATTTCTCCTGTGTTCTCTCTGATCCGTTCCTCCTTATCATCAGGGATTATTTGCCACAGGAGCAGCTGGCAGCAGGGTTCCCGCGAGGCATGCACCCGCCCTCTGGGTCCCTGGCTCTATGAGAACTGATGTTTGCCTCCATCCCTTGCTGCCTGACACTTGGAGGATTCAGCAGTGGACTCGGAATGTGATGGGTCCCCCAGGGGTGAGACGATTCCTTATGCAGCTGCAATAATATTAATCGTGACAACGAGAGTTGACACTTACGGGGGTTTCCCATGGGCCAGGCAGAGTGAAGGCACGTGCAAGGGTGGCTTCATTTGCACCTCACAGTGGCTCTATGAAGTAGGTGCATGTTGTTACCCCTGTTTTCTGGATGAGAAAACTGAGACTCTGAGAAATGGCATTATTTGCCTAAATTCGCATAGACTAGTAGAAGAGATGAAGTGGGATAAACACGTAGGTCTTTCTGACTAAAGCCTTGTTCTTAACCTCTCTACGTTTCTCAAACTGCTTTGGTAGATGCTAAAATGTGTCCTGGGTCAAGGGTGGGGGAGGGTTGGTGGCCTCCCCCTGCCTCAGGGCCTTTGCACTTGCAGGTCCCTCCACCTGAAATGCTCCCCACCCCCCAACCTGGGCCTCCTTGCCTCTTGTAGGTCTTAGAGCAAATATCACCTTCTCAGTTAGGGCTTCCTCACCAACATACTTAAAACTGCAAACTGCTCTCCATCCTCCTTGCCTGCCTTATCCTCCTCCATCGCACTTGCCTCCACCACACCGAATATTCCCTGTTTTACTTGTTATGTTTATTGTCTGTCTCCTTCAACTGGAATGTCAGCCCCACAGGGGCAAGGAGCCTTGGTTTGTTTTGCTCACTGCTGTATCCCCAATACATGGGACAGTCCCTGGTGGATATTAGGAACTTACTAAACATTTGTAGAAGGAAGGATGAGAGGGAGGGAGGGAGGAAGGAAGGAGGGAAAAAATATGGAAATTCTCAGTTAAAAGTTAACAAAGTTTCCTTTCTTTCCTTCTCAGAGCCTTCATCACAGTAATGTATATACTGTAAATTTAAAGAAAGAGATATAACTTTTGGCATTTCTCAAGCTTATTTGACGATAGAGCGCTTTTTGGTGGAGCTGCAAGTAACCTTGACTGTCCCAAGGCACGGTCTCTGACCACCCTCCCCCTGCCCACCGGCTGTCTCTTCTCACCCCCACCCTGCCTCCTGCACTAAGGGCACACCTAGATATCAGGGCATGCGGACACCCACCTGCACACCCATTTGCCTGCTGTGGCAGAGATCTGCCTGTGTGACAACACCGACCTGCTTGTGGAGATGCAGGCCCGCCTTTGAATGGATCGATTGTCAAAGGCGGAGAAACGCCAGCTCACCTTTGAAAGAGGCCACTCACCAGGCAGGAGCAGGGTGGCCTGAACTTGGGACAACAAAACAGGGCAGACGATGAACCCATTAGAAGAAGCTGGGAGACGCAGGGGCTACTAGAGCTTGGCTTTCCTGCTCCAGGAGGACCACAAGGAGCCCAGGCACACTGGGACGGCAGTTTCCACATCTTTACCTGCAATCAAAATCAACAGCTCCGGGGCCAGAGGACTCTGGAAATCAATGACATCTCACCCAACCGACCTCTGAGTTCCTGCAGCCAGGTGGACCTTCAAGGCAACCAGACCCAACCTTGGAGCCTTCGTACTTTTCTGTACCTGCAAAGCCACCGTTCTGTACGACTCCATCAGTTAAAGAGAAATGGTGTCAACAATATACACTTTGAAATCAACAGGCCTTGGTTCAAATCCTGGCTCAGGCAGTGACTGCCAAGGGGCCTCAGGCAAGTCACTCCACCACCCTGAGCCTCAGTTTCCTCCTCTGTAAAATGGAGCGATCGTATCTGTCTGACTTACTTTCTCCCTTTTTGTTCTCCCTGTAATCAGGTTCCTTAATCCACTCTATACATGCCATTCTGGGTTCTTCTGACCCACCGTGATCATCCTTGGGCTCCGATATCCTTTAGCATCTGCCCTCCCATGCGTGGTCCAGAGGAAGGATTACTGGGCTAGGCATGCGGAGGGCTGGATTTTAGTCCTTGTTCTCCTGTGCTGCCAGGGTCCCACTGTGTCACACACAGTGGTATTAGGGGTGACATTTTCCTTTCTTTTTTCATAACCTTTTGTTTCCCCTGATTTCCAAAGTAATAAAAAACGAGAAAACAAAACTCAAGAGATGCACTTCTAATATTTTATGTATATCCCACCAATTTATATATATGTGTTTGTGTGTCTGAATATGTGTGAGTGTGTGTGCATGCAAACACATATATACAGATATATAGTATGCTTTTCCAAATGCTTGCAATGTGCCAGGGTTTGCACTAAGCAAATGAAATATATCATATTCTTTAATCCTTCTGCTGACCTCATGATGTATGTACTATGATCATGCTCCTTTTCTGGGTGGGGAACCTGTGGCTCAGAGAGATCAAGCGATTGCCTGAGGTCACACAGCTGCTAAGTGGTAGAGGCTCCCCCAGGCAGGCAGGGGCAAGGGGGCAGAGCTACCTGGGTGGGCAGGGAGAGCAGAACAAGTCGCCTAGACAAGGTGATGCAGGCCTGGAGTCTATTTAAAGCAAGTAGCATGGTGGGTGGGTCGTGCTGTCTTATAGAAGTTATGCACGTTCTCTGCACAAAATGAAGAAAAGCAGAGAAACACAAAGAAAGGAATAAAAATGAATGCCAAACCCACCCACCATCCAGAAATAATCAGAGTTAAAATGCTGGTGGATTTTTTTCATTCCACCTAATTTTTTTCCCTTCCATCTAATTCTAGAATCTATGCCTCTCATCTCCGAGCTACGGCACCTCTTCTTGCTGCTTTATTACAGGCTCTTTTTCCCTCATAAAACACCATGGTCACTTCCATGTGCAATTAAGTATTCTTTGGGAAAAAAATGATTGTAAAAAGTTTCATGGTTATTCTGACTCTGGGGTAATTTATCCTTGATAGATTTACCCCCAATTTTACTTATTTAAATTGTATCTATATTTTAGCTGTTATATAGCTGACATTGGGATGAACATTCTTGTAGATAAACCTTTCCCCAACATCCTCAATTATTTCCCAAAAAATTCCTAAGGGAGGAATTGTTCTGTCAAAGGGAGTGCCAAGTACGAAACGTTCGATGCCCATTGCCAGGACAAGAGGACACCTCTGGTTCAGGCCCCCGGACCTCTCAAATTCTGCCTGCTTCAGTAGCCCACTACCTGGAGTAACCACTGAGTTCCCAGCAACGTTTGGCTCATGCAACCGTCCTGAGGTCTTTTTCTCCACAACCCCAGCAGATTGTATATATTTTGCCAATAGTATTGAATTCGCTTTGAAAGCAAAAGGAAAGGTAAGGTATTAATAGGTCTAAAGAATCTCAGAGTAGATACCAATCCATCACTCTCTAAATGGTGTAAATCAGATAAAATCCTGCTCGAGTTGGGAGACCTGCATTCTAGTTCTCGTCTGCGTGGTCTCTCCGTGGGACCTTGAAAAAGTCACTCCACATCTGCTTCCTCCCCTTTCGTACGGAGGGCACTGGACAAGACCACTGAGGAAGCTTCCAGATCTAAAGTGCATTGGTTTACCGAGCCCCTTGCTCTGCAGATGCTTACTTATTAAGTTTATTGGAATGACTACATTTTAAAATTATGGAGCTTGAGGTCCAGCATGGAAAGTGTCTTGCTAAAGGTCACACCACAAATTGTCAGCAGTGTCAGGGCCAGAACCCTGGTGCCTGAAGTTCTCCAGGTCCTCATAGCTTCCTCTCTGCCACACGGCTTCCGATGGGCCTGTGCCCACGTCTCTCAGGAGGGCCATGTCTGCGTGCGTATGTGCACGTGTCTGTATGTGTACACTTATCTGTGACTGTCTGCAGTTCTGCGCGTGTGCACGTGTCTTTGTGTCCAGGTATGTGTTTGTATATGCATCTACATGTTTTTCTGTGTACTCACGTCTCTGGTATGTGCAGGTCTGAGTGTATGCACATGTCCCCATGAGTATATACTTCCGTCTGTGTGTGTGCACGTCTCAGGGGACACGTGCGTTTGTGGCAGTCTTGTGCAGAGCGGGAAGCTGACCGCGAGGCAGAGCTCTGGGCTCGGCTGTCACCTCTTCGTGGGTGGGGAGCAGGGAGCATCCCTGCTCCCTGGGGTGGTGGAAAGTGCTCCCTTAGAGAACATGGGTATCAGGTCATCCCTCCGTGGCAGCTGAATCATAGGTTTTTACCCAGGCAGGGCGTCTCCCGCTCTGGGAGTGCTGCTTGGGCAGCCCCTGGTGGAGAACCAGGACTCCTGCTTGGGGCTGGCCTTGGAACCACCCATTTCCTCACCCTACAGCTGGGCAGTCGCAGTCGTTCTGTGGGGCACTTCACAAGTATGGGGTGCTTACCACAGGCCACGCCTCACGCTGGGGCACTGGAGAGAGGAGACGGGTGATGGGCGGGGCAGGCATGGGGGAGGGCTCTTTGCTAGAGTCCTCAGTCCAATGCAGGATGGGGAGGCGATAAACAGTGAGTATCCGTAAACATCGGGGGCTGTGAGGGACGTGAGAACACAGGTTGTGCAGGACCCAGAGGCAGGCGGGGGCACACGTGGCTGAGCTGCCTGCGTGGGCAGAGAGGGCAGGAAAGTTTGCTTAGGTGAGGCGACTTGGACCTGGAGACTATTCAAAGTGTGAAGCGAGGTGGGTAGGGAAGAACTATCTTATACAAGTCAGGTGCACTCACTGTACAGAATGAAGAAAGCAGACAAACAGAAGGAAGTGAATAAAAATGAACTCCAAGCCCACCCAAGATCCAGAAACAAACAGAGATAAAATGCGGGTGATTATTTTTCTGTGCAAGTGTATCTTTGCTAATCAAATTGGGATCACGCCTTCAATAGCATTTGGCAACTTGCTTTGACGCTCACGCAATACCATGTTCATAAACATTTCCTGCACCATAAGCATAGCTTAGAGGTTCTGGGCATGGGCAGTGAAGACTTGGGCCCAAACCAGGCCCCACTGCTTGTGTCAGATTGTTATCTCTGAGCCTCACTTTCTGCATCTGTACAGGGAAAGAAAATCGGGGCCTCCCTCACCGGGCAGTTGTGAGAATTCAATGGGCCTAGGACACCTAACACAATGCCTGGCATGTCCTAGGAGCTTACTCTTCTCTGGGAGCAATTTTAATGGCTGCATACTATTCTAATGTATAGATTGCTCCCCATTTGTTCAATAAATCCCTTATTTCTGGGCATTTAAGAAGTTTCCACCATTTTCCTGCTGTGAAAACACACTGCTTACTCTGATCACTGAAAGAAGAGTAAGAGCCCTCTAAATAGATGGAGCGGGGGTCTTCTAGGCAGAGGGGTCAGCAAGAAGCAGCCAGGCACCATAGGGAAATGGCCAGAAATTCTGCCTGGTGGGGGTTAGGGTGAGGCAAGGCTGAGCTGGAGAGACAGACTGGGGTCAGGTCCTGGAGGGGGCCTGTGGTTACTTCGGCACTTAAACACTAGCTTCTTGGTGACAAGTCTGGCAGGGGATTAATAATGTAGAGTGGAACTGCCACTCTTTGCAGGCCAGGGGCCAGACCAAGGAGTGAAAAGAAGATGTGGAGGGACATGTGGGAACATTCCATCAATGAAGAAGAGGGGGAGGGGAGAAGGAAGAGAGGATGCAAACTCAGCATGACTCTGAGAGACTGACCATCCCGGCTCCACTACTTAGTAGCTGTGTGACCCTTGGCAAGTTACTTAACCTCTCTGTGCCTTAGTTTCCTCATCTCTAAGATAGAGATAATAAGGCTACCCACCTCTTGGGGTTGTTGTGAGGGGTAATTGAGTTAATATGTATTGTTCCCAGAACCATGCCTGATGAATAGTAACTGCTGTATGTATCAACGATTGTTTTTATTATTATTTCATTATCATAGAAGACAGAGTGAGAGGGGCCATCACAGAACGACGCTGTCGTCCTCAGGTGGAGCATGCATGGGTTTAGGTGGACTGAGTCCCCCGGGATTGGAGGTTTGGGAGCTGCTTCCCCACTGGGCTCCTTGTCCCCAGGATCCCATCAGAGCAACAGCACCCGGTCCTGGAGAATGAGCCTCCTGGGCTTTCTCCGTCCTGACTTCTCTCCCCGCTGGTCCTTTCAACCCCTCCCCTTTCTGTGACTCCCCCCGCACCCCTCCACCTCTCTTTATCTACCCCTCCACTCTTTCCCATGGATTCTGATCCCGAGTGTGCAGGGTAGGCGTACCTTCAAGGCTTGGTCTGAGGTCCCATTGGAGTATTCAAAACGGACAGACAGACACGGTAAGATCTTTGCCCTGGGAAGAGTAGCCTCCCGCATGACACCTCCTCTGCCGTGCCAGGCAAAGAGTGCATCTTCTTCCCCACCCTGAGTTACATGGAAAAGCCTCCCTCTACTGCCTTAGCCTGGGAGACACCAGGTTTCTGGAAGGAACTGGCAATGACAGCTCCGGGTGACCACGTGGCTTTCCGCCCACTACTGCACTGATTTCTCTCCACAGCCCTGTGAGGGGACAGCTGCCATCCCCATGCACAGATCGGGGAGAGGCCCCACTCAAGGCATCCTGCAGCCAGCAAACTCTGTGTGCTCCTACCCCTGTGCCCCTCCCCCGTGCCCCAGTTAACAACAACTCAGCTGCCTGGGCTGCAGACACAAGGGCCCGGCCCCCTCCCCAGCCCCACCCAGGCCCTGCTGGGTGTGGGGAGCTGAGATAGTGGGAGAGATGCTGCCCAGGGCTCAGCTGATAGGACCCGGGGTGAGGTCAGCGCTGGGAGGCCCCATGGAAGAAGTGAGTATTCAGGAGGCATTGGCAAGAGGGGAGGGGAGTTCACTGCTGATGTGGGAAGCCGGGGCCAGTGATATGAATGTCCTGAATGCCAGGGAGAGACTACCTGTGGGAGGCAGGAGAAGCCTGTGTTCTCAGGACCAGATGGCCATGTACGTGCAGTGACAAGAGCATCGGTGACCAGGACAACTTAATGAGTGCCTGCTTGTACCAGGCACTGTACCTTGTCCTCATTTAGCTTCCCCCTCTTTCATATGGGCATTTTTCTTGTCTGTACTTTTCAGATGAGAAAACAGGTTCAGAGAGGTGAAATGACATGCCCAAGGCCACACAGCTAGTGCCTGGCAGAGCCAGGTTCACTACCAGGACTGCTGAACTCCAAACAGACGTCTCACTGCAGAATTGTTTCAGGATCCAGGAGAAAGAAGGTGCACATTTCTAGTGTTTTCCAAACCTGTCTGCCTGTAGATTCATCTTTAAAATATGGAATCCCAGGTCCACCCCAGAACTACTGAATCGGTCTACATTCCTAGTGAGAGTCCCATCACAGAAAGGGTGTATCCAACCACCCAAGATTGAATCGAGGGCTATCTGGCACAGAGGAAAGCGCTTACAGAGGGAATGTGGACAATCCTGGTTGCAATCTCACTTCCCTCCTCCCTTGCATCCCTCTCTGCACACAGGGAGAAAAACTATCTGCCTTGTAATATGAAGGACTAAAGAGACTATCTGGGAAGCCCCTGGCTCACTGGGACGCTCCCGAGGGCTCAGCGAGGTCTCTCTTGTTTGGGTTCCAGGATTGAAGGCAAGGGCTTTACCTTCCTTCTCTTGGAATCTTCCATAATAGCACCAAGCATAAGTCTTAAACCATTGACTGGTGCTCAGTATAGAGTTACTAAATAAGTTCCAAGGGCATGTTTAGATATAAGCTCACCTTTTATTAGTCATTAACACTTTAGTGTGAATTAGTGTATAGACCCACTAAATCAGGGAGGTGGGAAAAAGCCCAAGTCAAACTGTTTGGGAACCAGGTCAGAATGTGAGGGAAAGTGCTCCTAAAGGAGAAGGCAGGGCCTGGGGGGGAGACGTCAGAACTAGAAAAATCCCTCCAGTTCTTATAGGTAGAGAAACTAAGGCTTAGAGGCTGAAAATGAATTGTCCAAAGTGGCCATCTGTTTGTGCCAAGGGCAGAATTTTCTCCCATGATCATCAAGCACTTACTCTGTTCCATTGTCCACCTAAGCTCCTACCCCATTCAAGCTCTCCCACCCTAACTCACCCACCTCCTGCCTTATATCACAGAGTGATACCAGAGTCAGGACTTACATTTAATGGAGCCTTCCCACTTTCCCATTCCAAATAGCTTCTTGACATCTTTTAGCACGCATCTCTGACTTAACATGTCCAAAATCAACTCTTCATTTTCTAGACAAACCTCTTCTACCCTAGTCTTCCCCATTTCAAATGGCATCAGTATCCAGGTGATCCAGCCGAAAGCATAGACGCTGTCTTAGATTGGCTTTCCTGGAAGCAGGGCCTGAGCCAGGGGTCCTTGTGCAATGGTTTCTTGGGGAAGAGCTCTCAGGAGGAAGGGAGTGAGGGAAGCAGGTTAGGGCAGCTCAGCAAGGGCTGTGGTCTCAGCTGGAGACCAGCTTTAGCCGGATCCCATGGGGAGCTTTGGAGGGCGAATTGTGACTCAGAGTTAGTCCCACCTTGAAATGGGAAGGAGGCCTGCCTTTTGTAACCCTCTGTCAGTCAGTCCTTAGTGGGGCAGTCATTGGTGGGTTTCTGGTGAATTAGATCCTTTTGGCTAAGGGCAATTTTGCAGACAAGGGGTTGACCTACACTCACAGGAGTGGGGGATGGGTGCCCCAGCGAAGCTGGAGAGCTGGGTGGGGACCAACAGAATCCACTACACAATCATCCTTTGCTCCCTCCTCCATCACGTCTCACAACCAGTGCATGAGCAGACACGCTCAACTCCACCCCCAGGGTACCCCTTTATGACCAGTTGTCACCACCCACACCCCCTTCATCGTAGTCCAAGCCACCACCACCATTGCCTAGGCCAGCCCCCTAGCCTCCTTCCCAGCTGGTCTCCTGATTTCTACTTTTGCCTCCACCAGCCACTCTATATCTAACCACCAGTACCATCTTTTAAAAACATAAATCACATTAGGTCACTGTCCTACGTCTAAAACCCTCCAGAAACTGTCCATTGCACTTGGAATAATACCCCAAACCCTGAGCTTGGTCTACAAGGTTCAGACTGATCTGACC
Organism: Balaenoptera acutorostrata; assembly: GCF_949987535.1. Classification (NCBI taxonomy): domain Eukaryota; kingdom Metazoa; phylum Chordata; class Mammalia; order Artiodactyla; family Balaenopteridae; genus Balaenoptera; species Balaenoptera acutorostrata. Next base: position 17,540,284 of record NC_080064.1, on the reverse strand, counting down.
TCTCCTTACCTCATGGACCTAATTTCTTACCATCCTCCTCACTTACTACACTCCTACCTACCACCCACCTCAATTCAGCTAATTCCACATTTATAATACTCCACTTTGGGATACCAATTTCTGAATACATCAATACTTTCTTAGATATTCCTAATAACTAGAAACACAGCCCCAATGAGCTTAAGCAAAAAGGGAATGCATTGGCTCACATAATTGAGAATACTGGGGGTGGGACTGTGTCAGGCATGGCTAGATCCAGGGACACAAGTGATGTTACTAAGACCCTGGCTGTCCTTCTATATCCCTCTCTCTATAGTTTCAGCCCTGTTTCCTTCTGTGTGTTGGCTTATATCTCAGAGAAGCTTTTCTCCATGGAGTGAGAAAAATAGCTTTACAAAGCTTATTATCTAATAGGCTGTTCTCTCCCAGAGTCCATAGATCTGACCTCTTGGTAGGAATCTCATTGGCTGTATTTGGATCAACTACCCACACTTTAGGCCAATTGCTTTGTTCGGCAGGGGGGTGGGGGTGGATACCATGATTGGCCAGGCGGTAGGCACAGTAGAAGGAACTGTAATTGATGTTTCCACAGGAATCACGTGGTCTGAAAACCTGGGAGACAAAGCAAGAACTGTCCCCCGCACTTTTCCACCCAAAGTTATCCTTGGTTCAAATGAAAAGGAAACAGCAATTACTATAAAAATCAGGATCCATAAGTACTATAATTGTTTTCACACAGGTCATGATGCCAGTAATGCATCCTTGCTAAGGCACAGAGAGGTTGTGAGTCACGGGCAATTTTCAGGGCTAACACTGTAACTACACTCCTTCCTCTATCACTCCAGAAACTGTCCAAGAGTGAGTGAGAACCATGATAATTTTGAATCCCCTCTGAATCTTAGGGACTTTGATATTTACACCATTGAAAGTATAAAATTAGTTGAGACATCTCCCACAGATCATCAAACACCAGTGCAAACACTAGAAAGCTGTTGTTACAATGAACGAACACAGTAGTTTGGGGCATAATACAGTGGTTCCTGTAGTGTGTTCCACAAGATATAGTTATCATGGAAAGGAAGAAGAGTTACATGGTCAAATAAATTCAGGCAAAAAGTAGGTTAAACAAAATCAATCCAGTTTCTTTCATGCAGGACTTCTCAGAGCCTTTAATATGCTAAGGAATATTGTGACTTTCCAAGAGGGAGAAATAGTTTGCAACATTTCCCAAATACTTTGCCCCAAAAGTTCTTTTTAGCATACCATCTGGTGGTTCTTACATCCCTTGGGAAACACTTGGGGCATGGAAAGATTGTAGGATTTGGAGTCAGAACACCTGGGTTTAGAGCCCAACTCTGCCATTTGGCAGCTGTGTGAACTCTCTATTTTGAGCCTCAGCTTCCTCATCTGTAAAATGGGATCATTGTAATTACTGCCTTACATGCTTTATTTTTGCCTTGTTGTAAGGGTTGTGTATATGAAGTCATCCATCAGAGTGCCTGGAACAACGAGCTCTTCTCTGACTTAAATTCAGCTCTTGCAGCAGAATTATCAAAGGATGCAAATACTGCCCACACACTGAATTCCCCAGGTACAGAAATCCGATAGCTTAGGGAACTCGATGGCTTACTTATGTCAGGCTCGTTAAGGCTGTCACCCAGATAGCTGATGCCTCCCACCTATGTCACTGGGAGCTTCAGAAATGGTAAATGTCAATGTCAAATGGTTCCTGCCAACAGGTTGGGGTGCATGTATTGGGGGAGGGAGAGATTTCATGGCAGCCAAGGACAGAAACCTTCGGGGAATTTCTTTGTCCAGTAGCCATGGCTGTCTAATTACCCTCAGGACCATCAGACCTTTGATTTTAGAAATCCTTAAGTTACTGAAACTTGTGTCACAAGCTTTGCAAATCCTTCCCTATGAATATAGGGTGTGCAAAAAAAAATTTTTAAAGGATGCTGGATTTGGCGGCACTGAAATTTTCCAAGATACAGGGCTGGCTAAGAGGGTAAGTGAGATTATAGTGGGGCCTACCCAGAATCTGTCCTTTGCGGAACAAGTGGGGCTGGGAGGAGGTAGTTCAGAAGCTGTCAGTGGCCATCATCCCTGCTGAAACCAGGGGAGCCAAGCAGGGAGGAGAGACGGATGCACTAGCCCTGATCCCCAAAACTGGTCTTTCAAATCTGGGAGCTTCACCTGTCAGTCAATACATTTCCTTTTTCCCTTAAACTGAGTTATGTTTCTGTCTCTTCAGCCAAAAGAGTCTTGATCAATAAAAGGAGTGTTTGAACTACTTATTCATAAGCAGTTATTCAACAAATGTTTATTGAGCACCTACCATGTGCCAGGCCCTGCTGTGAGCACTAGAAACGTATTTCTTTGTTTATAGAAACTAGAAACAAAGCAGGCATATTCCCTGTTCTCCTAAACCTTCTAAAGTATAGGCTTATTGGATGAATTAACTTAAAATATTATTTTTATATGTTAATTATAGCTCAATAAGAAATAGAAAAAAATTTAATTCCTGGTTGTAAAACTAATACAAACTCATTGGAAATAAAACGAAACAGTAGAAAGAAGACATATGCAAAGAAAAGTAGAAGGAAGAAAAAAATCACTTGTAATTCCACCATCCAGGGAAAACCACCATTAATATTTTCATGTATTGTGGTTTTTTCAAAACAAATATGTTTTTAAAAAATGAAATAACGTGGGATATATAGCTTTCATTGTGTGTTTCCACAAAAGCCATGTTGAATATATTCCCATGTCATTAAATGTTCTTCAGAAATATCATTTTGAAAAAAACATGCTTCAAAACAGCTGCATGACATTTTGCCGCATGGATAAACAGAATTTTTAAAAACAAATCTCCTATGGTTGGGCAACCAGGTTATTTCCAACATTATGCTGTTATAAATAACAAGGAGATAAACATGCTTGTACAAAAAACTTTGTATCTCTTGATTTCTTTAGATAAACCTCCAGAGGTGGAATTGTGGTTGGCCAAAGGAAAGGAACATTTAAATGGTTTTTGATGAACATCACAGTTTGCCCTGCAGGGAAGCTGTATCTGCTTGTATCGTTACCTGTGGGAGAGGAGCAGGCCCTTTTCTCCTTACCCTTCCTCTTGGGATTTAGCGGGGCCAGGATTGGGTGGGCATAAATTTTAAGGGAGCACCAAAAAAACTCAGTAATCAAGGTGAATAGTATTTTAATGCACAACTTAAAAAATCAAAATTAATGCAAAAAAGTCCATGATGAACAAAATATCATTTTAAATAAAAACACACTGCCATGAGCCTAAAGAAAAATGTACACCCCAGTTACATAGTTATATCTATTTTTTTAAAATATCTTTTCTAGAATGTTAAAGAAGTTGAAAAAATATGAAAAAGACTGAAAAGTAGATGTCTTAAAATTCTCAATATTAATTTTAAATATTCGGGAAGTATATTCACATCTTTTGATATGGTTTTATACTCATCAAACATACTTTCAAGAAGTTTTCTCTTATTTGTTATAACTTATGACTCTTCAATAGAAAATAAAACAAGCAAAGAAATAGATTTTGAATTTTGATTTCTATTGATGAGTTTGCTTCCATTCAAGCTAGGAAGGCAATATTACAATTAATTCTGGTTAGGGTATAAGCAAAATATCTAAACTTAAAATAATGTGAGTTTTAATAACCTGTTTTTCATTTTTCAATATTCTTTAATAATCTAGAAAACTTAACTTAAAAAAGCTATATAAAAAATATATATAGGGTGCACATTTTCTTTCCTTTTGTTTCAGGTTCTACTGTGGCATGGCATTGCACTTGAATAGCCCATTGGTTGTTGATTTGAAAATCAAAACAAATGTCATTTTGTCAACAAGATGACAATGGTTTCAGATTCATTGTCATTCAGTTTTGTGCACATGTTATGCTGGGTCCTGGGGATACATCCAGAGGTGAATACAACACAATCCCTGCCCTGGAAGTGACTGTAATTTACAAAAGAGAACTGATGAGGGTGTAATAGATCATTAAGTGGACCTGGCCCTATCGTTTACCGGCTCTTTGATCTTGAACTAGCCTTCAAATCTTCCAGGCTCAATTTTTCCTCTTGTAAAACAGTGATTATAAAACCTCCCTGGCAAGGTTATGATAGGTGAGGCACTAAGCCCACCGTGAATGCTCAACACTCAGTAACTGTAACTGTGATGATCAAGGTCATTTATACATCCAATTAATTTGAGGCATTCATTCTGCAAATAATTATGGAACAGTATCTATGTGCCAGGCATGGTGCTTGGCTCTAAGAATTATACCAACAAAACTTAACCCTTGCCTTCAAGGAGCTTATAATCCAGTGGGGGCAACAGACACACAAATGGCTAAATCCCAACATAATGCAATAAGTCCTTGACAGAAGTTGGGTCTTGCAGGATGAATAGGAGTTTGCTAGGTGGAGAAGAGGGGAGAGGGCATTATGGCAAAAGGGACAGCAGGAGCCGAGACATAGGGGCAGGAAGAGCCTGGGAAACTGTAAAATCCATGTGCCTGCAAGTGGTGGGTGGAGGGGATCCAGCAGGCTCTCCTCATCCTTGGAAGAGATTCCTCAGTGATCCCAGCAGCCAGGGCATGAGCTCATCCCTTCCTGTCTGCCTGTGGTCAATAGCGCTTGAGGTGCTGAGTGGCTGAGGGATTTGATCCAGGTCACAGAGCAAAGGACTCTGGGACAATTAGTTCAAAGAAGGCCAAACATCGTATTTGTTCTTTGGGAAAAGCTAGAGAAACCATGGCATTTATATTTGTTTTGCCTTTTTAAAAATTCCGTCTATTAATTCACCCTTCCTTCAGCCATCATGCACGCGGACTGTCCCTGACATATGGCAATAGGTGTGCTCAGAAACCATTGCCTGTAAACTGCATCTAGTCAATTTGGAACCAGGGTGAATCTGATCAGTGTTAATCTTCCCACCCCACCCGCACCCTGGGAACTCGGTGGAGGTCCAGGGGGTTCCTGTCTGGTTGTCTCCCTAATGTTGGGACTGTACCTGGTATAGAATAGGTGCTGGGCAAACATTTGTTGTATCAACACAATCCAGATGACTCTGATGCCCTTTCGGGGATGTTTTCTCCCCAGGCTGGTTATGGAGACGAGCTCTCCCTTTTTCTCCGCATCTTCCCAGTTTCCCTTGCCTTCCATGGGGCCTCCCAGCCTCTCAGTCTGGAAGTTACTGAGCTATAAAGAGACACTTAAATGAACGAGCACAGCCTTTAAAGAATCCTTTGAAGAAAGACTGCATCGTGACTAATCATCTCGTAATTTATTGGTCTGTAAATTTGCATTTTCCTACAATACATTTTTCTTAATAGAGGGCCCTCCCACACAGTGGACAAAGACAATATTTGCTAGGGTTGAGCTTCTCATTTAGAAGAGTCATTATTATTTCAATGTCTATAGCAAGATCATATGCAGGCAGGGACCAGAAGAGGGTGGGCAGGGAAGGGGATGGCAGAGAATGGAGCTGGGGCACACAGCTTGGGCCCCATCTTTGCCCCACCCCTTCTCTTCACCCTCATCAAGAGCCCCCTGTCAGCTCCAAGTCATTCAATACCTGGAACCGCTCCCCCACTCCTCGCCCCTACCCCCTTCCCTCCCCTCCCCTCCCCTCCCCTCCCCCATCCCTTGCCCAGGGGACAGGCTCAGGCAGGATTTATGGGGCTGGCCCCTGCGGAGAGGATCCGGGGATAAATCTCAGCTTATTTAGGAGCGTGATCTACATTTATTGCACTTAATGTGATCTTTAACGTGTCCAAGAGGAGCCCATAAATCCCAGCCTGGCCGGCTCAGCCAGCAGGGCCCCTGGGCCTGGCTCCTCCCCTCGCTGGGGTGAGCTAGTGGGAGTTCCTGGGTCTTTTGATTCCCTTTGCTTGAGTCTCCTGCCCTGGCTCTGCAGCTAAGGGCTGGTGCCCTCTCTGAGCTTCCTGAAGCCACATGGCCTAAGCTACACGCTCCTCAGCAGGTACCAGCGGTGTTCACCCTGCTCTCCTTCACGCCTCTGAGTAGGTAACTTCTAGGAGCCTTTCCCCCCGAGCTAGATTTGAAAATGCTAAGATTTTGCAATTAGCATGATGCAGGCACAGAGGGAGGCAAGCATAGCAGAGGTAGTCTGTTGTAGCAGCACCCCAGGCAGGTGTAGAGGAGAGGCAGATTCTCTGAATGTTAGGATTACTATTATTCTAATAAATACGAGCCTGTGTATACATAATAATCAATGTGGATAGCATTTTGCAATTTATAAATCATGTCCACACCCATCCTTCCCACATCCCAGAGGAAACAATGGCTTGGAGAGGCTCCGACTCTCCCAAATTCACGAGGTTGATGAACAGCAAAGCTGGACTTGGAAGCCGGATGCCTGGCTCTTTTCACGGTCCCACGATGCCCATATGTATGGGTGCATGTATGTACCACCAAGGGCACATGTGTACGGCTCACACAGATGCCGCATACGGGGAAGCACACCTCGTATATGAGCAGATGCTGGAGCGCTCCCAGCAGGGATTCTGCAGACACACGAGGTCGCCACAGGTATCTTTTAATCCTTCTGCTTCTGGTTTTCTCTCAGCAAAGAGAAACCATGCCTTGCTGTTAGTAGGAGTGTGTATTGGCATGTGTGTCTCTTGAATGTGTGAGTGTGCGTTTGGGGTGGGATGGGGAAAGGATGGGGAGAGAGGCCCAGTGAGCCCAAGCTCCTAGAAATGATAAAAGCAGCTTTAAGAACTGATTCCAGTAGCCAAAGGTCATTCTTGTCTCTGGGTTTGAGATGATGGTCCCAGCCCCTATTTTGCCATCCGCTGGTGGCATGCCCAGCCCCAAGAAACACACCTGTGTACACACGTGTCTGTACACACACGTGCACGCACACATAAGACACAAGGGTATGAAGCCCAGGACCCAGCAGTGCTGATGTGGTCATCAGGACCACCACTTGGGGTTGAGGGTCATATGTTTTCCTTGGGCGAATGTCTAGAAATGGTGTCGTGTCTGTAATAGAGGTTTGCAGCTGAGCAGGGGAAGGGTTAGCAATGGGTGTTCCACTGAATTTAATGGAAAAGTTATATTTCTGTGCATTATTTTCTAATTATACTACTAATGCATATTCAGTACAGAAAATGTAGAAAACCAGGAGCACATAATTAAGAAAAAAAATTTTTTAATCATTTGTAATGCTTCATACAGAGATGACTCATTTTTTACTTTTCCAAAGTATATCCTATCAGATTTTTCCCATGTGTGTATATATTTCTTAAAAACTTGGATTTTCCCATGAATCCTACTTTGAAAACTCTTTTTTCCTTAATATATTGGGAACTGTCTTGCCTGCCATTTCACATCCTCCTGTCCAAGGCTGTCACAGGATGCCTCACATTCTAGGGCCCAAGATAGGCCGTGATTTTCCTCCCCAAGCAGACATTCAGGTTGACGACTATTTTGCACTCTTCTAAACAATCCTTAAGGCTAAACCTCAGCACATCCCATTATGGGTTCCTTAGATTAAACTCCTAGAAGTGGAATTGCTGGCTCAAACGTTGTGCCCATTGGAGAGATTTCCAGTAAGGGCTGCTCTCTAGAAAGCAGGATCTGCTCAAGTTGGGCAGGGACCCGCAGCTCCACTCGGTGTTGTGTAGGGTTTTGTTTATAAAGGAGAAGTTTGGGAGTGAGCCCTTGGGAGAAGGGAGCTGGGGTCATCCCATCCCTTATGCTGTGGGGTGTGGTGGCAGAGGCAGGGACAGGGACAGAAGGAAGAAGAGATTCTACTGTCCTGAGTCTTTTGCCGGGGACTGCCCTGGCCTCCTGTCGCCTGGCGCTCTGTCTTCCCGTCGCTGATGCCGTGTCTGTGATCCCCACCCTCGTAGGCACAGGGCAGGAACTGAGTCAACACACACGAGCGAGCAAATATTTGTTGAATGGACCGATGTTTGCTGAACGTTCAAAAAGTTTGCTGGTAGAACAAATGTCTGTTAAAAGAACACTAGGGTTCTTGGAAAAGCTCCTGCCGGTTCACAGGCTACTTTCCCTTCTCTGGGGTTCCTGGACCAGAATGGAGGCTCAGAACCCACCTTAGCAGAACCGCATGGATGACGTGCCAGCCAGGCAGCTTCTGGAAGACGGGCCCGGCGTCTGTCATCTCTGCGACTCTGGGGTGCCGCATATCCGCCCCCAGCCCCCCGCCACTGTGTTCCAGAAACGTCGGTTAAATGAATAATTGGTTTCAGATCCCTGCTCGACCGCCCATTAAATCCCAGGGTGGCCCGGAGCAGCCGGCTTTACCCTCTCGAAAGCCCCCCTCTCAAATGTAAGATGAAAAGACGGGCCTCCCAGTGGTTTTGCACCTTTTTTCTTTAAAGTAGAATTTTCTCTTCAAACAAACTCCACTCCAAAGTGATGCCTTCCCTCCATCAGTGGAACCCCTAGGGCAGATGATTTGAGGACTGCCAACATCATTTGCGTCTGAAGCCCAGACTAACCCAGGGGAGCCATGCCTGGGACTCGCATTGCTTGGCAGCAGGAATTTACCCCAAACACAGCTGAACTGTCCAAGAAACTGGGAGGGAAGTGACTTTTAAACCCCCAGGGAGCGCTATGGATTAGGTGAAAGCTTTGTATCAATGTTAAATTTCCTGGATTGTATAGCTGTGTGATCTGTTGTTATGTAAGAGAAGATCTTTATTCCTAGAAAATATACACGGGAATATAAAGGCGGAGAGCAGCGTCACACAGCCTACTTTCAAATGGTTCAGAAAAAGTACGAATATGAATATCTATGCATGAAAGAACGAAAAAGCAAATATGGCAAAATGTTAAAGTGATGCACATGGATGATGGATATCCAGGAGCTCTTGGTACTGTTCTTGAAACTCTTCTGTAAGTTCAAGTGATCTCAAAATAAGAAAAATTTAAAAACCATCAGTCTTTTTCAGAAGGCTTGGCAAAAAACATTAAACATTTAAAAATTCCTCACACACAAAAAATAATAGAAAAAAAGGGACTCCAAGGGAAGGAGACAATACATGTACTATAGGCCTGATCAGGTTCATCCCTTCCTAAGCTGGTAGAAGGCAGGGAAACCCCGCATGTTAAGGAAGCTCACTGGCCAGAATTTGGGATGCACCGAAACTGGGGCTTGGATCCTTCTGTCAGAACTTGAAGTGGCTGAAGTTCACGACACACTAGCAGTTCCCACTGAGGAATTTGGCTGATGAATAAGAGCTTTAGGATTGTGCCATTCTGAGCCTCTCAAGGACGAGGTGGAGGGGTGAGGAGGGTGAAGGTCCAGAGATTGTAGGAAGGGGATGCTGGTGTAGAGGGAGGGGTGGCAGAGAAGAAGGAGTGGGGGTCAGGGAGGCCATGGAAGCAGGAGCTGGGTGACCACTTGGTGGGGATGTTGTCGAGAGGATTTGAGAGATGCTTCCGAGGCCCCTTCCAGGACTGGGAGAGACTCAGGATTCAGAGGGGCAAGACACACATGCCCCGGTATACGTGTGCGCATGCACACACACACACACACACACACACACACTCACACCCATCCTGCCTGCACCCACGAGGAGACCAGAGCTCCCAACATCCATTGCAAATGAGCACACATGTCGGTCCGTGTGTGTGAGGGCTGAGAAGCCCACCTGGCTGGGGGTCTCCCGAGAGGTCATCTGTCGCTTACCCGAAGTCCTGAAATCCAAGAAGCTCTGAAACTCGTGAGTTTGTAAAACAACTTGAACTGTCATGAGGCTATTTATGGTCTTTATTTTTCCCACTTACTGTGAATATTCATACGTTCACTGCAGAAATATTAATGTATTTGCATACAGAGTACTGCTCAGGCCCCATGGGGATTATTATATCTGCGGTATGTGCACTGAATTACCCTTCTGGAATCTGAAATGCTCTGAAGTCTGAAACACACATGGTCCCCAGGGTTTCAGAGAAGGGACTGCGGACTTGTACTAGGGTGAAGTCGTAGTTTCCAGAAGAGGGATGGGGGAACAAGTTGCAGTATGCTCGTTTGTGTGTGTGTGTGTGTGTGTGTGTGTGTGTGTGTGTGTGTGTGTGTGTAAAGGCTTGATTTGGGTGCCAGTGTCCAGCCGCAGGCAAACTTGATCTCTGTAACAGGCATCCAGATGTTGACTTTAGGTTTGACTCCTAAAGAGCAGAAGAGGGCTCTTTCATTTACTCATTTTTATTTTGGAGCATCAATATGGTTGGTTGAAAACAGCAAAGCTCACTCTATACATATAGCTAAGTCTATACATATAGGTAACGTGCAGAGGAAGTGGGGAGCCGAGGGAGAGCTGGGGTCACCCACCAATCACCAGGACAGGGTGAGGCCTGGAGTGTCGTCTCAGCCACCGTCTGGCCAGGTCTCCTGCTTGGCCCTTCCTGGCTCTTCGCCTTTGACCTGCCCCTTCTGCTTGCTTGCTTCCTGCTGGACTGTGCTCCACGTGCCCGGCCTGACACCTTCCAAGTCCCAGCACTGGTGTGCCAGGGTGGGCAGGGCTGGTGTGTCAGTGTGAACAGGGCTGGTGTGCCAGGGTGCACAGGGCTGGTGTGCCAGGGTGGGCAGGGCTGGTGTGCCAGGGTGGGCAGGGCTGGTGTGTCAGTGTGAACAGGGCTGGTGTGCCAGGGTGCGCAGGGCTGGTGTGCCAGGGTGGGCAGGGCTGGTGTGTCAGTGTGAACAGGGCTGGTGTGCCAGGGTGCACAGGGCTGGTGTGCCAGGGTGGGCAGGGCTGGTGTGCCAGGGTGGGCAGGGCTGGTGTGCCAGGGAAGAGCGCTTTTAATTTCTCTTTCTGTGTGTGTTCCCAGCTCTGCGCTTGCCGGCTTGCCATCTGGAATTCCCAGAACACACTGGCTACAGTAGAGAAACAGATTCGCAGCTCTGGTTCCAAAGTCAAGATCCATGAGCTGGAATCCTGGCTCTACTGCTGACACTATATGGCCTCAGGGAAGTCTTTGCTCCTTTCTGAGCCCCTCTCCTCAGCCACCCCACATGCCTCTGGGGCTATTTTTCTCTTGGAGGATGGGATTCCGAAAAGAGGTTATACGTGGAGGGAGTTGTAAGCAGGGAACATCATTTACACTCGAGTGGTGTGCTTGTTTCTGTTGTACGGCCTGTTTGGCACAGGGGCAGCTAGAGACCAAGAGGACCCCTGATGTGCTGGTTCCCGCCCTCTTGCACGTGTTCGAGGATCACTTTAGCAAGCATCAGCCCTCGCTCACCTGCATCACCAGCTTCCTCCCTCCGCTGGACCATTCCCATTAGCTCTCACACAGGCAGGAATGCCCCCACGTTTTAAAAAAGAAAAAGGAAAAAAGACCCTCTCTACCAAATGCACCTTGGTATACTGGGGATTGGACTGGATTCGTGGAAAGCCTGGTGAAATCTGAGTAACACCTGTAGTCTGGTTACTAGTCTGGTGCTGATGTCATTGTGTTAGTCTTGACAAATGAAGTGTGGTTATGGGAGACCTTAGCGTTAGGGGGAAGCTGTGTGAAGGGTATATGGGAACGCTCTGTAGTATCTTTGCAACTTTGCTATGAATCTAAAACTATTCCGAAATAAAAAAGGTTATTAAAAAAACCCCTCTCTCTTGATTCCACACCCCGTCCCATTTTTTGCTTCCTATTTTATTGAAACTCCCCAAAAGAACAGTCACACTCACTGTCTATGGTTCCCCTCCTCTCATTCTTTTGTGAGCTCACGTTCCAGTCAGGTCTCCCCGACACCCACACCCTCCACTCCCCCCACACTGCTCCGTCAAGGTCTCCAGGGGTTTCCCTGTTGCTGAATCCAACCTCCGATTGTCCTCCGTCCTCACCTTTCCTGGCCTCCTGGCAGGGTCGCGGATCAGCCCTCCCTTCTTGGACCGCTTCCCTGACGGGGCTGGGAGATGCTGCTCTTTCTTGTTTTGCCTCTCACCTCGCAGGCTCTTCCTGCCCCATCACCTTCACTGCATTTCCCTCCTCTCTCAAACCTCTAACTGTGGCCTGCGATCCCAGGCCCCGTCTTTGGACTGTCTTCGCTCACTCCCCAGGTGGCCTCATCCAGCTCCACGAGTTTAAATACCGCCTACCTGCTGACAGTTCCCAAGTCTACATCCTCAGCTCAGACTGCCCTCCCCAGCTGCCCACTCATCGCCTGCCCTTGGACGTGCGATGGGCCCTCGCCCTGAACTGCTCCCTAACCCGCCCCACCCACACCAGCTCCTCACTCGTCTCTGCCGTGTAAACGGCAGCTCCGTCCTTCTGGTTGTTCTGGCCCCAAACCTTGAATCTGCCCTTGACTTTCCTTTCTCACCTATCCAGTCTCTCGGCAAATCCCGCCTCTCTCTCTTCATAACACGTCCACTGCTGTCCCCCTGTCCAAGCCGTATCACCTCTCACCTGGATGAATTCAAGAACCCCCTCCTGGGTCTCCCTGCTCTGCCCTTGCCTCCTTTCAGTCTGTCCTCAAAGCAACAGCCAGAGGATCCTTTGAGAACATGCCTGATCAGGTCAACCTCAAATCCAAACCCTCCCATTTCCTGCACATTGAGTCCTTACAATGACCATCACAGTGCTACGTGACCTGGTCCCCCATTTCTCGGCCCTCACCTCCCAGCACTCTTACCCTTGCCCACTCTGCTCCAGCCACACCGGCCTTCTTTGCGGCCTTCTTTAAAATATGTTGGGCTTGTTCCTACCTCAGGGCCTTTGCACATGCCATTCCCTCTGCCTGGAATGCTCTATCTCCTCACTTTCTTCAAGTCTCTGCTCAAAGGTCCCCTTCTCAGTGAGGCCTTCACTGGCCGCCTTTCATAAATAGGAAAACCCCCACTCTCTCCCCCAGTTTTGACTTCTCTGTATCGCCATCATCATGTGAAATACTATGTCTACTTGCTTATTGTTGATTGTCTGTTTCCCTGGCCAGACATCAAGTCCAGAAGACAGAAACTCGATTTTGTTTTCTATTAGATCCCTGGGATAGGACCTGGTGGGTGAGAGTTGTTTTTGTTCTTGTTTTTGTTCTTTTATCAACTATCATGACTTAAGCTGGAATAAGAATCCCCTTCTGGACTGAATACTGCCTGAAACATTCTCTGCAGTTTCCGGAAGGCCTTTCCTGTGGCCACCAGGGCCAAGGTAGCCTGGCCAGCTGGGCTTTGAGAGCCAGCCTCTCCCTGTCCACCCATGTGAATCCCTCTGCAGGTGGGCATGGATACTCACTCATGTGCATGTGGCCTCTGTGTGTGTGTGTGTGTGTGTGTGTGTGCGCGTGTGTGCAACAGGTGGATGAGAGTGTGGTGCACACTGGTGGCTGGAAGGCCCAGGTATCCTTGTGGCTGCTGGGGGAGTCACCTGTCTGCTCTTGAGGATCCCTGTGATATCCCCGGGTGAGAGCAGGTCTAGGATGGAGGCCCGTGGATTTGGAGTCCAGGAGGCTGCGACCTCCTCCCTCCCCTTCTCTCCCAGCCACCTCAGCCCTCTGTCTGGCTGGCTGCAAAGTCCCCCAGGAGAGGTGTGGAGGGAGAAGAGCCCGAGTGCTGATAGGGTCCAGCCCTGCAGGGGAAGCTGGGGGATCCTGTCGGGGTGGGGTGGAGGTAGCCCCCAGTTAATGGTCTGGACCAGCGTCTCGGTGCTTGGGGCCCTGCCCTGGTTGCTGAGTGCCCTGTCTGATGTGTACTCCTCTGTCTATCTCTCCTTCCTTCCTTCTTTGTCTCTCTGTGCTGCTCCCCGCTTCTTTCTTTCATCTTTTTTTTAAAATTAGTTAATTTATTTATTTTTGGCTGTGTTGGGTCTTCATTGCTGCACGTGGGCTTTCTCTAGTTGCGGCGAGCTACTCTTCGTTGTGGTACGCGGGCTTCTCATTGCGGCGGCTTCTCTTGTTGCAGAGCACAGGCTCTAGGCGTGCGGGCTTCAGTAGTTGTGCCACGTGGGCTCAGTAGTTGTGGCGCACGGGCTTAGTTGCTCCACGGCATGTGGGATCTTCCCGGACCACAGCTCGAACCCGTGTCCCCTGCATTGGCAGGCGGATTCTTAACCACTGCACCGCCAGGGAAGTCCCTTTCTTTCATCTTTTTAACCTGCTTTTCTCCCTGCTCTTTCCTTACTTTTCTCCTAGTTTCACTTCCAGCCTTTCCCTCTGCCTCCATCTCTCTCTGTCTCTTCTATGTGCCCCCTTTTTGTGAGTCTCTCTTTGTTTCTGTCCTCCCTCCTCCTTTCTCACACCCGTCACCCCCTCTGCCTCTCTCTCTCTCTCCGTTTCTTTTCTTTTTCCAGCCATTCCTCCCTGGTTTGTCCGTCTCTCCCTTTCCGCCTGTCCCTCCACGGTGCCTAGTCTCGCTGCCTCACTCTCTCCCCGCCGGCCTGTCCAGTCATCTCTTCCTCGCCCGGCCTCGCCTGTCTCCCCGTCACCCTGTCTGTCTCTCTCTCTGTTTTCCGGGAAGGCAGCTGTGATTTACGAGCTGCAGACAGGGCCAGCTGCGGGTGCGGGAGGCCCTGATTACAGTTTCCCGGAGGAAGCTGCCTGCTTGGGGATGGCAGGGTGACAGCGTTTATACAGGGCAGCCCAGGGCTCGGAGCACGGCTGTCAGCCCTAGACGGATGGAGTGCCGGAGAAGGCCCATTACTTCATTCACACCTCTTCAGGCAAACAGTAAAACACTTACACACGGCCTTGACGCAGGGCGGGCCTCCCCCCACCCCCACCCCACCCACCCAGAAACATTCCCAGCCTGGCCCAGGGTCTGGGCCTTTCTGATGGGGAGGCGTATGGCAGGGAGCCAGGGGTGGCCCCTGGGGAGGCCCACCAGGCCCGTGCCCCAGAGAAAGTCCCAGACCTCCTCCCAGCCTGGGCTTTGGCACTGACCCAGGTCAGCCGCTTCTCTCTGGGCCTCACTGTCCTCATCTGTGAAATGGGTTGTAATGCTCACACAGGATAAAAAACTAAAAATCATGTATAAACTGTAGCGTGCCACACAATATAAGTAATATTATTAATATCAATTTAAAATAATATTCACGTTATCTTGGGTAGAAAGAAAAGTACCCAGGATTCTAAATTTGGCCCTGCAAAAGAAGGTATCCAAACAAGGCTTGATATAATCCAAGGCTGACCTTTGATGGGCAGAAAAATATAAGGTTGGCAATTATCCCCTTTTGTCTGTTTCCTAGGGAACCCGTTCAATCAGGCACCCAATTCTAGAATCTTCATTCACATGGAGGGGAAAGTGATTATTAACAGCTACTGTGTAGCCCTCTCTCCACCCCCAATCCCACCTGTGGGAAGCTGCGTTTTCCCAGCAGCAAAGCTTTCCAGTAGAAGGAGAGCTGCCCCGGTGAACTTCGGGCATCATCCAGGATGTGGAGAAAGGACTGGAGACTGAGCTGGGATGGTTTCACTGGCTCGTGACTGGCCCCATGATTCTAGATGATGAAACCGGGGACATGTCAGTTATGCCACACTCACTGCAAGCCGGGCGCATGAACCCCCAGTGCCACTGCCATTTGTAGCACCCCTACCTTGTGCCAGGCACGGGCCACCTTCTTCCTTCACTGAGTGCCCCCAGCAACCCTGCAAGGAGGGAATTGCAGCCCACATCTCATGGTGGAGGAAGCTGAGGCTCAGAAAGAGGAAGCAGCTGGCTCAAGGTCACACAGCGCATACCTAGTGAAACTGGGGTTGAAATCCAGCTCCAAAACCCACTTTAGTCCTCCAGGTGTGGAAGAGCAGTTGGTGGGTGGGCTCTGGGGCCCGGGCCCACTGCTGGCTTCACCACTTTCTAGCTGTGTGACTCTGGGCACGTGGCTCGACCTCTCCTGGGCTCAGCTTCCTCATCCACCCACGGGGGAGGAAGTTCAGGAACATCCCCTATGATGACCCTGAGGACGAACCAGGATGATGCATCGGAACTGCTGAGAGTAGGGCCTGGTACACATGGGCCACATCCAATAAACATGAGGCCGTGATTAAGGCACAAAGTGTCCTCGAGCCTCAGGCCAGCCCCTGTGTCCTGCCCCTCCCAGCTCCTGGGCTCCCACTACTGGTCTCAAAAAGGACTTGGTGTCAGTTGAACACCGGTCCTAGTAAGAGGCGAGGCAGGAGCCCAAAGCTGTAACATAAGGGGTTGGCCCAAAAATAGACTTAATTCATGAAATAAAATCCTTCGCCAACCCTCTCCCCAGTCTCTCCCTGTGCTCCCCCCCCAAAAGAAAGCCTGCACAAACCTGCCTGGGGAAGGAGGGGGCAGCAGAAGCCAACAAACCCAAGTGTTAGTCTGTTTCTTTCCTTGTATTGAACTGACTGATGGGCGGCATCACACACCCAGCCAGGCCTGTGGTCAAGAGCTGAGAGACCTGGGTTTGAATCAGGGTCCACACTGGGTGTGTAAATTAACCAGCTCCCTCACTTCTTGGAGCCTCAGTTTCCCATTTCCAGAATGGGACTGATTATACCTACTGTGAAGGTGGTTTAAAGAGTAAATGAGATGACTCAGTCCTGGGCCATTAATCAACAATATTTATTGAGCACTTACCATGTGCCAGGCAGTGTCCTGGACCCTGGGAATACGGTGATGAACTAGATAAAGTGTCTTTCTTCCAGGAACTCACATTCTGGTGGGGAAATTGCAGACCATGGGGTTGAAGGGGGGATGTCTGTGGAGAAGATAAAATGAAGAAGCAGGCCACGGGGGTGGGGGAGTGTGCCTACGGCCAGGGTGGTCAGGGAAGGCCTCTCTGCCTGGTCACTTCCCTCTTCCTCCCTATATTACGAAAGTTCTGATCCCCAGGGGTTGTTCCTTCCATGGTCAGCCGACCAGGCTTGTGATAGGCACAGACCCCCTCTGGGAGCTGGGCTCCTCTACACTCACAAGTGTCCTGACCAGGTCTCCATGCAAAGAGGTAAACACCTCTTTGGGGGTAAACACTTCTTCATGGTCTTCTGGAGACCAGGTCTCCTCCCTCCCCGAGGCACCTGGCCTGGCCTCTGGTGGCCCATCTCTCTTGCTCCAGCCCCACCCACCTGAGGCATCGGCCAGGACCCTTGGCCTAATACGGCCACCAAGGGGAGGGCCCCTGGAGAGGGCCTCTCCCACTTCAACCAGGGTTGTAGGGCAAAGTTCACACACAGGGCACAGCAGATAGAATTGCCTCGGGCCTGAGGGCAGCGGGTGTCATGGCCAGTGACCGTGGCGAGGGGTCCGTGCGCACAGGTGACTGGGCAAGGCAGCCTAGGGTCCTGGGTGCAGGCGTCGGGCACAGCCAGTGCTGAAGCTGAGGCCTCCAGCTATGGGGCAGCTGACCACCAGCACATCCCACATCTGAGGGACTTCCTGGAGTCCCTGGCGTGAAATTACACAACGTGGTCCCCATCCTCTGGAGCGTCCCGTCTGAAGGGAGCCCGCTGAGGCCTACAAATGACCCTCCAACTATAGGAATTAAACAGTACAAGCCAGACCCCTCTGGACCCCAGGGCAACTTTGCTATTCTGTCCTGAACTGAAGGGTTGAGGACCGTGAGCTGGAGGCTGCCGAGCAGAAGTGAAAGGGGGAGATACTCACCTCCCTTAGGCTCAGTCTGAAGGAGTGGGTATTTTTAAGATAACAAAAGATGGTATGATAAGTAACAGTTACTGAGAGTGCCCTGTGTCTAGGCACTGTGCAGAGCCCGACGCACACTCTGAGCTCATTATTCCACATAACAAGTTCATGAGCCCAGTACTTCCAGAGTCTCTGACTGCAGATGGGGACACTGAGGGTGATTCACGTTGGGCGAGGTCGGAGCTAGGATTCAAAGCCAGGCTTGTCACCCTGAGTCCATGCACTTCGCCACCACACCACCGGGGTCCCAAGTCTTAGTAGGAGCATGGGAGACAGAGGACGTGAGACCCCAAGGCTGCCCAAGCTGGAAGGGACCCTCATGACCCACATCACCAGCGGGAAAGCAGAGGGATTGGGCTCCCCCAGCCCATCCACCTCTGTCCCTCTTGAGCTCGGGGCAGGGGGGTGGGGTGGGAGGCAGGCGGGGCCCTGAGAACTCACACAGATGAGACGGGGAGGGAGCGTGGTGGCCTGAACCACCACTCTCTGCGCACCTGCTGTATTCTGAGCACTCACCACACCTGATCTCATGTTGTCTTCACACCTACAGAAGCACCATTAACCCACCAACAACATCAACACAATAATAGATCTGTATTGTGCATTCATTATGTTTTCACAATTGTACTAAACGTGGGAGGCAGGGGTGGGCAGGTGGGGAACGGTGAATGTAGGAAATATAAGGCATGAAGCCTGCCTTCAGGGGCCTGTGATCCTTGGGCAGAGGCAGCATGTGCTCAGGAAGCTACACCGGAAGGGGAATTTTGTTGTGTCTTATACATAATCTGTAAATGCTACAGGAGGCTGGAAGGGGTTGAGGGCCCAGTAATCAGGGGCTCCTGGAACAGGGGTGCTCAAGAAAGGCCTTAGGGAAGTTTCTAGTCTCTTCTCGCTCATAGACACCCTGGCCACTCCTGACTGCATGTCCCTCGTGGGATGCTCACGTACCCATGCTCACGGTCCGCTGGTGTGCCTGGATGTTTTCTCCCTGGTCTACCTGGGAACACCTACCTCTCCTGCAAGGGTGTCAGAGATGGGCCTTTTTCCATAGCTTCTCCATCCCTCCTGACTTCCTTTGGCAGAATTAGTGGCTTCACCATCTGAGGTCTGATGACTACAGTTTATGTGAATTCCCTCTCTCTTTCTTCACAGATACCGTGTAGGTGAGGGGTCAGTAACTAACGGATGTAAAGTGCTTCCTTTGCACAGGACCTGGTGCACAGCAGGACCGCAAGAACTACTACTGCTGTTGATGCTGTTGATGGGCACTCAGGACATCCTTTAATTAAGTGGAATTCAGTGGATAGGGGAGAACAGGAGGAAGCACGTACCTCAGGACAGGGGAGAGGGCTTGGATGAGTGGGGCAGGGGCTGGCTGGCCGGAAGCCTGCCCAGGGGTGGCCAGGAAGGAGCAGGGCACGCAGGGAGGCAGCATCCAAAGGGCCTGGAGTGGTGTGAAGATCTGCGGACTTGGATGCTTGATGGGGGAGCTGAGGCGGAGGAGGAAGGAGGGAGGCTGTGTGATCCTTCATCCAGATGGATGGTTCCAGCAACAGCCCAGACAGGTAAACAGTGGGGCTGGGGCCAGACAGCCCCCGCAACCCCCTGCCCGCTGACTCTGTACTGGTGACAACTCCTGTCAAGGCTTGATGAGAGGCTGCTGGCTGCTTCTGCCCCTTTGGCCCTGCTTTTGGGAGTTTTTCCCAAAGTTGGGGCGCCAAGGGCTACTCCAGTGACTCAGCTTCACAAGAAAGCTCAGAGGGAGAGAGAAGACGGGCCTTTGCTTTCTCTCTCCCTCCGTGGGAATTCAGGAGGACACTGGTCTGCCAGGTCCTTTGTGCTGGTTAATGCCACCCTCTTCCAGGAAGCCCTCCCTGACCAGTCTCTTTGATCTCCCCCTCTAGTCACTCCTTCCACCCCCACAGGAATTGATGCCTCCAATTGAAGTCCCCCGAATCCACTGTCCATCCCATTTACTTGACACTTGCACTAGTGTTTGTACAGCCGAAGCCCAGTTTGCCCTCTCTGGCTGAGTGGCCTGGGCCACTCTGAACTGCAGTTGTTTCATCTACTTCATGGAGACATGAGACAGATACTCTGTAAAACAGATTCTGATCCTGGATCTGCCACTTCGTGGCTTTGAACCTCAGTTTCTGCATCTGGAAAATGGGGGTCACCATAATGCCCCCCTCACCATGTGTGTGTGAGGACAAAGTGAAGCACTGGTGGGAAGGGCTCAGCCCAGGGCAAAGATGAGAGAGGTTATAATGACCTCTTCACGGACAGGTAAGCACAGGGGCTCACAGAGGCGGCCCCGGCATAGTCCTTGGGCAGGGGCTCAGGGCTCAGGGTCTTGCCCTCATCTCTTTGAGTCAGGGCAAGGGATTCAGGAGGGAGGAGGTGGTGGGATCTGGCACATTCCCCTAATGTCCTATTGACCCAAAGACCTGTTCGCCCACATCCCTCCACTCTTCAGTGTATCTTATGTTGTTTGCTCCGTTTTATTCTTCGTGTGTTGATGACTGTTTAATTAGCCTAAAGACATTCTGGCTGAATTTGGGGGCTGATTAACCAAGTATCTCTTAACTATATGGTGTTTTGATTGGGGGTGGGTGTCCTTTGAAAGTTTATTTAAATTACTTTGGAGATCTTCACGACAATGTTTCTAGTTTTGTAAAATTTAAGATCTAGTCATCAAAATGCAATTTTAGTTAATTAAATTTAAATCACATTGTTGAGATACATCCTCAGTTTTGTTTTGTTTCAGGACTATTGAAGACATAAAAAGAACCCCCCCCATCCCCAAAGCAGGAGCCACTGTAGCAGGCGAGGGGCTCAAGCTGTTCCAGCATTTGCACAGAGGACAGAGGCTGAACCCCGCCCCCCAGAGCCTGATCTGGGGGTTCTGTTGCACTCCTAAAGAGAGCTGTCAGGACATCCCTGAGGTGAACGGAGACTGTGACCAAAGGGAAGGGCTGCTGCAGGCTCCCGCTGTCCCCCCTTCCTCGTGGGGCTGGGAGTGAAAACCAGACATCCAGGTCACGTAGGTGGTGCGAGGGAGGACCAAATCTCAGCAGAACTGAAGCAGCATCCCTCCACCTCATCCCTCCTACCTGTCTGTCCATCCATCCATCCATTCACCCACCTACCCATCAGATCCATTCATCTACTTGCCCACTTTTCCATCTATCCACCCACATAACTCCTGCCCACCCTCCCATCCATCCCCCCTCAATCACCTATTCATTCATCCACCCACCTATTCATCTACCCACTTAACATCTATCCATTTACTCACCTACCTAGTCATCCATTAATCCCTCCACCTCTCTCTCTCTCTCTCTCTCTCTCTCTCTCTCCACGCATCCACTCATTCACCCAAATACCCATCCAACCACCCACTCATCCATTTCTCCAGTGAATAAATATTTAAAAAGAGGAAAACCGAAGTAGCATTAAGTTCCCTGGGGTAGGAAAGAAGAGGGAGTCTGAGGACATGAAAGAAGAACCACGGTGCGGAAAATGGTGAACAAAAAGGTAAAAAGAAAGAGAGATGCTTGAGGAGGTAGGTGGGCAAGGCCTGGTCCCAGTGGGCCACAAGAGGTGTGAGTCTGGGGCCTGAGGCTGAGCTGGTTGTGGGGCAGAGGTGACAAGGAAGCCTGGTTTGCTGGAGGAGCAAATGAAATAATGCTGGTGAAGAGCTGCACACAGGTCAGGTTGTCGGAAGCGGAGGAAGTCCAGGTGGGCCTGAAGTAGCTGGAGCAGGGCTGGGGTAGGGGTCCAGCTGCGGGCTTGGAGGCTCATGACAGCAAGAGGTGAGCCGGCAATTATGTTCAGAAGGGATATATTCAACCCCGCTGGCCCAGCTGATCGAATGGAGAATAACAGGATGTTTTTAAAAAGGTTTCCATCTGCCCCTCCGGCCCGCAGGCGGGAGCTACCACCCTGGCACCCTCTTCACTCGTATCCACTGTCGAGGAGCACGAACCATGAAGGCGGAGGAAGATCCCAGAATTCAGATCAGACCCAGCTGCCTCTGGCCATGTGACTTTGAACCGGCTGGTAACCTCAGGGCAAACTGAGGATGGTTGGGTGGTTGAGAGTAAATAAAAAGACATCCCTTCTCTCCCCCTCTGTCCTCACTTTGTTCCAGAAAATTATTCAAGGCTGATGTAAAGTACCTGGCACACAGCGGGCACTCATTCATCCAAAACCACCCTCAGGGTGGCCTCTTGGTGGCTGGCCCTGTGGCCCCCACCCCTGTGGCCCAGCCAGAGACCCCATCCCGCCTCTCCCCTGGGACCTGGTGGGCTTCGGGGAAAGCAGGACCAGCGGCCCCAGAGGAGAAGGCTGGGGGCGTGGGGGCCCGGGCAGCTGCCCTGGGATGATCTGTCAGGTGCAAGCTGGGCTGTGGAGATGCGTCGTCTCGGGGGCATCCCGGCATCTGCACTGCCTGTTTCTTTCCTGGCACTCAGTCATCAATGCGCTGCCGCTGAGCACAGGTTCTGGCTTCCGGAAGTGTTGGGGGCACCCAGCTGGGGGCCCTCGAGCCTCCAACTGGCTTGGACACAGGGTTCACCGAGCCCAGGGCTGGGGAACAAGAGGTGGGGGTGGGAGGTGGGAGGTGTTGTCCCAAACAGACAGATAGACAGACGGACCGAGCCAAGATGGCCCCCAAGCTTAGTCACTGTTTCAACTTTTCACATTTGAACCCAACACAGCGGATGTCAAACTCAGGCCCCTGCCCAGACTCCCACATCCTCCCTCCCTTCTCCGGGCCCCTCTGCCTCCTCCTACTCGCCCCCCACCTCCGCCGGGAGTTTATGGATGGCTCCCAACCTCACCCTGACACTATGGGATCCTCACTTCCTGTGTTTATCTTGGAGAGGGATGGGGCTCTCTCCTCTCACCCACCGGGGCGGCTGAATGGCCGCCCCACGCAGGTTACAGCGCCTACGCTCAAGGCACACAGCACGCGCGCGTGTGTGTGTGTGTACGCGCACACACACGGGCACCGGGGTGTTGGTGTCCCGGGCAGTGTCTGCGGGGCCAGGAAGCCCGGCTCTCCTTCCGGGATCTTCATGTCCCCTGAGCAGGTCTGTAGGGGTGTGAGGGGATAGTGTGTCATCCCTGGGGACCTGAGTCATGTCAGGTGGAGGCAGGCACACAAGGGACTGAGCGCTACCGGCTGCATCCCCACGCACAGCTCTCTCCGGCCTCACCCGTGTCGCCCCCGGTTTGCCAGGAGAGCTGAGGCTCAGCGAGGTGACGTGGGGGGTAGAGTCAGAGAGCCGCTGAGGGGGTGGAGGGGAGTCTAGAACCCAAGGTGTGCCTTTTTTTTTTTTCCTTAATAGCTGCGTGGTTTTTCACCCCAGCTGGAAACATAAAAAAGTATAATGAAGAAAAATAAAATAATCCATAATTCCATGAAAGAGAACCATTGTTAACATTTTGTATATATCTTCCAGACTTTCTTCATGTATATATACATGCATATAGAACTTGTTTAATTAAAAAATGGGATTGTATTATGCATACAGCTTCTTTCCCTCATTCCCCCCTTCCCTCCCTCCTTCCTTCCTTTCTATCTTTTTTACTTTTTATTATTAAAAAACTCAACATATACGAATGTAGAGAGAATAGCACAAACAACCCCCAACACACGGGTACGGGGCACGGGGTTCCGGTAGTAAGTCTGGGTGAGCAGCTTGTCCGGAAGTCGCTGTCCTTGTCCCGGATCATTTTCTCAGAGAATTGTCTGGACCAAGGGAGCACAAAGGGTGTGGAAGATTCCGCTCCTAGTGTCCAGTGGCATCCTCCCAGAGCAAGGTTAACTGTCCACCACCCTCCTCCCACCTGCACCCCCAGGGAGGGTCCAGTTCCCTCCCCTTGGAAACACCACACTGAAGGCTGGGAGGGGTCCTTGGGGTCCCTGAGAGGTGGGACCTGTGCAGGGAGAACCCGGACCTCCCCCCTCTCCTCTCATAGCATCCCTTCCCCCACCATTGCTCACAGCAACCCCACAGCCAGCTCCAGCTTCTCTAACCCTTGGAATCCCTCTTCTCCCATCCAGAGGAAAATCTGCTCAGCAGCCAACGGACGTTATGCCTGATGACCAGTTTGATTTCCTGCACCGCATTGCTCACACATGGAGCACCCAAGGGTCCCAAAGGTGAGCAAGGCCCCTGGGAGATCGGGCAGTGGAGGAGGCCTTGTGTACACAGCAGACAGTGTTGGGGGCGGTAGCCAAGGAATAGCATTAATCTCGCTGTAGCCAAGGAATAGCATTAATCTCGCTGTAGCCAAGGAATAGCATTAATCTCGCTCAGCCTCAGTCTCCTCGTCTGTGAAATGGGGATGATACTCGTACCAGCCTGGTTCGATTGCTATGAGCACTAAATAAGGTCATATACAGAAAGCGCCTTTACACGTGACAAGAGCTAAACCTTGTTTGCTGTTATTTTCAAGGGAGCTGATGCCTGATCCCAAGGCAGCGTGTTGGTGGCAGAGCTGGCCCCGCTTACCCAGAGGAACAATGTAAAGGGTACATCCTCATGGAGCTTACAACTAAATCATTAAAACAAATGATCATAAATTGGGCCAAGTACCATTAGGAAGACAGAGGACTGGACTGGACTGGAGAACAGATTGGGTTACCAGCTGGAGGCCTCCCAGAGGAGGTGACATTTAATCAGAGACCTGAAAGATGAGAGGTCCTGGGAACGGTGGGGAGAAGAGTGTTCCACACAGAGGGAGCAGCATGTGCAAAGGCCCTGAGGTGGGGGGATGAGCTTGTTGAGTTTCAAGGAACAGAAAGGAAGCCAGAGTGGCTGGAGCAGAGTGAGTGAGCAGAGAGTGGCCGGACAGCGCTGGGGGCGGGGGTGGGCACGGCACCTGGGTGTCGTGCGTCCGCGTCCTGGCTGATGTCTGGCTGTTGTCTGATTAGGCGCCACCAAGTTCCTCTTCCTGGCATGTGAGTCCCACTTGCCCCTGGACAGGGCTTGGGTCTTTGTTCCCTTTTGCCTCCCCCAGTACCTCATTCAAGGCTTAGCACCCAGGGCCCCTCGAAGCCCCAGACCCCTGGGTGGGCGGGCGCCTTCTCCAGGCCTCTCCAGACTGTGCAGCCCTGACTTGGCCTTGACCAGAGTATGCAGTGGGCCTGGGGCCAGGCCAGGGCTGTGGGAGGCCGGTCTCCCTCCTGCTTTCATCTGCCGGTGAGATCTCTTTCATCGGATCTGTTGTTTTTAGACCATGTGCTGGGCTGTGGACAGTGAGTGAAAGTTCAGGAACACACCCTTCTAAATCTGCACAGAATAAGAGAAGGATCCAAGCATTGGGGTGTCCGACACCCCATGGGCCCTCCCCTCCCCCGTCCCACCAAGGACTCCTTGGGGCCTACCGTCAGGGGAAAAACTAAGAAAACTGAGGAACTGGGTGAGTGACAGGCAGATTGGAACTGGAGCGGAACTGGATGCATGGAACCCGGCACCAGAAGAATAGGGTCTTGCTCAGCATCACACAGCACGTGGGACCAGAGCTAGACTAGAACCCAGGACCTGAGCACCCAGCGGCGGCTGGACGCTGTAAGGCAGATGAACTATTGCTGTGAGAAGCAGCCGGGTGTGGGATGGCACACCAGGCCAGAGTCGGGGCCTCTGGACCAGCTGGGTGACCTTGGGTGACCTTGGGCAAGTCCGTACCCCTCTGAGCCTCTGTTTTCCTCCTCTGTAAAGGGTTTCTGCCTATAATGTTGGGAGGCCCTGAAATCACATGACACCAGGCCAAGGGATTCTGTGAGCTGCAAACTGCTGTATCTGTGCAAGGCTCTTCATCTTTGTTTTATTGTTGTTTGTTATTTTTTAACCAATCAGTGCTGCACTCCACCCTTGCAGGTACATTCTGTTACTCTCCAGCTTGGGTTAAAGGTAGGTGGCAGGGGTTGAATATCAGACTAACTCACGTGACATATTTAGCAAACAACACAGTGCTGATCCAGCATCTGGCACCAATTTGCATGCCTCCGCTGACAGGCAGCTCACTACTGAACAAGGCTGCCATGTTTCATGGTGGAACAGCTCTGATTGGTCATACAGTGTCTCTCACATTGAGCTGAAATCTGCTCCCCATGCTGATGTCACTGGCCCTGGAATAATCCCAGTTACCCATTTCTGTGGTGATCCTTTCAGAGTCCCATGGCCCTGGCTATGCTTCCCTGCCAGCTCCAAGAGGCCAGCCTGATTCTGATTTCTGGGGTCTTTCTCTTCTCTTTTCTGAGTTTTCTACGATGAGTATGTGCTGCTTTTTCTATTTTTAAAATTCACTTTTAAATTATATTATTTGTGAGAACCAAACAATACAAAATATAAGAAGAGGAAATAAAAGTCCTCCCATTTCTCTCCCTCCAAACCCCACTCTACTCGAGGCCCAGAGGAGCATCCTTCCAAGTTTTTCTGTGCCTTTGGTTATATATATACATAAACACAGAACCACATAGAAACCACAGAGCAGGCTGCACAGGGAAGGGGTTGACCTTGCCTGCAGCAGGCACTTGAATCCCACCTCTTAACCTCAGTTTGCTCATCTGTAAAATGGGGCAATTGTGCTACCTACTGTGCAGGATCATTATGAGAACTAAGTGAATTAATGCACACGAAGTGCTTATTAAACCAGTGCTGAGCACATGGGAGCCATCAGAGGTGTTTATTTTTCCAATTAAAAACGAATGGGGTCATATGTGCATTTCTTCCTGCAGCTTGCATTTTCATTGTGGACAGCTTTCCATGTGGGCACAGGTAGTTCCGTCTCATCTTGTTAATGACTGCACGGTGGCATGTTTGTGACTGTACCCATGATTTGTCCATTTTTAATACCAGGAAAAGTCATTTTTTAACAAAAGCCCCAGGGTGAGGCCCTTAGGCAGCCAATCACCACTGTTGGTGTCATTTTTTTTTCCCTTGGAAAACCTTTAGTTCTCTCCTTGGTGGCCCACAGTGGCCCTGAGCAGTCCAGGCCAGCTCTTGGGCATAAGGACCAGGCTCTGACCCAGAAAGCAGCTGGGCTCAAACAGGATTTAATCCTGGTGGTGGTGGTGGTTGGGAGAGGGCGAGTGCAAAAGAGAAGTGACCCCGCAATGCTTGTGGTGTGGCTAGGGTCCCTCAGAGAGTGGCAGGGCTAGTCAGGGAAGGCTTCCTGGAGGAAGCAGGATCCGAGTGGAGTCTTGAGGAGTAAGAGGGAGTTGGATAGAGCTATCTAGCAGATACAGATGGGGTTGGGGGAGGTGTACTTGTCGCAGAGATGAGCCCATATGGGACAGTGAGGATTTTGGGTATCTAGAACTAAAAAGCCACACACAGGAAAAGGAAGACCTTGAACACCAGGTTGTATGTGGGCTTCCCCTGCCAGCAATAGGGAGCCACTGAAGGTTCTGGAGCAGGGGAATCTCCACTCTGTGTGACCCTAAGAAAAGCTCTAAGCCTCTCTAAGCCTCAGCGGCCTGTGTGCCTGGAGTAGATTTGGGGGAGGTGTAGGGGGTTCCTTAGGGGCTAAAATTTGGGATCGGGCCCTGCTTGCTCTAATCAAGGGGACCCAGAGAAGTGGGGGCAATGTCAGAGGTCAATCCCTGCCTTCAGATCCCTGCTTCACAGAATTCAAACCGTTTCCTTCCCTTTTAACCTGCCGGCTTTCCAGAGAAATCTGATTTTGCAAACATGTTTTCTTAGCCGAGGGGAAATGAGTGCTATGCAAACAATGAAGATAGCTGCGCGTGATAAGGGCCTCCAGGCTGTGCTGGCAGCCTGGCCTGAATGGAAAACAGGGACTGGGGTCAGGTGGCCCTGGCGCCACTGGCTGCTGTAGGCATGGAGAAGGCCCCGGGCCTCAGAATGTTCGAGCTGGATGGGGCCTTGGGCATTATCCTCCCCAGAGCGGTCCAGGGAGGGCAGGGACTTGCCTAGGGCACATAGCAGGAGGGCCTGACCCTCTGGCAGTGCTGTCCCCTGCACTCAGTGGGAGGGCTGACCAGACTCCCTTTGTCTGTAGCAGGCTGTGCTGCTTGACCCACGCTTGGATCCTGTGTCTGGCCGATGGTGGCCCTGGAAGGTCCTCTCCAGGTAGGGACTCACGGAGTGGGGAGGAATTGGGTGGTTGGGGTCAAGGAAGGGGCACTGGGGTAAAAGGTGTGTCTTCTGCCTGAGCACTGGTTTTAAGCCTTGATGGAGAAAAGGGCGAGAGAAGAAGCTACCCAAGCCGTTGTCATGGAGACCACGAAAGACCAGGGCCCAGGGATGTCTGCCGCATAACACGGTGACAAATCCTGAACTAGAGTTGGCCTAAGGCCACCCCGTGGCCACCTCACTGCAAGCCTCACAGCAGCTCTGGCACCTGGAAGCTCAGGGTAGGGGGTGGGCACACCCGCTGAGGCTCTTTCGTGGAGCACCGGTAGCTGGGGCAGTAGTAAGGCCCCTATCAAGACATTAAGACTCTGAGCAGACTTGTTACAGGACACGATGGGCAGGGGACTCCTTGAGAGGTGCAGGAAGTAAGCGGCCTTCCAGCTGGGGGTGGGGAGGGGGCCTGGTGGGGAGATGGGGTCTAAGAACCTTCTTCACCTGGGTATTGATGTCAGGGTGATCTCGTGGGTACCTGCAGGCCCATGAGGCCTGGGTCCTTTGCTCTACATCAAGCTCAGGTGCTTGGGGTCTACTGGGCTGACCCCTCAGTTCAGAATGAACAAGTCTCTCTTGCCCTCTGGGGTGCCGGGCACTGTGCCAGGAGCTTTCACACCCGGTGGGGCTGGTATTTGTTCCATTTCCCAGATAAGGAGAGCAAAGTTCTTCAGCTGCCCTGAAAGTCCCCTCTCGAGGACATTCACACCCCACCCCACTCCACCCCCCAACCCCCCTGGATCATGTGCTTTTCCTAGGAGAAGCTGTTAACAGTGGAATTTCTGGCACTGCAATGGACTAAAAGTGGGAGACATTGCTGGGCTATTTGCACTTCTGGGGGCACCCACAGCTCCAGCCAAGCACCAGGGAAGAGAACCAACTTCCGTGGCTGCCCCAGCTCCCCATCAGTGCCTCCTGGTTCCACTTTGGGAACCAGGGATGTGGGATGCTTTCCCACATCATCTCATCTTCCTGAGGACCACTCCACTCAGAACCACGCAGCGAGGTACAGTCACACCCCTTCCACTGTCTTTGCTGGTCAGTAAGATACCAAAGTCAGCTTAGCCATTGTCTCACACACGTGACCAGCAAACGACTCAGGTCTTGGCCTGACCTAACCTTGGACAATGAGACAGGCAGAGGGGCAGGTAGTCCCAAAGGCCCCATCCTTCCCTGGAGCCAATCTCCTTTGTGCAACCTCTCTGAGCCTCAGTTTTCCCACCTGTAAAATGGGGGTCATAGAAACAATACCTCATAGGCCTGTTGTCTCTCTCCAATGCCTAACAAGGGCACTGAGCAAACTTAGAGGCCAAGGTTCACCTGCTCCCTATCCTATACAGCAGGGGTCCCCAAACCCCTGGGCTGTGGACCGGTATCGGTCCGCAGCCTGTTAGGAACTGGGCCGCTCGGCAGGAGGTGAGCAGCGCGCGAGTGAGCAAAGCTTCATCTGTTGCTCCCTATCGCTCCCCATCGCTTGCATTACCCCCTGAATCATCCCCGCCCTCCCCCACCCCCCGCCCCGTCAGTGGAATAATTGTCTTCCACGAAACCAGTCCCTGGTGCCAAAAAGGTTGGGGACCGCTGCTCTACAGGACTAGATTCCCTGTCTGCTTCCCATCAAGCCAGGGCCACCAGCAGCCCATGGGCGGCCATGCTGGGTCCATATCTTGGCACCTCTACTTCCCAGCCTACTGCCCAGTGACCTTAGGCAAGTTCCCAAGCCTCTCAGAGCCTCTGTTTCTTCCTGTCTAGAATGGGGACTATAGCAGCACCTCACTCACTGAGTTGTTTTGAGGATTAAGTGAAACTTAGCCCGGGGCTTAGTATTTAGTTTATACTCAAAAAACATCAGCCATGAATGCAGCTGAGAAGCACAGTAAATATGGAGAATAGAAAGTGTTTCATCCCCAGGGAGGCCACATCCATCTCGCTTTATTAGATCATAAGTGCTTTTAACAAGGCAAACAACAGACGGCAGGCAGCCCGCCAGCAAGGGCCAAGAACCCAAGTCTAGTCCTTCAAGCCCCTGGACATCAAAAACAACAACAGAAAAGGCCGAACATCAAAGAATGAACAACAAGTCCAAACATTTCACTGCGCTCTTATCTTAATTAAAGCAAGTCATATGCAGGGGTTTTGATGACACAAGTTGAAAAGCCAGGGTCTGGTTTTATTGGATTTTTGCTGACACCCACAGAGAAGTCTGTGACTTGCCCAAGGTCACCTAGCACCCTGGGGCCAGAGTCAGGGCCCAAACCCAGGCCTCAGATGCTAGAGCCAGGGTCCCTTCCATAACCCCTGGCCCCTGGCCCCAGCCCGAGCAACCAGGATCCAGGGTTGGAGTGTCAGGGGAGAGGCATTAGTTCATTCATTCATCAATATATTTACTAATATTAAATGAAGATCTACCTTCCAAGCACTGTTCTAGGCTCTGGGTTTACAGCAATGAGCAAGATACTGTGGTGGGGGAGGAGAAGGGAAACAGATGTCAACAAATAATAACAAATACCTATTTCATTGCAACTGTGGTAAATGCTATTCCCTATGCCCCTTCTCTGAGCTCTGGGATTCCTTAGTCAAAAGAACATAATAGAAGTGTTACTGCAACACTTACCGGGCCCAAACCAACTTCCCTGTCTCTTGGAACCCAGCCACCATGGTATGAAGAAATCCAAGCTGCTCCAGGGAGAGGTCCACACAGGGAGAAACGGACCAGCAGTCATGTAAGTGCTCCATCTTGGAAAGGAATCCCCCAGACCCAGTCAACCAGCCCTAGCTGACACCGTGTGGAGCAAAGACCAGCTAATTGCAAATTCACAAGCAAAACAAAAGATTGCTGTTGCGTTTCAAGCCATTAAGTTTCAGGGTGGCAACAGGCAACTAGAACGGTACGTTTCACTTTCATGCGGTGGGGGGGAGGTTCAATGGTGACCTCATTTTATAGATGAAGAAACTGAGGCTCAGAAGGGTTAAAATGGCTGCTCGACATCACACAGGCAATGAGTGGCAAAGCCAGATTCAGTGACTTCAAATCCTGTATTTTTCCATCCTACCTCATTATTGTTGGCTCAGCAGCAGGGCCACCAGGAGCACCTGCATTAACGCCTTCCTGACTCAAAAGCAGTAAACTCCAAAGGTGGGCTTTCAGGCTTGGTACAAAATGAGTGAGGAGACCATTTTTGAGCAAGGAAGCTTCCAGCATTCTTAGAGCCCTTCTAACTGTGCCATGTAGATGGGTGTCTGCTACTTGTTTAGTAAGGAGACTCCATGGTGGTGTTTGAGACGAGCAAAGAGAGGCTCATTTCCCTGTTCTGGGCCTTTCTTTCCCCATCTGCTGAAAGGGAATGAGAAAACCATCCCTGTTCTGCTCAAGCTGCGGCCGGAGATGAGCTTACAGATAACATACGCCGTCTTCCCCAGAGGCCCCTTGTCAGATGCGAGCATTCCATTTGGAAAGAAATGAATAATAGCTAAGACTCCCACGATGAGAATTTTAATGCAAGGAAGTCCATGGTAGGCAGGCAGGGAGAGGGCAAAACCTATCCCTGGAGGCTTTGTAAGTAAAGCCCCCTCCAAAATGTGTTGCTACTGAGGCTGGAAGCAGCCTAGAAAGCTACAGGCTGGAAGGCAGGAACCCTGGGTTCTGATCCCAGCATTGCCCCTGATGTGCTGTGTGACTTTGGCCAAGTCACTGTCCCTCTCTGGATCCTCACACATACAATAAGAAGATGAGCCAGCTGATTTGGAAGATCCTGACGGTGGCCAACAAATAGGCAGGGATGACCAATCCCAAAAAATCTGTGACAAACTTCCCCAGCCCCCAACCCCAGAAACTCACTGAGTTTAGCAGCTGGTGAAGAACAAATCCCTTGGGCTATTTCTAGAAGCAATGATGTAGGTGAGCTCCACTAGGCAAATCCCACCTCCCCTCCTCCTCCTCCTTCTCCTCCATTGTCATAGTTATTATTTATTTGACTTTTAGATGGGCCACCCAGAGTTCTTTTTAAAGATAAAAATATCATAACTCAAAGCTTCCACCAGCAACCCAATCCCATCTGCATGATGGAGGGTTGCACTCAATAGATTTGTTCCCTCTAGCTCTGACCCTTTTAAGGTCTCATAAGATGAGAGAGCGCACTTTAAATATCAGATTGAAGGTCATGATGCCAATGTTGATGCTGGTGAAGGTGGCATCCCGTACCAGCACTCACTCTGTGCCAGGCACCGTGCTCACTTTATATGTACCATCTCGTTAATGTCTCACAATGGGCCTATAGAGTAGTCAACTGTCATTCTTGCTTTTATACAGATGAAGAAACGGAGGCCTGGAGAAGGAGAGTAATGGTCCACGTTTGCAGCGTTAGCAGTCAGGATCCAGACCTAGGCAGTCTGCCTCCAGAGCCTCACTTCTGAATAATTAGGCTCTTTTGCTCCCTGGCAACAACAGCCAGAATCGATACAACCACTACTGCTACCATTACTGCTTCCTTTACTGAGCACTTGTTACGTGCTTATTATTATGCGTGAGGCCAGGGCTTTACACCTTGTTCTCCAAAATCCATGCTGCAGAACCAATTAACCCAAAACTTGGTGGCTTAAAACAATGGCAGTTATTTCTTTCGTTTATGACTCTGCAATTTGGGTAGGGCTCAGTGGGGACAGCTTAGCTCCGTCTGGGCTGGGATGCCTGCAGCCCCTGGGGCAGGAAGGGCTGGGGGCTGGCTGGGTGCCCCCCTCTGTCTTTGTGGAGCCTCAGGGCCTCCCTGCATGGTCTCTCCAGCTCAGCTCCACTCAGGGTGGTCAAATTCCTTACAGGGCGATGGGGGTTCAATGAGACGAAAGCGAAGCAGCAAGGCTCCTTCTGACCCAACTGCGAAGACTGGCAGCGTCACTCCTGCCCCATTCTGCTGGCTACGAGCAAGCACTGAGGCCAGTCCAGATTCCGGGGGAGGACAACTGAGCCCCACATCTCAGTGGGAGGAGGGTCGGAGGATTTATGGCCATCTTTAATCCACCACACTTATGCTCTTGAGTAAGGACCTGTACAACCTATGAGATTCATTTATTCACTCAGATTTATGGAGCGTGGACATGCAGACACTCTTGCAGGCCCTGGGAGAGAGCAGTGCATGGAGATGTTATTATACCCACTTTACAGATGAGGCAATGGAGAGTTAAAAAGGTTTAAGTGCCAGTGAAAGGGCCCAGCACTTTCCCTGTAGACTCTTGCTGATTCTCGACAAGAGCACGAGGTAGGCACTGTGATTGCCGGCCTGGAAGTGGAAGAGCTGGATTCGAACCCTGGTCGATGGGATTCTAAGGCCAGGCAGTCACCCAGCAGCCCATGCTGCCTCGTCTTAGCATGTTCTACATCTGCGCTTCACTGTGACACTGATGCAGGGGGCCCAGAGGACGTGCGGGCACGCTTTGGGAAGGGCCAGGCTAGTGGAAGAGAAGGCCCACCGGTGCTGTTAAAAAGCCAGCCCCGAGGAGAGTGTGAGGGAGGGAAGGGCCAGAGCACGGATGATGGCGCAGCCTGAACCGGTCGCCACGGCAACTGCAGGGCCTGTCTGGAGCCAGCAGCTTGCCAGGCCTTGGCCCCATAAAGCCTGGGAGGGAGGCAGAGGGGGCGGGCCGGCAGGGCATAAATCAGGGAGTTCTATGCCCCTGACTCCGGGCAGACGATTTATGGGGCTGCTCAGAGCCCAGTGGATGCACTGGGGAGAGAGGAGAGGATCTCCCGTTCCCACCGCCCCTGGGGCCCTGCTTGGTGCGGGTTGGGCAGGAAGAGGCGCCTGAGCCTGGGAGCCCCTCCAGGCCACCCTCGGCGCTGTGGGAGGACCCTGCCCCCACCAGGCATGCACCAGTCCCTCTGTGCCCACCTAACCAGCATGCTGCCCCCATGCTGACAGAAAAACTTCAAAAAACAAGTCTTATCCTTGACTGCTTGAGATGCATGCCGATATTTTCCATCCTATTCTGTTCTGTTCCTTTTGTAAGATGCTGGTCACAACCCACTAAATTAATGTCATGATTCACTCATGGTTTGTGACCCGCAATTAGATAAACACTGAGCCAGAGGAAGCCAGAAGGGGAAACTGAGGCTCCCTCAGCCCTCCCTCCCCGCATACAGCTGGAACAGATTTTATCGTCATCGTCTCTTCTATCGTCCCCAGGAGCACCTGGGTCTGCCTCCAAGACCCAAGCTCGTTCCACTATCCAACCAACCCAGATAGCGATGCAAGATGGAACCAGCTTCCTTAGGAGGTAAAGAGCCACCCACCTCTGGAGTCATTCAAGCAAAAGTTGAACAACTCCTTTCTGCGGTGCTTCACAGGATCCCAGCATCCCTCACGGAGGGGGCAGACCTGATGCTCTGAGCTGACACAGGATGGCAGGCAGGCAGATGCTGACTGCTGAGTCACGGATGGGATGGGAGAGAAGCTGTGTGCCAGCCAGAGCAGCCGGGCTCAGAGCTTCCGGCGGGCTCAGACAGGGAAGCAAGGGTGTCATCAAGAAGGTGAGTGTGCCTGGTGGGGCCCTGGCAGAGACAGAGGGCAGGCAGCTGGGCCCATTAGGCAGGGGGCCCTGGCACGCAGCCCCTCCCTCCTGGCACCTCTGCACCCATCTGTCCAGACCTGAAGGCGGCTTGTGCCTCCCTTGGCTGGTCCCTTCCTCCCTGAACAAGCCCCACAATCGCTCTCTCCCCTCACCTCCTGCCCCTGTAAAGGTCTGCTCCTCTCGGTTGCCCTCGCAGCCCTCTGCCTCCAGAAGGAAGTTCCTCTTACCAGGTCCTGCTGAGATGCTAAGAATTGCTGGTGACAATATTTCAGCACAGCGGCGGGGCCTAGTGCTCCAGATTCAGACGGATCTGGGTCCCAGTCCCCGCGCTGCCACGCACCAGTTTGAGACCTTGAGCAAAATACTTCACCTGTCCAAGCCTAGTTCTTTTGCCAATAAAATGGGGTGATAATTCCTACCTTGGGATTATTGATAGGGGAAGATGTCCACAGCACATTAAGTTAAAAAGGCAAATATGGGGCCTCCCTGGTGGCGCAGTGGTTAAGAATCCGCCTGCCAATGCAGGGGACACGGGTTCGAGCCCTGGTCCGGGAAGATCCCATATGCCGCGGAGCAACTAAGCCCGTGCACCACAACTACTGAGACTGCGCTCTAGAGCCCACGAGCCACAGCTACTGAGCCCGCGTGCCACAACCACTGAAGCCCACGCACCTAGAGCCTGTGCTCCGCAACAAGAGAAGCCACCACAATGAGAAGCCCGTGCACTGCAACGAAGAGTAGACCCCGCTTTCCGCAACTAGAGAAAGCCCACGTGCAGCAACGAAGACCCAACACAGCCAAAAATAAATAAATAAATTAAAAAGAAAAAAAAAAAGGCAAATATGTTCCCATGTTTGTTAAAAACAAAAAACCTACATTTATATGTTTGCATGCACAGAAAAGTTTGGAAGGAAACACCCAAACAGGTAGCAGAGGGACATTGGAAGGGGGAGAGGTGGACGATTTTTATCTCAAACTCTATACACTCCTAAATTTTTGAAAAAGTTTAAACCAATAAGCATGTATTAACTGTGTAACAAATAAAGTGAAATTTTAAAAGTCTGCTGCCCCCCTTCATTCTTGTTGTGAGACTTAAAAGGGCAAATGTACAGAGAAGGCTCAGCCCAGCATCCACCCATCCCTCACTCCTGGTTCATTCTTTCTTCCAGGGCTTTTGTGGAATCCCAGGGTTGTTTGTTTTTTTTTTAAACTGATGAATTAAAGATGTATAAAGATATCTAAAAATTCTCTTCCAATTAATCGGACAACCGATGACTCTCCTTCACGACAGAGAATGTTTGCTGACCACAGTCTGGCCCAGAACAGCTGAGTGGTGGAGTCTCATGAGTGTCAGTGGTCCTCCTTTCTCTGCCTGGGAAAAGCAGCCTTTAAACTTCACACCAACCCTATGGGGCGGACACTGTTATTGGCGAATGAGGTTCAGAGCTAAAGGTCTCATCCAAGGTTAAAGAGCTTGTGAGGGGCGGGGCTGGGGGAACCTGGGTCCTTCCACCTGACCCTTGTGCCTGGAGCCTCTCTAGGGGTTTCCCCTGGAACAGGAGTGGAATTTCCGCTCTGGGTGACTGGAGGACAGAACTAGGAACAAAAACATGAAATGGGGGAAGTGAGGCTCAGCTACTGCCAGCCTCCTCTGCTCCAGGCCTGAGCTCAGTCCTTTGGCTCCTTTAATCCTCACAGCAGACCTCCATCTTCTCAGGGCCTCCACACTGTCTGTTCTGTCTGCCTAGAATGCTGTTCCACCACAAGTCTGAACTCTGGATTTTCTCAACATTCAGGTTTCCTCAGAGAGACCTGCTCTGACCATCCAGGGTTGGCCAGGGTCATGGGGTGGTTCAACGAGGGCCACCCCATGACCCTGGCCAACCCCCATCACTGTGCACCCCTTCTGGCTTTATCGGGTGTAAGGCTGCCACCTGGTTTACTAGGAGTTAATAGGATACACTATTGTCTGTGTCCATCCTGGAGGGCTGGGCCTGGCCTGTTGGCTAGGGAGCTCCTTTCCGTGTACTTGGAATGGTGCTCTGCGCACACAGTAGGCACTCAGTAAGGATCTGGCAGGCAGTGTTGGTGCCTCACGCACATCCCCTCAGCATCCTCTTCCTGTGCATCCTGACCTCAACACTTCCAACTTCCACCACCTGCGCTTCTCATCCGGGGGCTTCTCTGGCTGCCTGAGTCTTCCTCCCTGTCCACACGCTGGTCTAGCCAGGGGCAGGGTGTCAGTGTCCCCGGGAGCATCCTTCAGGCAAGGACAGATGGAAGCTGGTGGACAAGTACCCCAGCTCCCTCCCCTTGGCTGGGGTCACTCTGGGGCATTTTAGCGCCCGTCTCCCTGAGCTCTGCAGAGGGACCCAGCCCCAGTTTCCCACGACAGCAGCAATCTACTGAACAGTACGCTGCTCTTTGTTTACTGTTTCCTCCCCTGCCTGTCTGTATTAGTTTCTAGGGCCACCATAGCAAAATACCACAAACTGGGTAGCTGCAAGCAACAGAAATGTATTGTTTCACGGTTCAGGAAGCCAGAAGTCCAATATTAAGATGTCGGCAGGGTTGGTTCCTTCTTGCAGGCTCAGAGGGAGAACCGGTTCCGTGCCCCTCTCCTAGCTTCTGGTGGTTGCTGCCAATCCTTGGCGTTCCTTGACGTGTGACAGCGTAACTCCGATCTCTGCTTCCATAAGCACAGGGCATTTTCCCTGTGTGGGTGTCTGTCTTCGCATGGCTGTCTTCCTTCAGTGTGTGTCCATGTGCCCACAACCTACAAGGGCACCAATCATTGAATTAGCGTCCACCCTAATCTAATATCACCTCATCTTCACTTCATTACGGCTGCAAAGACTCTATTTCCAAATATGGTCACATTCACAGATACCAGAAGTTAGGACTTGAACATTGTTTTGGGGGGAACACAGTTCAGTCCACAGCACTTTCCCTGTCTCCGTCTCCCCAACTCCTTCCCTGTGGTTCTTCCTGGGAGCACTTTTCAAATACTTGCATTCAAATCCTTGTCTTGAGTCTGCTTCTGGGGAAGCACAGGCTAAGATAAAATACGTGTTGAATGAATGACGGAAGTTTGACAGAGGAGGAAACTCACAGGGATGAGAGCCCTTGATCAGGGACTGATGCTGTTGCCGGTGAGCACAGAGCTGGGACTTTACGCCGCATCTGTCTGTTTCAACAGCCCTCAAGCAGGGAGGCTATGCAGAGCTGCCTGTCAACAGCACGGTTGCTTTTAAGGTAGTGAGCTCCCCATCCCTGGAAGGCTGCAAATGTGCCAGCAGGAATTGCTGCACAAGGCTGAGAGTTGGTTTGGGTGACCTCAAAGGCCCGACTAGCCCTGACATCTGAGTCTGTACATTTTAAAAGCATGTGGTAAGAAATCCAGGCCTCAGGGTCAGAGAGCAGAATAACCTTCCCCTGACCTCCCCAGAGCCTCGCAACAAAGCCAAGTTTCTCCAGAATCAGCTTTAATTTGATGTCTCTTCTTCTCGTTTATTAAAGGGCCACAAAAGAGAGAAAACCACTTGAATTGTCCCCAAGACGGGCTGGCTATAAATGTCTCCATAAAAGGGCCCAGCCTGGGCTCTGGTGCCCAGCAATTACAGCTGCCGTGAGACCCGCCCAGACGACCAGCCCAAGGCACCTCTTTGGTCTCCTCCCTGCCCAGGCAGGTCACTGCCAGCAAGAGTACCTCTTGTGGGGCAGGCTATGGACCCCGAGGTTCCCCCAGGAACTCTATAAACACTCCCAGCTCTTGTCCAAGCACAGGGCCCACCTGGATCTGGGGGCGCATGCCCCAATTTCCTTCAAGGTTATAGCAAGCCCAACTGGGAGAGCATGAAGGAGTTCTCTTGCACAAATGCCCTTCCTCGCCCCTCAGTTTCCTCGTGTGTCTCCAGCCCCAGGCAGAAGGCTGGGAAAAGTCAGAGCCTCATGCCCCTCCCCCAGAGCTGTGATGGCTCCCCCTTGCCCAGTGAACAAGCCCCAAGCCTCATTCTGGTTAGAGGTAGAGGGAGAGAGATGGCTAACAGAACAGCGACTACAAGCATGGACTCTGGTTCAAGTCCCTGCTGCTCCACGCACTAGCTGTGTAACTTCAGGCAAGTTGTTGAACCTCTCTGAGCTCTCTATCCTTATACATTAGATGGGTTGAGAATAAAGACACTGACTTCACAGGGTTGTTGTAATGCTTAAGTTTAGAGTTAACCCATGAAAAGCCCTCAGCATAGTGCCTGCCACCTAAGTGCACTCAATAAAAGCCAAGTTTATTACCTATTGAGTATTCTCTATGTGGCCTGTATCACGTAAGATGGTGATGTCACATTGATTATCTCATTTGATCATCACAAGCAGCCCATGAAGTAGATATTATCATTGTCCCCGCTTTACTGAAGACACAACAGCAGTCAAGTAGTTCCCCCCAACAGTTTCACAGGAAAAGGGGTGGAGCTAGCATTTGAATCCTGGTTTCTCTGACTCCAGGACCTGGGGTCTTTCAGGGCTCTGGGCAGTCCTTGGATAGAAGAGGAAAGTCTGTGTCTGGCTCGCCCCAGTTGTGCCACTGTTTCTTCCTTCCTTTCCCCCTTCTTTTATTCATTTAACAAACATGCACTGAGGACCTGCTGCAGACCAGAGGCTATAGGTTCCACGCCCTCAGGGGACCCACAGCCTGCGGGTCCCTCTGGCTTCCTCCAGAAACTATGGTTTTCAAGTGTAGAGTTTCAGAGTCTACTAAACCTTCCAGCGCAGCTCAGAGCCTCTCTCTAGGAAGCCTGTCCCAATGTACTCTCTCAATTCAGTCGCCACAGTTAACATTTCGTGACATCAACTGTGTGCCAGGCATGGTGCTCGGTGCTGCCCAGGTATGAGCCCATCGGTGCAGTAGGATGGGGCAGGCCCTAGGCTTTCTGATTGTTGAGGCAGAAGGCACATGGAGGTCCAGAGAAAATGCTAATCCATAGCCTGTCCCTCCTTCTAGGGGCAGGATCCCCTGCATGTTTGTAAAAGCCAAAGTGCTTCCAATGGCTGAACCTGCCCTGGCCCAACCATGACTTCATCTCCTACTCCTTGCTTCCTTGCTCACTCTGCTCCAGACACACTGGGATCCTTGCTACATCTTGATCCACCAAGCATAGTCTCACCTCAGGACCTTTGCACATACCCTTCCTTCTGTCCAGAAGTCCTCCTCCCAGAGAGCAACATGCCTTGCTTCTTCATCTCCTTCAGGTTTCTGCTCAAATGTCATTGAGGCCTTCCCTGACTACCCTGTTAGAAATTGCAACCCAACCCCGACCCCACACTCCCTGTCCTCTGACCTTGCTTCTTTTCCCGTCATAGTACTTCTCATCACCTGGCATATTAAATATTTAAATTATTTGTTAGCATTTGTCTCCCCACTCACTGCTCCCCCAACCAAGAATGTGATCTCTAAGAGGTCAGTACTTTTTTTGTCTCTTTTTTTTTTAAAAAAAACAAATTAGATTTTTTTTCTTTTTTTAAAGATCAAATTTATAGAGAGAATGTTTTGCTTATCTCTTTTAAATTTTATTTATTTATTTATTTATTTATGGCTGTGTTGGGTCCTCGTTTCTGTGCGAGGGCTTTCTCTAGTTGCGGCAAGCGGGGGCCACTCTTCATCACGGTGCGCGGGCCTCTCACTATCACAGCCTCTCTTGTTGCGGAGCACAAGCTCCAGACGCGCAGGCTCAGTAATTGTGGCTCACGGGCCCAGCTGCTCTGCGGCATGTGGAATCTTCCAGGACCAGGGCTCGAACCCGTGTCCCCTGCATTGGCATGCGGACTCTCAACCACTGCGCCACCAGGGAAGCCCCCTTGTCTCTTTTTTTGACTGAAGTATTCCCAGACCTTCGCATATAGCATATACAGAGTATACGACAGCCTTGTAGGTGCTCAAAAAGTGCTTGTTGACATGGAACCCTACTCAATGATCTGTGGTGACCTAAATGGGAAGGAAATCTAAAAAAGAGTGGATATATGTATACGTATAACTGATTCACTTTGCTGTACAGCAGAAACGAATACAACATTGTAAAGCAATTATACTCCAATAAAAATTAATTTTTTAAAAAAGTGCGTGTTGAATGAATGAATGAGTGTATCTCTATAGTTCCAAAAACACTTTGTAAATGGTAGGTAATAGT
The DNA here is from genome assembly GCF_949987535.1 of Balaenoptera acutorostrata. Taxonomy (NCBI): domain Eukaryota; kingdom Metazoa; phylum Chordata; class Mammalia; order Artiodactyla; family Balaenopteridae; genus Balaenoptera; species Balaenoptera acutorostrata. Next base: position 17,499,749 of record NC_080064.1, on the reverse strand, counting down.
TCATAAACAGCAGGTAGGCAGTAAGTGAATATGGCTTTTTAAAACAGCTGTATTGACTTACTGCCTACCTACTGTTTATTATATAGCTTTTATAATATAGCTTCAATTATTCAAAGTGTACAGTTTGATCAGCTTTGACATACGTGTGCACCTGTGAAACCAGCGCTGCAAACGAGATAGTCGCCTGATTCCTCCTTCCCCCAACAACCCAGGAAACCCCGGATCTGTTTTCTGTCACTAAAGATTAGTTTGCATTTTCTAGAATTTTACATAAATGGAATCACAGAGTATGCACCTCTGGCTTTTGCACTCAGCATAATTATATTGAGATTGATTCATGTTGTCTTGTATATCGGAGTTTGTACCTTTTTTTTGTTGAGTAGTATTCCATTGAATGGATAGATCATAATGTGTTTATCAATTCACCTGTTAATGGACATTTGGTTATTTCCAGTTTGGGACTATTACAAATAAGGCTGCCATGAATGTTTACGTACAAGTCTTTGTATGGATATATGAGACTTTTGACGTCTTTTCTCTTGGGTGAGCACCTGGACCAGAATGATTAGATTCCATGGTAGGTGTATTTTAACTTTATAAGAAACTGCCAAACTCTTTTCCAAAGGGTTTGTGCCATTTCACATTCCTATAAGAGCTCCAGTTGTTCCACATCTCATCAATACCTGATATGGTCAGTCTTTTAGATTTCAGCCATTCTGATAGGTGTGCAGTGGTATCTCACTGTGCTTTAATTTGCATTTCCCTAATGGCTAACAATACTGAGCATCTTTTCACATGCTTATTTGCCATCCATATGTCTTCTTTGGTGAAGTAACTGTTCAAAACTTTTGCCCATTTAAAAAATTGGGTTGTATATTCTTTTACTCACAATTTTTACAGTTCTTTATGTATTCTGGATATGTCCTTTATTAGAAGAAAATTCCCAATTCGTGGCTTATCTTTTCATTCTCATAACAGTGTTTTTTGGATAGTAGAAGTTTTTTTATATTTTAGTGAAGTATAATTTGTCCATTGCTTCTTTTATGTATGGTGCTTTTGGTGTCTTACCTAAGAAATATTTGCCTAACCCAAGGTCACAAAGATTTCCCCCTATGTTTTCTTCTATAAATTTAAAAAAAAATTTTTTTTTTTTGGCTTTAAGAGTTTACTGCTGATCATCATAGAAAAGACAGCCAGAAGACAAGAGCAATTTCACTTCTGCAAGCCAAAGAGACTCCACATAGCTTTGGTCTCTGGCCTAAAGTTCTTGAGGGCTTCGTTGCTATAACTGGTAGGTCTGGGACTCCCTGTGCTTGCTTCTAAACAAGGCTACGTTTCCACTCATTGTACCCAGATGGAGAGTGACCTCCAGCCTGCATCTCCCTGGCCTATTACTGAAAACCCTTCCTGATGTTGTCTCAAGGGACCAGGGGACTAGGTCACTGCCAGCTTGTGTCTTCCACTCCAGCCTCCTCCTCCTGCTGCCTGGCCATGTCTCTGCTGCCTGTGACCCTCACTGGTGTCCTCTGCTGCCACCACCAATCCTGCCTCAGATGGGGGCAGTGGGCAGAGAGAGGTCATTGCTCCCCCTGTTACCACGCCTTTCCAAGTGAGGGACAGGTCTTTCTCTGGATTCCCCACTGCACAGCCAAGGCCGGGCTCCTTTTGATAGCAAGTTGGAGGTTTAGGTATACTAGATGGGTCACACACCTCAGTAAGAACTATGAGCTCTTAGCAGATGAGCGTCACTCCGACGCACAAACTACCTTTCCCACGAAGGAGAAGGGCCCTCCTCGGCCGGGCTGCTGGCCTGGCTCCTACACTAGGGCCCAGCTCGCCCCTTCCCTGGGAGCGCTCTGTGGTGTCTGCACTTCAAAGTTCTGGTCGCCAACAGCCCTGAAGACCACAGAGCACAGATAAGATTTCCTCTTCCCTGAATCGAGTCCCATCCAGGAGTCTTCATTTCCTGCCATAAGGCTGACTTCTTTCTAGGAAGCTTAATGGTAAGAATATTCACTTCCTTAGGGGAAAACCACCCCTACTCTGTGGTGTCTTTTTTGGCTTCTCCTCACCCTTTTTTCTTGGCCTGCTTCTGAAGTTTGGAGAGTGGCAGTTTGGGGATAAGAGGTACCCAAATCACTGAGATGATGAAAGGAGGATCTGCTGCCATGAGCTCATCACCTGTCTCTAAGCTGTGCACAGGGGAGCTAGGACCTCACGAAGAGGGAGTGGGGCCGTATGCCTGGTATGTTGTCTGCATCTTTTGTTTTTTAGTTCTATGAATTTTATAGCTCTAGATTTTACACTTAGATCTATGATCCTTTTTGAGTTAATGTTTTAATATGGTATGCAGTATAGATGAAAGTCCTTTGCTTTCGTTCTTTTTTTCTTTATTTTCCTTCCTTCCTTCTACCTGCATGCCAGTATTCAATTGTTCCACACCATTTGATACAAAGACTATTCTCTCTCCACTGAATTGCCTTTGCAGAGTCAGTTAGCCATACACGTGTGTGTCTATTTCTGGATTTTCTTTTCTATCCCGTTGACCTATTTATCTATCTTTATGCCAGTACCACTCAGTGTTGTATAAAAGTCTTGAAACCAGGTAGTGTAAGTCCTCTCACTTTTCAAAATTGCACTGATGGCTTTAGGTCCTTTGCATTTCCATGTGAATCTTGGAATCAGCTTGTCAATTTCTATACAAAAGCCTGCTGAGAATTCAACTCTATACATCAATTTGAGGAGAATTAACATTGTAACAATATTGAGTCTTCTAACCCATGAACATAATATATCTCTCTGTTTAGGTTTTCTTTAATTTCTCTCAGCAATGTTTTGTAGTTTTTAGGGTACAGGTCTTGCACATCGTTTTTCAGTATTTTTTATTTTTCGATGCTAGTGTAAATGGTGTTTTAGATTTTCAATTTCTGATTGTTCATGGCTATTATGTAGAAATAAATTAATTTTTGTATATTAACCTTGTATCCTGCAATCTTGCTAAATTCAGTTATTAATTCTAGTGCACATTGGATTTTCTACATACAATATCATGTCATCTGCAACAGTTTTACTCCTTCCATTCCAACCTGGTTGCCTTTTTTTTTTTTTTTTTTGTAATTTTCCCTTATTGCACTGGCTAGAACTTCCAGTACAATGTTGAACAGAAGTGGTGAGAGTTTTTGCTGAGAGTTTTTATGTGGAATGGGTGTTGTTTCTGTTAAATTTTTTCTGCATCTGTTGAGATGATCATAAAGTTCTTTCCCAGTTTGTTAATATTGTGAATTAAATGATTAATTTTCAAATGTTAAACCAACTTTGTGTTCCTGGGATAAGCCCCACTTAGTTATGATGTGTTATCCTTTTTATATATAGTTGGATCCAATTTGATAAAATTTCATTAAGAATTTTTGCATCTTTGTTCATGAAGGATATTAGCTGTAGTTTTCTTTTAATGTCATTTTCTGGTTTTGGCATAAGAATAATGCTGGCCTCCTAGCATGTGTAGGGGAGTATTCCCTTCTGTTTAATTTTCTGGAAGAGTTTGTATAGAACTGATGTTATTCTTCCTTAAATGTTTGGTAGAATTCACTGGTGATTGCTGAGGTTTTCTCTATGTGATGGTTTCTAAGTATTCTGCAATTTCTTTAATAGATGTAGGGCTGCATTTATTTCTTATCTATTTCTTTTTTTTTTTTTTTTTCCCACACACACACACTGTATTTTATTTTTACAAGAGATAGATAGACTGACACCAAGCATTGTACATGGATGACCACAACAAAAGCAACAATGATTGCAATTACCAAACATGAAACACACTTATACTATGTCATAATATTGACATTCAGTCCAGTAATCCTCCACTGTAACAGCTCCTTTACTTTGCAGTGAAAATTGATTTGTATATTCTTTTCCTCTGAGTCCTTGTGGGATTTTTTTTTTTTTAATTCAGACAGAAAGTCACAAAAATTATACTCATCCTCATCAGTTCACTCAGTCCCATGTAATTAATTTCTTTTTTTTCATCTTGATCTTTTGTTAGCACTTTTATGAGTTCATCAGTTTTTCATTAGAGTTCTGAAAATGCTTATTCATTCAGTTCAGCAGTACAGTCAGTTACCAGAAACCTGTACTTGTCAGAGTCTTTTCCATGAATTTCTTGAAGATGAAACTCTTTTATAGGAACATATTTGCAAAATCATCAGAGTACACCCAGAACTGTCTGTAAATGACAAAAGACTTAAAAATGACCATGGTTAAAGATTTGATGAAAGTTCATAATAATGCAGTTGACAAGAAAATTAGTTATTTCTGAGATATACATTTTAAAGTAATAACTAGGATTATTACTTATAACATTATACCAGAACATATAAGATTTTTAGAGGTTTCCTGTAATGTCTGAAACATTTATATTAACATATTTCCATACATATTTCCATACAAATACAAATATAAGATTTTTAGAAATTTCATGTAATGTCTGAAACATTTATATTAACATATTTCCATACATATTTCCATACAAATACAAATATAAGATTTTTAGAAATTTCATGTAATGTCTGAAACATTTATATTAACATATTTCCATACATATTTCCATACAAATACAAATATAAGATTTTTAGAAATTTCATGTAATGTCTGAAACATTTATATTAACATATTTCCATACAAATAACCCAATGAAAGTTTAGTATTAGTTGTTTTGTTTGTTTTTTTATACTGCAGGTTCTTATTAGGCATCAGTTTTATACACATCAGTGTATATATGTCAATCCCAATCGCCCAATTCAGCACATCACCATCCCCACCTCATCGCAGTTTTCCCCCCTTGGTGTCCATATGTCCATTCTCTACATCTGTGTCTCAACTTCTGCCCTGCAAACTGGCTCATCTGTACCATTTTTCTACGTTCCACATACATGCATTAACATACAATATTTGTTTTTCTCTTTCTGACTTACTTCACTCTGTATGACAGTCTCTAGATCCATCCACTTCTCAACAAATGACTCAATTTCGTTCCTTTTTATGGCTGAATAATATTCCATCGTATATATGTACCACAACTTCTTTATCCATTCGTCTGTTGATGGGCATTTAGGTTGCTTCCATGACCTGGCTATTGTAAATAGTGCTGCAATGAACATTCGGGTGCACGTGTCTTTTTGAATTACGGTTTTCTCTGGGTATATGCCCAGTAGTGGGATTGCTGGGTCATATGGTAATTCTATTTTTAGTTTTTTAAGGAACCTCCATATTGTTCTCCATAGTGGCTGTATCAATTTACATTCCCACCAACAGTGCAAGAGGGTTCCCTTTTCTCCACACCCTCTCCAGCATTTGTTGTTTGTAGATTTTCTGATGATGCCCATTCTAACAGGAGTGAGGTGATACCTCATTGTAGTTTTGATTTGCATTTCTCTAATAATTAGTGATGTTGAGCATCTTTTCATGTGCTTCGTGGCCGTCTGTATGTCTTCTTTGGAGAAATGTCTATTTAGGTCTTCTGCCCATTTTTGGATTGGGGTGTTTGTTTCTTTGATATTGAGCTGAATGAGCTGTTTATATATTTTGGAGATTAATCCTTTGTCCGTTGATTCATTTGCAAATATTTTCTCCCATTCTGAGGGTTGTCTTTTCGTCTTGTTTATGGTTTCCTTTGCTGTGCAAAAGCTTTGAAGTTTCATTAGGTCCCACTTGTTTATTTTTGTTTTTATTTCCATTACTCTAGGAGGTGGATCGAAAAAGATCTTGCTGTGATTTATGTCAAAGAGTGTTCTTCCTATGTTTTCCTCTAAGAGTTTTATAGTGTCCAGTCTTATATTTAGGTCTCTAATCCATTTTGAGTTTATTTTTGTGTATGGTGTTAGGGAGTATTCTAATTTCATTCTTTTACATGTGGCTGTCCAGTTTTCCCAGCACCACTTATTGAAGAGACTGTCTTTTCTCCATTGTATATCTTTGCCTCCTTTGTCATAGATTAGTTGACCATAGGTGCGTGGGTTAATCTCTGGGCTTTCTATCTTGTTCCATTGATCTATGTTTCTGTTTTTGTGCCAGTACCATATTGTCTTGATTACTGTAGCTTTGTAGTATAGTCTGAAGTCAGGGAGTCTGATTCCTCCAGCTCCATTTTTTTGCCTCAAGACTGCTTTGGCTATTCGGGGTCTTTTGTGTCTCCATACAAATTTTAAGATGATTTGTTCTAGCTCTGTAAAAAATGCCATTGGTAATTTGATAGGGATTGCATTGAATCTGTAGATTGCTTTGGGTAGTATACTCATTTTCACAATGTTGATTCTTCCAATCCAAGAACATGGTATATCTCTCCATCTGTTGGTATCATCTTTAATTTCTTTCATCAGTGTCTTATAGTTTTCTGCATACAGGTCTTTTGCCTCCCTAGGTAGGTTTATTCCTAGGTATTTTATTCTTTTTGTTGCAATGGTAAATGGGAGTGTTTCCATAATTTCTCTTTCAGATTTTTCATCATTAGTGTATAGGAATGCAAGAGATTTCTGTGCATTAATTTTGTAACCTGCAACTTTACCATATTCATTAATTAGCTCTAGCAGTTTTCTGGTGGCAGTTTTAGGATTCTCTATGTATAGTATCATGTCATCCGCAAACAGTGACAGTTTTACTTCTTCTTTTCCAATTTGTATTCCTTTTATTTCTTTTTCTTCTCTGATTGCCGTGGCTAGGACTTCCAGAACTATGTTGAATAATAGTGGTGAGAGTGGACATCCTTGTCTCTATTTCTTTTTGAGACTCCTTTGGTAGCTTGTGTCTTTCAAGGAACCTGTCCTTTTCATCTAAGTCATTGAATTTATTGGCACTAAGTTATTAATAATATTCTCTTATTCTTTAAATATCTGTAGACTTTGGATGTCATCTTTCTCATTGTTGATACTGGTAATTTGTGACTTCTTTCTTTCCTGACCACTATGACTAGAAGGTTATTAATTGTATTGATCTTCTCAATAACCAGCCTTTGGTTTTATTAATGTTTCTCTTGCTTTTCTGCTTTCTATTTCATTTATTTCCTCTCTTGCTTTTATTATTTCTTTTTTTCTACTTATTTTGGTTTTAATTTGATCTTCTTTCTCTAGTTTCTTTAGGGGAAAGCTGAGGTCATGGATTTCAGACCTATTTCCTTTTCTGATACAGATAATTAGACAAATTTCCACCTAAGTACTGCTTTAGCAGCTTCACACAAATTTTGATATGTTGTTTTCACTTTCATTCTGTTAAAAAATATTTTATAATTTCCTTTTTAATTTCTTCTTTGAGCTTTGGGTTATTTAGAAGTGTGTTATTTAGTTTCAGATATTGGAGGGATTTTCCAGAGATCTTTCTCTTATTGATTTCCAATTTAATTCCATGTGGTTAGTGAGCATACTTTGTATGACTTAAATCATTTAAAATTTTTGAACTTGTTTTATGGTCCATAATATACTCTGTCTTATAACCATTCCTTGTGCACTTGAAAAGAATGTGTATTCTGCTGTTTTGGGTGGAATGTTCTATCTATGTCACTAAAGTCAAGTCGGCTAAAAATGTCCAAGGCTTCTATATCCTTACTAATTTTTGTCCACTTGTTCTATTGATTATCAAGAGAGAGGTATTGAAATCTCTGATTATATTTGTAGATTTGTCTATTTCTCCTTGCATTTCTATCAGTTTTTTTCTTATATTTTGAACATCTTTTATTAGGTGCATAAACATTTAGGATTATGTCTTCTTGATGAATTGACCCCTTATAATTATGAAATGACCTTGTTTATCCCTGGTCAAATTCTTCACTTTGAAATCTAATTTGTCTGATAATAATATAGCCACTCCAGCTTTCTTTCATTAGTGTTATATGGTATATCTTTTTCTATAATTTTACTCTTAACCTATTTGTGTCCTCATATTTAAAGTAAGTTTCTTGTAGGCAGCACATGGTTGGGTCTTGCCTTTTTGTTCAGTCTAACAAGTCTGTCTTTTAATTGAGGTATTCGGATCATTTATATTTAATGTGATTGTTGATACAGTTTAAATCTACCATAATATTATTTGTTTTCTAATTGTCCCATCTGTTATTTGTTGTATTTCTCTATTTCTGCCTTCTTCTTAGATTAATTGATTTCCTTTTATCGTCTTTGCTTATTAGTTGTAACTCTTTGTTTTGTTATTTTCATGGTTGTTTTAGGGTTTCTAGTATACATATTTAACTTATCATTCTACAAGCAATATTATACCACTTTATGAATAGTATAAGAACCTAAAAGAGTATACCTCCATTTCTCTTCTCTTCTTCCTCTCCTGTTTATATTATTTTCTTTCTTCTGCTTACTTTGGTTTTAATTTGATCTTCTTTTTCTGGTTTCTTTAGGTGAAAGCTAAGGTCATGGATTTCAGACCTTTTTCCTTTTCTGATACACATACTTAGTGCTACACATTTCCAGCTAAGCCCTGCATTAGCAGCATCTCACATGTATATATAGATGCAAAATGTATTGTTCTCATACATTATACATCTACATATGCTATAAATTTTCCATTGCTTTGCTATATTTTTTTGTTTGGTCAGTTATCTTTTAAAGAGTTTAAATAATAAGAAAAAATCTTGTATTTCAATCTTCATAATTATCATTTCCAGTGTCCTTATTTCCTTTGTGTAAATCCATATTCCATCTGGTATCATTTTTCTTCTGCCTAAAGGATATTTTAAAAAATATTTCCTACTGTGTGGATCTGCTGGTAATGAATTATTTTGGCTTTGTATATTAGTATATCTTTAAAAGTCTTTATTTCACCTTCATTTTTGAAAAATATTTTTTCCGTAGAATAGAATTCTAGATAGACAATTTTGGGGATTGGTTTTTTCCAGTACTTTAAACATGTGGTTCCACTGACTTCTCACTTGCATTGTCTCTAAGAAGAAATCTGCCGTCACCTTTATCTTTGCTCCTTTGTATTTACATTATGTGTCTATTTTCTTTGGCTACTTTTAAGATTTTTCTCTTTACCATTGGTTTTGAGCAATTTGATTATGAAGTGATGGTGTAGTTTTCTTCCTTCTTTCTTGTGCTTGGGGTTCTTTGAGATTCTTGGCTCAATTTGGAAAAATGTCAGTCATTATTTCTTCTAATATTTTTCTTTCTAATATTTCCTCTTTCCCTCATCCATTTTCTCTCCTTCCCTTTAAGGATTCCATTTACTCACATATTAGGGTGCTTAAGGTTGTCCTGCAGGTCACTGATGCTCTATTCATTTTTATTTTTGTGTCCTGTTTCCCTTTGATTTTATTTAAAATAGTTTTTATTGATATGTGTTCAAGTTCAGTGATCTTTTCTTCTGCAATGTCTAGTTTGCTATCAATCCCATCCTGTGTATTTTTATCTCAGACACTGTAATTTTAATATATAGCTGTTTCATCTGAGTCCCTTTTTTATATCTTCTATCACTCTACTTAAGATGTTCAATCTTTCTTCCAGTATTTTAAACATATGGAATACAGTTATAACAACTGTTTTATGTCCTTATCTGATAATTCTAACATCTATATCAATTCTTGATTGGTTTTGATTGATTTTTATCTTCATTATGGGTCATATTTTCTTGCTTCTTTGCATGAGTGGTAATTTTTTATTTGATGCCAGACATTGTGAATTTTGCCTTATTGAATGCTGGATATTTTTGTATTTCTATAAAAAAATTCTTAATCTTTGTTCTGGGACACAATTTAATTATTTGGAAACAGTTTGACCTTTTCAATTCTTGCTTTGGAGATTTGTTCAGAGAGACCAGAGCAGCATTCAGTATAGGAATAATTATTCCTACTACTGAAGCAAGAGCCTTCTGAGTACTCTACCCAATGCCCTGTGAATTATGAGGATTCTCAGTCTGGTACATGGGAATAGGCACTGTTCCAGATGCTACGTGAGTTCTGAGTACTGTCCCCTCTAATGCTTTGGGGTGTTTTTTCCTTAGTCTTGGGTAATTTCCTCACATGCATATGCCTGTGCAACTTAGAGGACCTTCAGAAGCCCTGAAATTACACACAGAAAGACCCCTGCATGTGCACTTGTCATCTAGGACCTCCATCTTATTTTCCATCGTGGTTCATACTCCACACATCACAGCAACAAAGGCCAAGAGCCCACTCTCCAACCTGGCATCTATGCTGAATCTTAAAAGTAAATCCAATGACAATGACTGAATCAATGATGAATCAGGGCCACTGCAGAACAGCCAGTTGCCATCCTTAGTGACTCACGTTACTCTTACATTTATCACTTATTATTCATCAATACCATTATCAAACTTAACAGAAAATCATTTATTAAGATGAGAAGCCCATGTAGTGTAACAAAAATTTGTTCTTGGCAACCAGACATGGAGTACGAATCTCCCTGAGATGTCAGAAGAGAATCAATTTGCCCCACCATCAATGCCCCAAGCTGAAATTCTTTTTAAACTATACCCTACACCCCAAACAAAATTACATCATCTTTTTCCTTCATTTATCCAATTTTATACTCGTAATGTGCTATATTGATATTGATAGCATTTACTTTTATTTAATATTTTCATATACATAGTGCTATAATGCATTGCCACCTTAAAATGTACTAACTGTAATCAGATTCTTTAAGGAGTCAGTGACCAGAAAGCAAGTTAAGAGTAATCATCACAGGAAAGACTTCTTAACACTCAAGGCTTCCCCACTCCCCCTTTCCTTTGTCCTTAACTCTCTTCTCTCCCTACTCTCTCTGTTCTCCTTCTTTGTTATTCCTTGCCCTTCTCTCCCTGCTTCTCCCACTCCCACCTCAGGTAGAAGTCTGAGACCTGGGCTCAAATCCTTGTTCCACATCTTCTTGTTGGGTGACCTTGGTTAAAGTGATTTCTTAACCTCTCAGAACCTCAGTTTCTTCACACATAGAAGAGGGACAATGAAATTTACCTAAGACAGTGGTCATGGTCATGAGGAACAAATGAGATAATATGTATAAAACACCTGGCACATAGTGTGTGCTTAGTCACAGAAGACATTATTTTTTTATTTGATGAACACTTATTGAGCACCTACTATGTGCCAAGCCCTGTGCTAGGTGCTGGAGATACAGAAAGAAAGGAGTTTGATAGGGGAGACGGATGAACAAATAAATTACACTAAATCAGAATAAGAGAAATTATAGAAGTCTGAATAAAGTTATCAAAGGACAGGGCTGCCTCTGTGCTGGTGGACTCTCCGTCACTGAAGGGGTTTTAGATGGAGAATGTGGGCACCATTTTATTGCAATGAGAACACATTTATGGTCTGCTGCCTGGTGTCTGGGGATGAGAGTTGGGTAGAAGTTGTGCCTCTGAACTTCAGGCAGAGTTGACTCTATTCCCAGCTTGGGGTGGGGGTAGGGGGTACATGTGACTAAGCCTGGCCAGTTGGAGCATAACATCTTAAGATCTTTTGAGGGACTTGAAGATAAGGATCTGGAGCTGCTGGCAGCCATCTTGCCTCCTTATAATGCTGAGAATGAGGCCACCATGGAGGCAGCAGAACCAAGGGATGTTCCAAGACCAGGCCTTGACAACATGCCTGGAACGGCTGGATCCAGCCATACCTGAAGCCAAACTCTCCTTAAACTTTGAAGTGAACTGAGCCATAAAACCCCCTTTGGTTTTTCATCTAGATCAGCTTAGGTACTTTTTTATATTTCTTGTGGCCAAAAGAGCCCTATAACTGACACAACGAAGATGCTGAGATATTCAGTAAATGTTTGGTGGGGAGGAAGGAGAAAGGCGGAAAGGGATGACCTTTAAGAGCCCTTCCGGCCAGAGGGGCTATGACTTGGGCATTGAAAGGGCTGAATTGGTGGTTGTTTGAGGGACAGAACACCAGAACGGGCAACGCAGTGCCCCTGCATTCCTCCAACTCCAGTTTCCATTCCGGGGCACTTCCTGGTGCATTTAAAAGCGGCCCTGTGTGTGAGTGCCTTCAGGGGGTTTCAAAATAGCCTGAAATATAAACAGACTGGAAACCCACTCCTTCTCTTCCTCTGGCTGCCTTTTCTCTCTCCCTAGAGCAGAAGTGGGGGGCAGGGGCTGCAGAACCTCTACATGGAGGATTTAGAAAACATTTCAAATTAGGTCTCCCTCTTTCTGGGCTTGGCAAACCCACCCTGCCTGGGGGGCTTTTTCCCCTGAGTGCCGGGCCCAGGTGCGTGGGCAGGAAAAAGCAGCCTGCTGTGCTCCGGCTTCGAGTCCTTTGGGTCCCAGGACCTGGCCCCCCCACCCAGCCTCCAATTTCCAAGGAAAAGGGGTCTGCAGGGAACAAGGAGCCATGGGAAGAGGCTGGTCCCCATCACTTTCCTGCTGATGGAGCAGACCCTATCACAACATAATTTAGTGCAACAAAAATTTATTAAGCACCTACCCTTGTGCCGACCCTGTGAGCGACCTGGGTTGGACAAAAACAGGGAATTGAAGGCACTTCCATCTGGGGTGCAGGAGATGTGTGAGCTTGCCACAGAACTGCGGTGGCTTGCTTCCAAATGTAGCTCCCAGTATACCTCGCGGTATTCACACCCTGGAGTGGTCCCCTCCTCTGAGTCTGTGCTGGCCTTGTGACTTGCTTCTGACCCACAGAATACAGCAGAAGTGATGCTGTGTGATTCCAGAGAGTAGGTCAGAAGCAGCCTTGCAGCTTCCACCTGCGTCTCTCTGAACACTCGCTCTGGGGGTGCTCGCCGCCACCATGCTGCGAGAAGCCCAAGCCACAGGGAGAGGCCGCAGATAGCGTTATGGTTTGAATTGTGTCTCCCCCCGACAATTCCTCTGTTGAAGTCCTAACCCTCAGTACCTCAGAGTTTCCTTATCTGGAAATAAGGTCATTGCAGATGTAACTGGTTAAGGTGAGGTCCTACTGAATTAGGCTGGGCCCTAATCCAACATGATGGGTGTCATAAAAAGGGGAAGTTTGGACACAGACACACACACACACAGGGAGAACATCAATGAAGATGAAGGCAGAGATCAGGGTGTTGCTCTGTAAGCCAGAGAACACCAAAGACGGCCAGCAAACCACCCGAAGCCGGGAGGGAGGCATAGAACAGTTTCTCCCTCCCATCCCTCAGAAGGAACCAACCCTGCCAATACCTTGATCTTGGACTTCCAGCCTCCAGAACTGAGACAATAATTACTGCTGTTTAAGCTGCCCAGTGTGGGGAGGACTAAATAGGTTTGGAGAAATGGAGAGAACTGGGGAGATGGGGGGCGTCCACATGAAAGCCCCCTGAAGGCCTTACCTGTGGGGCCTTTCTCCCTCCCCACTTCTTATGTTGTGAATGCCAGGCCTCTTCTTCTGCACCATTTTGGGGTAAGGCTCAAACAGTTCAGGAAATCTGTGGCTAAAACTGCCCATGAGCTCAGTGTGGATCTGATTTGGGGACATGGGTGTGTCTGGCTCTGAATAAGAAAACCCCTACTCCCCACCCTCGGAGGTGCCAAGATCAGCAGAACCCCCTCAGCCCCCATCCCTGATCCTTACCCTACGCCCACCCCCAGGATGCAGGGCAGCAGCCCCTGTTTACTTACTAAGAGCTTTGCATTTGTCATCTGTAGCAGTCTGCGCATAGGCTCTGCCACCAAAACAAAAAGGCCCGGAAACACAGCGGCCCAGCAGGAAGGGGGCTCGCTTCTCTCTCGTGTCCAGAGGTAGACAGAAGGTCCAGGGTGTGTGGGCCAGCTCCCCACAATTGTCTAGGCTCCCAGCCTCCTTCTGTCTTGTTGCTCCTCAATTTCCTGAGGAAGAATTTCCTCAATTTCCTCATCGACTTGGTAGAAGCTTATTTCACCAAGCATCAGGGTCCCACCAGCCTCAGGGTCCTGCTCCCCCCGGCAGGAAGGAGAAAGAGAGCATGGTGGGCAGGCAAGTGGCTGGAATCTGAAGGTTGCCCACCTCACTTCCACTCACCTTCCAATGACCTTGCCTTGCTGCAAAGACCGGGAACTGTCTCCAGACGTGCGTTTCGGCACTCAGCCAGAGTCTATTAATAAAAGGAAAAAAAGATGATAAGTGGTGAGGGACAGCTAGTGGTCTCCAGCACAAATCTAATCACCAAGACGGTATTGTCAATCTCACATTCCAGGAGAAGAGGGCTCAGAGAGGGGTAGTGACTTGCCCAAGCTTACCCAGCTAGGAAGCTGCAGAGCCGCACAAAGCCAGGCCTGGCCGGCTGCTACAGCCACAACCCTCTGCACAGAATTCAGACCCCGTTACAGTGTTGAGGTGGGGTGCAGGGGTCTTCCTATATCTTAGCCGTCCTGGGTCTGCCAATCTCTGAGACTTCCACCCTCAGCCTTGGATAAGCGGCTGAACGGCTCTGAACCTCAGCTTTGCCATCTGTTTAATGGGGTAATAGTTGTTGTTCATAAGGTTGTAGTGAAGAAGAGATGAAGCAGAGAAGGGGCTCGGTACAGAGCAAGGAACAGAGCAAACATTCAATCATTGCTAGTTACTACTGTTAGCAGAGCCACCTTGCTGTACCCCCTGCTGCCACACCAGCTATTTTAAAGAATTTGTATTTCTGCCAGCCCACTGCAGTTTTGCCCTTATGCACCTTCAGAAGTTGTATTAGTTATCTGTTGCTGCATTAACAATAGTACCACAAACTAAGTACCCTTAGAACGACACACATTTATTATCTCAGAGTTTCATGGGTCAGGAGTCTGGGCACAGCTTAGCTGGGTCCCCTGGAGGGCTGCAATCACAGTGTTAGCCGGGGCAGGGAGCTCATCGCGGGAGAAGGATCCACTTCCAAGCTCACATGGTTGTCAGCAGGATTCAGCTCCATCTGGGCTGTCTTGCTGGCCATGGAGACCATCCTCAGCTCTCACCACACGGGTCTCACCTTGGACAGCTCATGACATGGAAGCTTGCTCCATCCAAGCTAGCAAGGGAGAGAGTCTAGCAAGAAGCAAGCCAGGATCTCATGTAACATCATCATGGAAGTGATATCCCATCACCTCTGCTGTACTTGGTTGGTTAGAAGCCAGTTCCATTCGAGGGAAGGGGATGACACAAGGCATCAGAGCAAGAGGCAAGGATCACTGAGGCCATCTTGGTGTTTGCCCACCCAGAAGTCAAGGTCACGACAATTGACGAGTGGACAGCTGCCTGGGACCATGGTGTCAGAGGAAAATGAAACCATACTGAGGTGTCCAGAGACACAGAAAATAAGAGTACCATTTATTGAGCACCTACTATGCACCAGGCACTGTCCAAGTGCTTTAGACATATTTGCTCATTTAATCTTTATAACAACCCTTTGAGAAAGGGGTTCTGAGTATCTATTTAGAGAAGAGGCCCAGTGAGACTCAGAGAGATTAAGTGACTTGCCCAAGGTCACACAGCAGAGAGGCAGCCAAACTGAGATTCAAGCTCAGGCCACCTCACATCAAAGCCCTGGCTCTAAACCCTGATGGTGCCTTGTCTGTGTCAGCCAGCTGAAAAAAGATTGGAATCAATGACTGCTGAATCTGGACTTTTCTCTAAAAATAAAAGTAAAGGTCAGGCCCCATCACATGAGGAAAGATGAAAGAATTGGGTGTGTGTGATGAGAGAAGAAAAGGAAAAAGAGGTCACAGTTGCTGACTTCAGACCTCAGAGGGCTTGTCTCAGGGAGGAAGGACCCTTTTTCTGGATGGCTCCAAGGCATGACGAGGGAGGGGCAAACTCTGGAGAGCAGGGGGAGGACCGTGGTGGACCCCAACCCAGGCCAGTGTCTTCCCCCTTCTTGTGGAAGGAAAGACTCGTGAGCTTGTCTTTGCAGCTGAGCAAATATTTCTGCTTCCCCTTCGCAGGCTGGAATCGGCCTCTTCTCCAGCCAGCTCCGCGGGCCTTCAGAGCAGCGGCCTCGAGCTGTGAGGTGGAGGTCATCCCGGCCACCCCGACCAGATGGGACCAAAGAGGAGACCGCCGGGCGCAGGTCGGAGGGCACTGCTGACATCCCATCTCCCTCTTCTGGGCCTCATCACCTGGACGACAGAAAGGGACTCCGGGGTCTCCCCTCCTGCCCATTCTCCCTATGGCAGCCGAGCTGTCTTTCTACAACTTAAAGCCAACAAGGTCACCCCACCCCTGCTCAAACCCTTCCGTGGGCCCCTGCTGTCCTTGGGATAAATTTAACTCAGCCTCAAGGAGCAACATGATAAGGCCCTTCAATCCTCCCAGGTCTGACCTCCACATGCTTCTCCCACCAGCTCCCATCCGACCTTCCAGGCCTCCTGAACAGTATGCGGGTCCCCACACCCCACACTATCCCGAACCTCCGTGCTCACTCTGCCTGAACCGCCCTTCCACCTAGAGCACTCCTATACATCCTTTAAGAACCAATTCAAACACAACCTCTTCTGGGAAGCTTTCCCAGGCTCCCTCCGATGGAGTTGCTTCCCCTGCTCTGTGCCTAATAGAAGCAGACATTTGTTGAGCACTGGCTCTGGGCCAGGCCATGTGCTCAGTGTTGTACATACATGAGCTTACTAAGGCCTCCCCACTTTTATCAGCATTTTTTCACCCCCAGTTTCCAAAGGAAGAAACAGGCACAGAGAGATTAAATACTTTATTCCAGGGCACACAGCCAGGAAGTAGTAAAGCCAGGACAGGAACCATCTCTGTCTGACTTCACAATTAGTGCTCCTTGTTGTTTACTTGTATATGTGTTGAAACAAAGTAATTCATGCCAATGGTAACAAATATATTAGTAGCAAAGAGCAAAGAAATAAAAGAAATGGTCTCTCCCTCTCTCCCCACTCCAGCTACATCATCCAGAAAACTTTTTTGAAGTTTTGAGAGCACAAATTTTTAATGGTTAAGAGTTGGTTAAGGCCTCTGGGAGCCAGACATCCTAGGGTTTACATCCAGTACCCACCCCTTGCAGTTACTAACATCTCTGTGCCTCAGTCTCCTCATCCATGAAATGGGAGTGATGATGATAGCATCTACCTTGTAAGACTGTTCAAGGATTCAGTGAATCGATGCACACTTAGAACAACACTTGGTATGTGGTGAACACTCAGTAGGATTGTTTATCATGATTTCTTATTTTAGTTCTTCTGGTCGTTTCCTCCATATATATCCATATGTATAACACTTCTATTTCTTCGTGTGTCAACTTTAGACAATATCTCTTGACTCCTCACCATTAAAGGTGAGACTTTCTCTTAAATATCCCCATCTTCTCACCCTTCTTCATGATGCTTGATGGTTACACAATTTTCTTTCTCCAATTCAATGTCCACAACTCCACTCTACATCACTGCCCTTGGCAGGGACATATTTGCACATCAGATTGTCCACTCAACTTGAGTCCTGGAAAGTGGGGATCCAGGTGGGGCATCTTCACATCCCAGCACCAGACACAGAACTTGGCACAGGCCGAGGGGTCAGCTCTGCTTCCTGAATGCATAAATATTTCAGACAAGGGAATGGAAGGCCAGCAAAGGAAAACGGTTGAGACAAGGACAAGATCCTCAGACTTCCAGACCTTTCCACTCACTTCATGGAACAAATTAGGTTGTGGCATTCTCAAGTTTCAGTTATGTCAGTGCAAGAGGCTCAGCCCAGGTGGACACAGGCAGGAACCATCCTAACCCACTAGCAGGACCCCTTGGCCACAACCTCTGGCCAAAGAGAGGAAAAAGGCAAGTTTTGAGGCAAACAGGGCTGGACTGTTCTCCAGCAGCTGGGAGCTGCTATCCAAATCTCCCGCCCCAAGACCAAACTGGGGAGGAGGTGCCTCGCTGGGCAGGGGGTCAGTGAGAGTCTTTTCCTCTCCTCTAAGGTTTGGGGGAGGTGTCCCTTATGTGGGGATGGGAACAGAGCCGCAAGGGCCAGGGAGAAGCTCGATCCAACAAAGCTGCCCAAACACCTGCGCTGAAGGGCCATCTTGCGGAAAAGACCAGAAACCGGCTGCCCACAGAGCTCAGCCCCATGGCTGGGCAACTGCCACCTGCTTCTGCACATGGCCACATAGCCAGACGCCCTGAAACGGCTCAGAATATGATCATCAGCGAGGAAAGGCTCCTCACACATTCCAGGGCAGATTTTGAGAGCTGGAAATTTCCACGGCGGGGAACTGTGCTGGAGAAAGACTCCAGAACCAGGCAAGTGTAGGGATCACGCCCAGGTGAGCGTGTGGGGCAGATATTTTCAACCATTTCTTGAGCAAAAAAAAAAGACCTTTTTTTTTCCTTATGGAATATTCCATTGAAACTGAATACGTGAAGTAAGTAGTAACAGTAACTGGTATGTTATTAAACATACTGTTCACCACAGGCTAGTGCTTTGCTAAGCATTTTGTGGTACACATTCCTTCAAGCCCACAGCAACTCTCTGAAGTATCTTCATTCCCATTTCAAGATGGGGAAACTGAGGCTCAGAGGGATTAAAGGACTTGTTCAAGGTCATACAATCCTGTAGGTCATGCATACAGGATTCAAACCCAGGCAGCATTGTTCCAGAGCCCGTGCTTCTTACATATTACACTAAATAAAGCCACTCTGGTTAAAATAGGCGTGGTAGCAGGGGAGGGAGGTGAACCCTTGCACTCAGCTGCCCCCCAACTATTCCCAAATGCCGACAACCCTTGACATACCTCTACTGAGCATCAAAGCTCTCAGGGACACAGCTTGAAAACCACCGTTGTCGGGCAATTTGGTGGCATCTCAAAGGCCTGGTCAAACCCTGTTCTTCTCAGATGAATCCTGTGACCTGGTTGGTCCTCCCCAGGGTACTCTGAGGGCCCCCAGGGCTCGAGTACTGAGATAACTATGGGTACCAGGAAGCAGGGCAATGCCAGGAGAAGCACCCAGACTCGGGAGACAGTGAGGCTTGAGGTGCAGTCCTGCCACTGCCCGGCTCTGGCTTGTTGGCTCAGGCTGACAGAAGCAGAGAGGGAACTAGAAAGAGAACAGACTGCTCTGAGCCCACATGAGGCGGGAGAAAGGAGCTCAAGAGTGGCAGGTCCCTGGGGGCTCAGGAAGGCTGGGAGTGGGGGGAGCAGGGACTCTGCCTGTCATGTGCATCGCTGTTCCCAGGGCCCCCAACCTCTGTGCCTGGCCTGGGGCGGTGCTCCCAGGTTAGTCACCAACTGAATAAATAAATGAGCATCTGGTAGCAGGAAAAGGCTGATAAGGACATCGTTACAACCATGACACAAAAGAAAGAAAAAAATCTCCAACTGTTGTTGACTGGTTTTGAACCACCACTCAAGGCTCAAAGACTCAGCAGAGCACTGTCACCTGGTCAACTCGGGGTCGTATGCCACACCAGGGGAGGGAGACAATGGTGGTGGCTCCTTCTATTCTGGGGGAGGGAAGGGAGCACCTAGGATTAGCCCCCACTGCCACCTTCACCACCAAGATGACACACAAAGGGAAGGGGCCATTCACCAACAACCAACTCTGGCAACCAACCCAACAAATGTCTGCTATAGCTGCCTAATAATGTTGGTAGTGATAATCATACTGACATTGGCACTACTTACTGAACATAATACATCCCAAGACAGTGCTAAGCACCTCCCATGCATTATCCTACTGATTCTTCATAACAGCCTTATAGTTATTACCCCCATTTTACAGATGAGGAAACTGAGGCTCAGAGAGACAAGTAACTTGGCTAAGGTCACGCGATCAGTGGGCGGTGATAACAGAACTCAGGACTGTTGGATTCCGAGGCCGTGTTCCCAACCACTACGACGTATTGCTTTCTCCTTCTCCATGATGCTGTGTGACCTTCAGCAAGTGACTCAGGCTCTCTGACCCTCAGTTTTCTCAGTTGTAAGGTGAATAGTAACTTTGTCCTCACAGGGTGGTTGTGAAGTGTCGAGGAAATAGCCTGGTACATCACGGGCTGCCGCTTAGTGGAGCCAAGCCGAGCAGCCCCCAACATTGCTCCTGTTCTGAGCCTGCTGATGTGATGCCCAGAGAACTTAGCAAACACTGACTGCCTGCCTGGTCAGTGCCTGGGCTCTCTCGCTGTACGGGCTCAGACAAGTCACTTTCTGGCCTGGGCCTCAGTTTCCTCATCTGTCAAAGGAGTGGGTGGTGGAGGCGACCTCCAAAGGCACCGAAGCGTTGACATCCAATTTTAAGCAGCAAAATACCAGTGCCTCAGCTCCGGCCGGCAGTCCACACAGGCTTCACGATGTCCTCAGAACCAGCCAAATGAATGCTGTAAATTTCCCCTCCTCCGAGGACCTCTCTCCTTCCACACCCTCCTTCTCGAAGGCTCACACTTTCTCTGCTTTCAGAGAGATGTTTTTCAAGCTTCCCGTGTGGGTGCCTAAGCGACAGCAGTGTGCAGAAGCCCAACCCCAGCGGTAACCCCCCGCGGAAAGTGAGTGGGAAGAAACGTGCAGGATGGAGGCGCCAAAGAGGAGGCCTCAGCCCTGATCTCCCAGCAGCGAGCTGGGGGTGGAGGCTGAAGACGGGGCCTTGGGGGAGTCCAGCAGGTCCTCCGAGAGGGCCTCACTGGGACTATTCATAGCCCAGGATCGTCGCCGGAACCTGGCAGGCGGGGGCAGGCACCAGAAGTGATCTTGCTTGTTTGTGGCACAAACACAGGCTGAGTTGTTAACGCTGCTCTTCCTTCCACGCCCTCACTCAGCCTCAGACCAAATACCATCTGTCCTGGAGCCTGAACGGGTGTCCAAGACCCAGAATGCGGTCTGTGAGCTGTGTGCAGTCAAATGAGCACTGAATTTCGAGTGGGGGATACATCTGTGGGATTTGGCAAGATACTGAACGGGGCTGCTGTGTGTGGTGTTTCAGAGTGTGCACTGAACAAGGGCATCTGGGGTGACGAGGTGAATCCATCGTGTGCTCTGCTTACCAAGCAGCGATCACTCAGAGGGGCACATTTTTCTAATACATACAAAGGTGCTCTATGAGCTAGCAGATGTCCTGACCCTGAACTTGAGTTTCTGCCTCTGTAAGGACCCACTCGTTTTCTCCTACAGGGATATGGTGAGGACATAGTCATATAACCTATGTGAACGCACCTAATCATTATTTGTAATGAATTATCATTATTTATTTACACAAAGCTTTGTTCCACAAAGGCAGATTATGAAATTTCATATGATTAAATAGGATATAGGCATACACACAATTTTATACACTGAATGAATGAGGGAAGGCAAATATGAGGCATCTGCACCAGTACTTCCCTTCCTGTGCCTATAGCAGACATCACTAATCAATGCAATCCATGATGTGCATTGTCCGCATCCTGAAAGTCAGGTTCCACCTTGGTACAAAGGAAACGGGAAATTGGTTAGTAGAGGGTTGTATCTTACCTGCTCCACAGTAAGTGTTCAACAAATGATAATTATTATAATTTGGAGCCAGTGGAGGAGAGCAGGGCAAAGAGCTGGATCAGGGGGTCCTGCACTGTTGTGTTTTACAATTTTAGCCCTGAGCTTCATGGTGGGCAAGGCAAAGAAGTAAACACTCAGGTGTGCACACACATGTACACACACAATCGGTGTCTGTAAAATAAAATTATACCAGTTTCTCAGACTTCACACAAATCACTTACACTGAATTCTAAGTGAATTTTTCCTGTGGTCCCTTTAGCGGGGCCATGCAATAAATCAAACATCATCAACAGCAGCCTGGAATAAGCACACTGGCAGGTTTTGATGGGTGACTCCACATCGAGCAAGCCCAGGATATAAAATCCAAGCTGAGTCCCATGAAAGCACATGGAAGCCTTGTCCCCACCCACACCCAGCTCATGGGAAGGGTGCTGGGAGTAACAGGAGACAAACCTCCTCCCCACTTTCTGGTGTTGGGGAGCAGACCTTCAAATGGCCCCCCAAGCCCTTCTCTAGATGAGGAGACCCTGAGAGGTAGGGAAGAGCCCCAGGTTCCCACCTCCAAGCCCGGGAGTATTTCTGTTGCCCCCCACTGCCTGCCTAGAGGTTGCTTCCCACATGGCAGGACTTCCAGGTCCAGCTTGACCCATCAGCAGGCTGGGTGGTCACCTCCAAGTCCCATGACACAGCCCTCCAAGCAACACCCACCTAGAGTTCCACCATGGGAGGGCAAGGCTTTGGGCTGGGCTGCCCCAGGGAAGCCCTTTGCAAATACAAGTACCCACGGGAACACAGATCCGGAATGTGCTCCTAAGGCTTGATGGGGGTGTGGCAGCACTTGAGCAGACCTTTGAGAATGGGCCCCTCCTGCCCCATAGCTTGGAGGGACAGACAAAGCATAAGCAAATCCCCGCCCTGCTGCTTACTAGCTGTGTCCTTAGGAAAGTTATTTTACCACCTCTGAGCCTTACTCCCCCTATCTGGAAAGCCAGGTGAATAACTGAACCCCTCATGGAGCTGTCGGGAGGCCCGAGTGAGACCAGACGCTTCACACAGTTAGTGGTTTATGATTCACGCCGCTGTCACTACCAAGGGTAGCTGACTCCTGGGTGCTGGGCAGAGCTCTGGAGTTGGACAGACCTGAGTTTGAAGCCTGGCTCTGATGTGACTGGCTAGGAACTTTCTGAGCCTGTTTCCCCATTCATTACCTGGGAAGCAGGGCTATTCCAAAGACCAGCAGCCCGTGAGGGTGCAGTCCCAGTTTGGCCCTGCAGAAGCTGGGAAGCCCAGGGGAGCCTGCGCCTCATCTGGAGGAAGCCAGGGGGCCCAAGAGGGCCTGAGGCCGCAGCGCTCACCAGCAGCTCCCTTCCCGGGCCTGGGCCCGGGGAATGTGTAGGAGGGAGGTCCCGGGGAGGGGGCCCTGGAGTTGGGGGGCGGGAATAGCCTTGGCGGGCGGGCGGGCAGCACGGTGACCCAGGAGGGAGGGAGAGCTTGGCTCCAAGCTCATCACTCAGCAAGCTGTCTCCCCCAGGCCCGGAACCCGGGCGGCCTGTCCTCCCCACTTCCTGCGTGCTGGGTCAATATTGTGATTTCCACCGTGCCGCCCGCCTGGGACGGCCTGGTCCTGCACGCCGCCCAGGGTCACGGGGCTGGGGGGAGACAGGGGTACGGAGAGGTCACTCGCTGCCTGGAAGATGACTCAGGACCTGAAGGCGGAAGGCGGCAGGCGGCGCGGCCGAGAGCCAGGAGCCCCGGCACAGCCTCACCTCCACCGTCCCCTCCCGGTCCACGAAGACATCGCCGGCGCTGCAGGGGCTGGAGGCCCAGGAGCCAACCCCACATATCAGAACTGGAAGGACGCCCTATCAAGACCCATGTATGGGCTTCTTCCATGTAAACGGAGGAATCCACTGAGGTCCGGAGAGGGGCGGGATCACACGGCCAACGTCACGCGTTGCGTTTGTGGCTGAAGTAGGACCTGCATCTCATCTCCTAACTTCAAATCCAGACGCAGTCCACATGTCCTAGCCTCCCTCCCCAGGCTGGTCCACCTCCTGTCCTCCCCATCAGCACTCAGAACATCTTCCTCCTACACCTCTGCGGAGCAGAGGAAAGAGAACAAGACCCATTCCGACCCAAGATTGTTGGAGCCAGGCTTCCCCAGCGGTGAGAGGCCGTGCGAGGACACTGGTGGTTCTGGAGACAGTGTTAGAGGCGCCGGCTCTGAGAACAGGGGGCCTGTGGTTTCATTTCCACCTGTGAGCTCTTCGTGTCAAGACTCAGTGTGGACGGCACCTCCTCCCGCAGGCCCTCACCATCCTCCCACCAAGCAAGCTGCTCTCTGTCCTGCCACCTCTCACAGCCCACGTCCGCCTCGCCAGCACCTGCGGGAAGGGGCCGTGGCTGTTCGCCCAGCCGAGTACCAAGGCCGTCCCTGGTGCTCAGTTGGCACCAGCTGAGTAAAGGAAGGAACAGGCGAATGAATGGGTTCATGCCCTGTGTTCCCACATCACATGAATACCACGGGGCAGAAGCTCCACTCCTCCCAGTATCACTTCTCCTGGAACATCTTCTTCTTCTTCACCTGGCTATCTCCTGCTCTTCCCTTAGGTCTCTGCTTAGTGACAGCTAAGGCTTGGAAGCCCTCCCTGATGCTCTGACCTCGGGGAAATGTAAGGGCTCGTTTAATGCTCTTGCCCTCTAGGCTGAACTAGGACTTGAGTCCCTGTCTCAAGTGAGACAAGAGACACTTGTCTCATCACTGTGTCTCTAGCTCAGGCCTTGGTGCAGGGTTGATGCATGATGATGAATGAATGGATTCCTCTTGGAATCTGGCCAATACTGAGACTCAGTTAATATTGGCAGATGGCAATGATGGTGATGGTAGTGGTGGCTGAGGAGGGTATCACTTGATCCTTTCTGTCCAGCAGCCCCCATATGGCATCCTTTGTCCAATATCAGCCACCCCATCTCCTCTGGGAAGTTGCCCTTCCTCCAACATGACTTCATCAATCACTAAAATCACACAACCCAGAGTTGGTCAATGATTGCACCCCACTGACCTGGCAGCAGTGATTGGTCCAAAAGTGGGCACATGACCCCAACAAGGCCAGTCAAAGTCCTTCCTTGGGACTGACATGGATCCCGGAGAAGGTAGCTCTCTTGCTTTGAACTGGGGTTGCCAGGCTGGGCTGCTGCTGGCCAAGTGCCACAGAAGGAAGAGAATGAGGCCAACCCCGAAGGGAAGCAGAGACAAGCAGAGGTGAGTGATGGGCACAGAGAATCCTGGTGGCCCTGAGCCCTGGTTCCAGACCCCCAGGTCCTCCTCTGGCCTCTTCCCGGGCCGTCAAATTCCCTTTTCACTCAGGCCGATGTGATGTGGGCTGCTCTCACTTGTAATGGAAAGAATTCTGAATCACATTAACCCAAGGAGAAAACAGTGAGAGGAACAGGGTGGGTCCAATTGGAGACACAGATGTTGAGCAGCGATAGGCCAGCAGACTCAGGGAGATGTAGGGATCTCCTGCTAAGGGCAGAGCAGAGACCCACTGGCCCCACCACAGGCAAGGCTGAAGGACAAGAGTTTGCACAGAAGGAAGGAGCTGGGGTGGGCTTGCTGCACTTTCACTGCAAATAACAGAAATCCAACTTAAACTGACTTAGCAAGCAGGAAGGGGAATTCGTTAGCTCACATAACTAAAATGTCCATGGGTCTCTGGCTTCAGACATGGCTGGATCCAGGTGCCCAGCTGCTGCTGGCAGGTATCCGTCTCTCCTCAAACGTTGGCAGCTTTGGGCTTCCATCCTGACAGCAACCTCAGCTGAAAGAGAGCACCTCTCTCCTCATCACTGCAGCAGAAATCCCAGAATTTAATCGGATTGGCTTTGTTTCAGTCTCATGCCCACCCCTAAGGCAACCCTCAGACGAGGGGAATGTGGAGCTCCCAGTGGCCAGGCCTGCACCCCAGGTAAACCCCTCCCAAGTCAATGACCCAAAAGTGGAGGTGGAGAGGCTCCCAGAGGTGCTGCTGCTGTGGGGGAGCGGGGTGCACGCGTGGGGCAGGCAGAAGCAACGTGTCCGCAGATCTCGGGAAGAGGTCTTTGGCTGGAAGCCGCTCCCCACGGGAAGGAGGGCCTGAGGGAGGGGACAGGAGCTCTGTGGGGAAAAAGACAGCCTTCCCCTTGGCTGGGTTGGCCTTTGGAGGAGGGGGGACATCCCCCATGAAGGCAAGAGGATGGATGGGAGGACCCCTCGGTTACTCCCAGCCCTGGAAGTCTCTGGTTTGCAGCCATGACGCCAATTGTCTGCAGCCAGACACATTCCTGGACTTGGCTGAAAGGGCGGAGATGAGAGTCAGGCATCTAGAAGCACCTCCGATCCCCACATCTGTGCTCTCCAAACGCGGGAGGGGGCCAATCATGTGTGCGCTCGGAGAGAATCGCAGCCGACCCGCCCAGGACGCCTGGGTTTGTCAGGTTGCTGGAGAGAGTCAGTGGCTTCCGGGTTGTCAGAAGAAGGCTACATTCCAGGGCCAGGGTGGTCTAGGGTGGTCTCCAGGGCCCCCTCGGGAGGAGGCTGCAGATGGGAGGCTCAGAAATCCCCTGCCCTCTGCTTGGAGAAAAACGGGGAAAAGCTCTCCTGTCACTTTAAGGCCGCCATTGTGCCCGTACTTTACAGTAAGGACCCTGCCTCACCCTCACATCACCCAGTTCCCCCTGCCTGGCTTCCCACAGCCGGGCACCTCCCCGTAACTCCCTGCTGCCCCTGCACGTCTGTTTTTAAAGCCAAGAATGGACACATCGTCAAGAGAGCTGCACACCTCCTCGTGGCTGAGACTCAGTGCTTCTCTGAGACTTAGTTTCCTCAAATGTGCGAGGGAGGCAGACCTTCCCTGCAAACCCCTCGGGGACCCTAAGATGATCAAATGGACTGGAGCCGTGACCAGGCTTCGGAAACGATAAAACCTCTAACCAGGGTGAAGTATACTAACACCCAGCGTGGACACCTGGGGGAGGTCTGAGATCCCCCAGTGCGTCTTCTCTTGGAGATGCGGTTTAGGGAGAGGGGTGAGTCTATGTCTGGTCTGGAGGCAGGAGGATGGACAAGATGATGTCTTGAAATCCTTCCAAGCCTTCAGTTGTCTGGCCCAGCCCATATATGATGTGGTCAGACCTTAACTTCCCACAGGACTGGTCCCCCAGCCCCTTGTCATCTCTCCAGCATGTGCCGAGCATGTAATAAAAGTGCAGAGAACACCTGCCCAGGGAGCCGAAGGTCACAAGGGACACCTCCTCTTGCCATCCCATCCAATCCATCAGCTGGTCCTATTGACGCTCCTCCACTGTCGCTCTTGGATCCACCCACTTCTCACCACGTCTGTGGCTACTGGCCTGGACCAAGCCACCCTTTCTCTCTTGGATGCCTGTCCAGCCTCCTCTGTCTTCCTGCATCCATTCCTGCTGCCCTAGCATCCTTACCCCACAGAGCAGCCAGAGTGACTCGACAAAACAAATAACAAATTATATATATAATTATAGCCATTCCTTCCAATGGCTTCCCATTACTCTTAGAAAAATATCCAAACTCTTGACCAAGGAGAAAAGATGATCTAATATTCTGGGGTTTTTTAATTGTGTTAAAATACACATAACATAAAATTTACCCTCTTACCCATTTTCAAGTGTACAGTTCAGTCATGCTCAGTACGTTTAGATCACTGTGCATCCAATCTTCAGAACGTTTTCATCTTCACCAGCTAAAACTCCACACCCATTGAACAACAACTCCCCATTCCCCCACCCCTAGGCCCTGGCAACCACCATTCTACTCTTTGGCTCTATGAATTTAACTATTCTACATACCTCATGTAAGTAGAATCATATAGTATTTGTCTTTTTGTGACTGGCTTAGTTCACTTAGCATAACGTCTGCAAGGTTCATCCATGTCGTAGCATGTATTTTAATTTCCTTCCTTTTTAAAGCTGAAATATTCCATTGTATGGACATAGCACATTTTGTTTACCCATTCATCCATCGATGGACATTTGGGTCGCTTCCACCTTTTGGCTGTTGTGAATAATGATGTTATGAACATGCGTATACAAGTATCTCTTTGAGTTCTGCTTTCAATTCTTTTGGATATATAACCAGAAGTAGAATTGCTGGATTGAATGTTAATTCTATTTCTAATATTTTAGGAATTGCTATACTCTATTCCATAACAGCTATACCATTTTACATTTCCACCAAAGTGCACAAGGGTTCCAATGTCTCCACATCCTCACCAACTCTGGTTGACTTCTGTTTTTTTGACAGTAGTCATGCTGATAGGTATGAGGTGGGATCCTGTCGTGTCTTGATGGAGGAAATATCAGTATTGTGTGGGACTCCTGTGTTATAAGAGTGGCATGTACCCCAATCCTGTGACAACCAAACGCCAGTGGCATGTACCCCAATCCTGTGACAACCAAAAAATCACTCACTGGGGTGGGTGATTCCCCCCTGGCTGAGAACCATCAGCCCTGCTCACCTCCCTGCCTCATCTCATACAATGTCACCCCCTTGCCCACCACCCCAGTCACTCTGGCCTTCTTTCTGTTCCTCAGTCATACCAACCTCAGGCTCACCCCAGGGCCTTTGCACCTGCCATCCCTTCTGCCTCGCATGCTCTTCTTCTTGGTCCTCACATGACGAATCCCATCCCCCAGGTCTCAGTCAATGTCCATTGACTGAGTGAATGGCTGGTCGCACACAATGTTAGAGCTGGAAGCAAGATCACCCACTCTTGCTACCACTCCACTCCCAGAGGGGGATCATGAGGCCCAGGAAAGAGAAGGGACTTGACCAAGGTCACAGGAGGCCCAAGCCAGGTTTCATGACCTCAGCCAGGTGCTCATCCCCCGACATCCCTCACCTGGAGGACTTCTGTGCCAAGGTCGGGGCCTCTGCAGTGACAGTCGCAGTTGATTGGTCTGCGTGGGAGGCAGCACATCATCTCCAGCCAGTGGGCTTTCCCTTCTGTGTGGTTTGTTCTTTCTTTGGCAACCAGATAAACTAGTTGGCTTGTTTGGAGGCTGGGCAGTATGAAAATCCAGTGTCTTTAACTGCAGGACCACTGTAGCTCAGTGATCGGCTCATGAGGGCCTTGTGGGACTGAGGCCACCTGCGGACCCGCTGATGCTCACAGGTCCAACTCACAAAGCTGATCGCAGAGTGATCCTCCGTGTGGAATTATCCTCTATCTATCTATCTATCTATCTATCATCTATCATCTATCTATCTTATCAATCCTAAAGGAAAGGAAACTATAAACAAGACGAAAAGACAACCCTCAGAAAGGGAGAAAATATTTGCAAACGAATCAACGGACAAAGGATTAATCTCCAAAATATATAAACAGCTCATGCAGCTCAATATTAAAAAAACAAACAACCCAATCAAAAAATGGCCAGAAGACTTAAATAGACATTTCTCCAAAGAAGACATACAGATGGCCAAGAAGCACATGAAAAGCTGCTCAACATCACTAATTATTAGAGAAATGCAAATCAAAACTACAATGAAGTATCACCTCACACCGGTTAGAAAGGGCATCATCAGAAAAACTACAAACAACAAATGCTGGAGAAGGTGTGGAGAAAAGGGAATTCTCTTGCACTGTTGGTGAGAATGTAAATTGATACAGCCACTATGGAGAACAGTATGGAGGTTCCTTAAAAAACTAAACACAGAATTACCATATGACCCAGCAATCCCACTACTGGGCATATACCCAGAGAAACCATAATTCAAAAAGACACATGCACCCCAATGTTCATTGCAGCACTATTTACAATAGCCAGATCATGGAAGCAACCTAAATGCCCATCGACAGACGAATGGATAAAGAAGATGTGTTACACATATACAATGGAATATTACTCAGCCATAAAAAGGAATGAAATTGGGTCATCTGTAGAGATGTGGATGGACCTAGAGACTGTCACAGAGAGTGAAGTAAGTCAGAAAGAGAAAAACAAATATCGTATATTAACGCATGTATGTGGAATCTAGGAAAATGGTACAGATGAACCGGTTTGCAGGGCAGAAATAGAGACACAGATGTAGAGAACAAACGTATGGACACCAAGGGGGAAAGTGGTGGGGGGGCCGTGGTGGTGGGATGAATTGGGAGATTGGGATTGACATGTATACATTGATGTGTATAAAATGGATGACTAATAAGAACCTGCTGTATAAAAAATAAATAAAATAAAATTCAAAAATTCAAAAAAAAAATCCTAAAGTTTTTTAGGATTGAATTTAGGCACATGAGCTCTACAATCAATGTGCCTCCTTCTCTTGAGAAAGGCCAGGGCTGCCCACACACGGTCTCCCTCAGATCTGGATCCCTCAGATCCAATGTACTGAATAAAACTTTGGCCTCCTTGGTGGATGGAGCTCTCAGCCAGTGTTACACTGACGTGGGCTGGAAGGTATTTCTCCAGTTCAGTGTAGAGTCAGGCTGACCTGGGTTCAAATCCCAGCTCATCCCTTTGGGAGTCAGGTTACCATCTCCCGAGTCAGGGGGTTTCCTTATCTGCAGGGTGGGACTATTTCAGGGGTGTCGAGAGGATTGTATGAGATAATGACGCTAGTAAAAGCCTTAGCACCGTCCTGGCACGTAACTGAGGGCTTGCTTAGTCACACTTCCCGGTCAGCAGTTGGAAGGACTACAGAGCACCCTCCTCACTCCCGAGTCTTGCCCAAGCTTCCCTGGGAAGTTCCTCCCATTTCCATTTCCAGAGGACTGGACAAGACTCAATGGCCAGTGAATCGGGAGGGACAAAGGAATAAAAATGGAATAAATGGGATCGTGCTGATCACTAATACAGATCCATTTCTGGCGCACAGAGGACTTGCCAGGTGCTATCCTGAGCCTCTGCAGGTGAGAACAGAGGGGATGCCCACAGCCACCCTGGAAGCAGGTACCATTTTATCCCCATTTAACAGATGAGGAAGCTGAGGCAAAGAAAGCCTAATCAAATTGTCCAAGTTCACATAGTTAAAAGGTGGCTGGGCCAGGCAGCCCAGAGCCAAGAAGAAGGGGCACTCAAAGGCCATGGGGCACAGGGGCATGCCCTGCCCAGCCCGCAGGGTGAGACAGGCTTTGCTCCCAGAGTCTGAAGGGGTTGTTGATGAAGGAGAGACTCTCTGCTCCAGGGTCACCATCTCAGGAAGGCCCCTCTCTGACCACCCACCTAAAACGGCAATCTCTGCCCCTAGCCTCCCGCTATCCCCCGCCTTTGCCCGGCTTTACTCTTCTCATAGTATGCAGCGTCATCTGACGAGGATTTATGGGGCCAGAGAAATGGATAGAGGCCCATTGGGAAGGTCCCGGTAAGGGGGATAAAATGTTGGGACCTTATCCTTGGGTCCCTGGAAGAGGGGGGAGGATGATGGGAAGGCAGCTCCCACAGCACACACACACACACACACACACACCCCTTACCCCCAAACAAGGATTTTGAAAGTCATCCAAAGGGGCAGCCTTCAATCCGTTTGGGCGTCAAGTCCAGGGCTGATCCTCTGGGCCAGGCTGTGGCTGGGCCATAAGGGCAGTAAGACGAAGGCAACAGGAGCCTGCCCTTGGGGTGCCCACAGTCCTCCAGGGAATACAGGAAGGTGAACTCACACGCACAAAGGTTTTGATAGACAAAGTGGCTTGTCCACCAGTGACGCCAGATCTGGGCATGCCTCCACGTCTCTGCTTATGCTGTCTCTGCCTCCTGGAATGCCATCCTCCCATCCAGCAGATATTTACTGACCTCCTATTATATACCAGGCATTGGGGAAACAAGGATAATCCAAGGCAGATATGGTTCCTGCTTCCCAAGCCCTGGTATGCCCAGGAAACTTCTATTCATTCCTCATAAGCCTACTCCAATACCCTCTCTTCAACATGAAGTCTTTCCTGACTCCCCCAAGCAGTAAGTTCCTTCTTTCCCAGGGCTCTCCTAACATCCTATGCCTTTACTTGTAGAGGAAAGAAAAAGGAAAGAAAAAAACAACTGACCACTGGAAAAAACTCACCATGCACCAGACCCTGGGCTGGGTAATTCACAAGCAATGTCCTCCTTCAGGCTCCCAGTGACTCTGCAAGAGAGGAAATAATCACCCTTTTCACAGATGAGAAAATGGGCCCAGAGAGGTTAAGTCTCTCGCCCAAGGTCACACAGTCAGCCGGTAAGTGAGAAAACAGGGACAGGAGCCAAGCTCCACTCCAAGATTGGCCTTGTCCATGCTGTGAGCACCCTGAAGACAGGGGTGGTGGGTCACGTGGGCGTCACACTCTGTCCTCAGGCCCCAGCGCAGGCAGGGCGCACAGTGAGTGCTCTGGGTGGGCAGGCAGACGTGGAGGGAGCCCCGCTGGGGCTGCACTGCCCTCCTTGGGGCCTAGGTGGCGATGTGCACACTCTGTCCCTCTAGCCCTTGCTGGCGTCCACCTTAGGCTCCCAGATCCACTGCCTGGAAAGGCTTTTCTCTCCCTCTTCCAGCTTCCTCTGCCTGCCAGTCTCTTGGATCAGTTCAGCCTCTGTCCTCCCGACTGGGATCCCCCCTCACTGACACTTGTCACCACTATGGGACCTCGGGATGGGCCAATTCTTCTCCAAAGTGTTTGTGGAGGGGAGGGAAGGACCATTCATGTCCGCAGTCAGACCCAGGAAGCCCACTGGCTCAGGCACCCGGGGAGTGCCAGGGACCCATCCCTGCCTGATTTTCCCTTCCCTGTTGCTCGCAGGGAGGCCTCCCCACACCC
Source organism: Balaenoptera acutorostrata (assembly GCF_949987535.1). Classification (NCBI taxonomy): domain Eukaryota; kingdom Metazoa; phylum Chordata; class Mammalia; order Artiodactyla; family Balaenopteridae; genus Balaenoptera; species Balaenoptera acutorostrata. Next base: position 17,467,570 of record NC_080064.1, on the reverse strand, counting down.
CATGAGGCTGAGAGTTGCCATCTACAAAGCTCCAGAGACCAAGACAGAACATGTCAGCCGAGACGAAGACCAAGAGAGGGTCATGAACAGGATCTTGTCCGAAGCACCCAGAAGTCATGCAGGAGCTGGGGTAGAATCTAGATTTCCTGATTTGTACCCTCAGCAATCTCCAGCACAGTTTGAAGCTGTTTCTCTGGGGCCCCGGGTGTGGGGGGGAGCAACTGGAGAAAAATGCAGTCCAACCAGTTATCTGATGGAGTAATAATAAAAATAACAACAACTCCCATTTCTGTTTTCAGCCTTTCACTCGCATTACTTCACTGGTCCTCACACCTGCCTGGGGAGGTGGGTGCCACTGGCCCTCGTTTTACAGATGCCTGAAGAGGAAGGGGTTTACGCCAGTCCCCAGACTGTTGGGACCAGGTCCCAGCTTCCAGGCCCAGAGTTTCCTGTGGGGTGGGGCAAGAATGGGGGTGAGGGGCTTGGAAGGCTGAGATTGCAGGCGGGCTGGGGCAGCCAAGCTGGGAAATGCATCTCCTCCTCCCAGGCTGTTCTCACCCACGCCCCCAAACCTCTTTCAAAGCAGCAGCTGGGCTCTGTCCTGGGTGAGACCACCTCTCCTCCCTCCCGTCCCCTACTGTGCCCCCAAGAGCCGTCTGGGCCTCCACGGACCATCAGACCTGGTTCGCTCTGCCTGCCCTTAGGCAAGTCCCTTCCCCCATCTCAGACTCAGTTTCCCCATCTATATAATGAGTGAGTTGAACTTTGAGTTCAACCTTTCGGAGCTCATGGTCTGACCTCTTGGGGAAAAGGGCGAGATCAACATAAGGGATGGGGAATGACTGTGTCTGAGGCCTCGACCAAGTGCCAGACACCAAGAACCAGCTTCTTTGCTGGCGATACAGAGCAGCCAAAGGCAGATGTTGCCCCAGAGGCTCGGGGTCAATGGACACCGGTTCCCCAACTTCCTGTGCCTCAGTTTCCTGATCTGTCTAGTGGGGATGATAAACTTACCTCACAGGGTTGTCTGGAGAGCGCACCGCAATAATGTATGTAATGTGCTTCACGGCACCCATCACACAAGCACTCAGAAGCATCATCATCATCATCGTCGTCTTCGTCACCATCTAATCCTTCCTCCTGGTCTGGTCCAGCCCCAGACAGGGCTCAGCCTTCGAAGAAAACTCCTGACCTGGCATCAGAAAAGCCTGGGCTCTACTTTCAGTTCTGTTGTTAACCTGCTGAGTCACCCAAGCCTCAGTTTCTTCACCTGCAAAATGGGGCCAGTAAGCTTTGTGTGGGGAAGTATCATGGGCATGCAGCAAGATCACTCACGGAAAAGTGCCTGATATGGGGCGTGGCCTGGTGAGCATTGTTTCCTTCCTTCTTTGTTGCCCCAAAATGACATCTTTTGACAGCGGAGCAAATATATAATAATACTACAGCTAACATTTAATGAGCACTTACCATGTGCCTGACACTGGCCTAAGGATTTTGTGTATTTAACTCACTTCATCCTCATAAGCAACACTATGAGGTGGACAGAGACATGATGCCCATCTTACTGAGAGGGAAACCGAGCCACAAAGACCCAAACCCAGATCTGGGTAACTCCTCTACCTGGACCAGACCCCACCTGGAGTCTGGTACTCCCATGAGGTCTCAGCAGCACCCAGGGGTGCAGGCCAGACCTCCATGACTCCAAGATGTTACGGGGTGGTGAGTCCTCATATTTGGTGCCCTCAAGGAGCTGGGGGGTCTGAGGTGAGGCAAAGCTGCACTCTCTCAAGAGGGCAAACCTCCTACCCCAGCCCTACCGCCATGCCAGATGGGCAGGGAACAGGTGCACAGATCCCCGGCCCCAGGCTAGGTGAGGGGGGCACTCACTTGGCAGCCGGAGCCCTGCGTGAACAAGAAGAAACCCAGCCTGCAGCCCCTTGGCCCTGGCAGGAGATTAACAAAACAAATACCCGAGCAATCTCAATTTCAACACTTGGGGAGGGGGCCAAGTGTCAGGGCACAGGCGGCGGGCGGGAAACGCAAAGACATTTTACCACCTAAGTAACTTTCCCTCTGTTTAGTTTCACACGAATGTACACTCAAGTGCTCTCTCTCTCCCTCTCTCTCTCTTTTTACGTTTTTATTTTATTTTTACAAATGCTCAAACTTTCCTGCCACAAATTATTCTTGGCCAGGTTACAAGCAGAAAGGCCGTGTGTATCCTTTACTTGACAAAAAGGGGACGGGTTGGGGGGGCGGTTCTTGTGAAATATTTCAGTTGTGCGTTTGAGGTGGGATTTCTTTCTTCGTTTTCCCGGCTGTGTCTTTGCCAGGGAGAGCAGGGATGCTGGCCTCCTCGCGCATGAGCAGTCTGCAGGTGGTCTAAATCCTACCGCTCTGCTTACCTCCAGCTGACCTGACCATTTCGTGGTTCTGGTTTCACCAAGCCGATCTGGAATGGCATTTGCCAAGGGCGGGTTGCAGTTGGCACCCGTGTGTCTCACCTCACCCAGGGCCTGCAGGACCTGCGCCCGGGCCAGCTGGAGGGTCCTGTCTGGAGGCCTGGGGGCCTGGGCAGAAGTTCCTGAATTCTCGGATGGACTTGTCCTGCTCTACCCAGGACCCAAGGAAGGGGCTGGCTCTGGGGCCTCCCCACTTGTGCAGAAGGAAGGAAGTGACCTGTCCAGTTCACCTCAACCCTGCCACATCCCCCAATCCCCCCCTCCTGCAGATCTAGCCCCAGGCCCCTTCCCCAGCCTCATCCACCCACTCTGGCCCCCATCATTTTGCTCCAGCCACGTCATTTCTCAAATACACCAAGCTTTTCCCACCTCAGGGCCTTGGCCAGTGTTCGTCCCTCTTCCTGGAATTCCTGCCCCTCCGCTCTGCCCGTGGTATCCTCCTGCTTATCACCCAGGTCTCAGCTGGATTATCACCTCCTCAGAAAGGCTTTCCTGATGACCTATCCAAAGTAGGGACCTGTTATTTGCCATCTCAGCCCCTTTTTGATTTTCTTCATAATACTTAGGCAATTTATTCTAGTTTTGTTTGTCTGTGTTCTTGTTTTTTTGCTGGTCCTACCCAACTAGAGTGAATAAATAAACGAGTGAGTAAATGAATGAGTGAACACATGAATGAATGAATGAGGGAAGTCCTGAAGGCTGGACTAATTTTCCATTCCTTACACTGATATCAACCCTGGGCATCCACGGCTGCCCTTTGTGAGGACTGCTCCTCCGAGGATGGTTAGAAGGGAACACAGTGGGGCTGGTCTAAAGACCCCCCAGTGGGGGTCTCTGTTCCCAGCAGGGAGGATCCAGGCCCTCTTGGAACCTGACTGCATCACCAAAAATATTTCGTAGCATTTCTAGAAAAGTAAGATCACGCAGTCACCGCCACATGGCTCAGTGCCCACCCCGTGCCCAACACTTAAGGGTCAGGCCACATTCATTTAACTTGGGTCAGACAGAATTGATTACACCATGTGTTTTAAGTTGATGGGGTTATGAACTTTTCAACGTGCGCTCACACTCTCAGAGGTGCTGTCAAGGCAGAGATTCTGAATCCCATTTGACAGATGAGGAAACAGAGGCTCAAAGCGGGGATGGGATTTGCACGAGGCCACCCAGCAGATCTCATCTTCGCCCCTCAGTGCCACTGCTGGGCCTCTTCTGCTCTGATCTGTGATGGCTGTGGTGGGTCACCCTTGCCTGGGTGTGCAGGGCAGACCCTCGGGGGTGTCCTTTATGTCTCTCTCCCAACCAAACCCCCATCCAAACAGTCCCAAGTCCCGTGGTGTCCACCTCCCCTCGTCCTTGTCCATCCCACTGCTCCTCACTCAGGACAAATGCGCTCTGGGGTGACTGTTACTGGCCTCAACTCGCACAACCACAGAGCAATGGGCAAAACCATGACCCCGCTGCTGCCTCAGGAATTGTGTCATTTTATTAGTGTGATGAGTGAGTTTATGGAGCTCTGTGGTGTATAATTACGCACTCATTTTATTGATTAGCAGCTTGAGGCTGGAACTTTCTTATCCCTTAATAGAAACCCTGCTGCTCCTCTCCAGCAATTACAATGGAAATTAATGGCTACTTACATAGGATTGAGCTCCTGAGCAATAATTTGGGGCCAATTACATGTGAGTCATGAGGAATGAACTGTATCTCTCAGACGGGGTGTCTATTGCCCTTGTTAGGTCCTAGTGGGCTGCACGTTGGTTCTGGGGGGAGAGTGGAGTGTATTGTCCTTCTAGCCCCCCCATCTTTACACCCCAGCTCTGAGCTCCACAGGCACGCAACACATCTTTGCTGCGTAGAATCCGTCAGCATTTTTTCAGCTATCCCTGGTTAAGGAGAGAGGTCGGTAGAGCGCTAAGGGAGAAGGGATTCCAGGCAGGAGGGAGCCCAGGAAGACAGGGGTGAGGACAGATGAGGTGACAAGTTTCTCTGCTAAACATCGTCTCAGTCCTGGGTCTGGGAGTTCTGGGCACACGTCCTGGTGCCGCATTCAACGTACATGCGATGCATACCTCCCACGCACCAGGCACACTGCTAAGGGCTGGGGTCACAGTGTGGAAGAGAACAGACAAGAATCTCTGTCCCCACAGAGCTCCTGTTCTAGTGGGAGGTGATGGGCAACAGGTAAACCTGTAATAACCTTGGGGTGTAGGGTCAGGAACAGACAAAAAAGATCAATGGGACAGAATGAAGGATAGCCAAGCCTCGAGGAGACCTGTGAGCCCTAAGAACACATAATTTCATGATCTTGGCTAGCGCAGCCCTTCCTCAGCAAGTTACAAAACCATGAAGGAGAAAACTGAATTTAAATATGTAAACATTAAGCCTTGAGGAGCCTTGAGCAGGAGAAGGGGCAAAGGTCATGGAGGGGTTAAGCAGCGGCCACCAGGAGCGCAGTCAGGCGGGGTCCCTGGGCCGGTGAGGCCCCCGGACATGGGATGGAGGGACGGGGCCCCTGCACAGAGCCGTACCCTATCTCACCACGCTCACTCCATCCCTGCCCCGGCCACTCCCGCCTCCCCCATACAACTTGTCCTGTTTCTGCCCCTGGCCAGGCCCGAGAGGTGCCCCAGGGGCAGCAGCTGAGGCCTCCCAGCCCCTTTCTCAGCCCCACTGGCCCAGTCAGGGGGCTCTAGGTTCTGGCCTGGCCGGGGCGGCCACTCAGCCCCCTGATCAGCGCCCCACTGACAGAGGAGGTGAACTCGGCACAGGGGCCCTGAGGAAGGCACCTGCCCTGACCCGAGTCTGCCCGAGGCCTCGCTCACTGCGCTGGCCTTCTCCCAGGCCCCCTGTCCTCACCTGGATGCTCTGGGAGCTGTCCCTCCCCTGCCCCGGAGCCGCTGCTCCTTCACAGACAAGCCTCACGCTTGGTGATCTTCCAGGACCCGCCAGGAGGCCTTCCACAGCCTCAGGGCTCACTCACCTGTGGCCACACAGCTGGGAGGTGGAAGAGCTGGTATTCGAACCTAGCTCTGGCCGGCTCTGCCCGCCTCTTGCCTCTGCACCTGTGCAGTGTGACCAGCCTGCAAGCCATGCCCAGACCCTGCCTGAAAGCGGGGCTTCTTCACCCCACAGAACCAGAGAAAACGGTGAACTTGTTGGGGTCCCCAGGTCCTTAACACACCGGGAGCGTGTCTAGGCATGGCAGGCAGGGGGGAAAGGGGGAAGGAGCCTGTGGGTTGAGGCATAAAGAGGACAGAGAAACAGGAGAATTGACCAACAGTAATAGAGGCAGAAGCTGGGGCAGGGAGCTCACGGCTGGACCCTGCCCCAAACCTTTGGCACCCGGGAACCTGGCCAGTTAGACATGGACCGGGAAACAGGGCCAGCAAGGCCACGCAAGAGAGAAAGAAGCTTCCTGCACATCCCCGCGTTACCAAACCCTGCAGCCCCGGGCCAGCTGGAAGCCCCCCTCGCCAGGCCTCCTGCTACAGCCCCCAGGGGTGGAGGAGGGAGTCTCTCCAGGGAAGCAAGGAGATCAAAAGGAGAAGAAGCTGATAAATCACCAGCCTGTGCCTCCCTCTCCGCTCTCCACGCACCAGGGAGCCTTCCCACCGCAGCCCCGATGTGGTTCAGGGACCCCTGGGAGACCCCATCCCAGCCTGGCTCCCTGCAGCCACGGCCCAGTCCCCACTGCCTGACTCAGGCTTTTGTCCGCACAAGTCTGAACAACCACTCCCACCCCAACACACGCACACACACCATCATATACAGGAGATGCACACGCGATAGAGAGAGGGGCCGCCCACACTCGCTGCGGGGTGGGCGTCCAGCTTTGCCCACCTCCGGCATCCCTGCCCAAACTAAGGCCATCTCAGGGGACCTGTGCCTAGGGCCCTGTGCTCCACAGGACTGTCTCTTCCACACCTTCACTCGTTCTAGTCAAATCAGAGTGAAATGAGCACCCAAGGCCCTACTGGAGGGGGGCGGGGGGGAGATGTCATGAGACTACACGGGCTGCAGTCTTCACACCTGTGGGCAGAGCTTCCTGGGCATGCGGGTCAGTCTTCAGACCTCAGCCCCTTCTACCAGCTTCGCGCTTCCTGTGCAGCGGCAGCCTGAAGACATGGGGGGAACACGGCAGGGGGTCGGTTCCAGTGCCAGCCTCGTCATTTCTGTGTGGCCTTGAGCAAGTTACTTAACCTCTCTGAGCCTCAGATTCCCCATTTATCAATTGTAGAGGAGCCAGGCACCTAGGAAATACCACTCTCTTAAACCCCACCCAGAGGAAGAAACTGAGTCATCCAAAAGGGCTCCGGCCACATCTTGGGGTTAATCAGAATAATAACAATGGGGACGGTGCCTAGTCCAAGTCTATATATGCAACGACTCCTTCAGTCCTCGCAGCTACCCTTCGAGGGAGGTACTGTTATTATCTCCACTTTGCAGATGAGATGATGCAGCTCAGAGAGGTTGAGGTTGACCTTGGTTGTCCAAGGTCACACCAAGATGCAAACCCAGCTGTCTGACACCAACACCCATGTGCCCTTCATCAGCCCCCAGAACTGCCCCCTTAGCGCCACTCTGCCAGTGTTCACTGCACCCTTTATGCCTCCCCTGGGGCCTGGCCTTTGCCTCCAGCCACATCAGGGTGTGCGTACACACGAACACACCCGAGCAAATGCACCATGTGACTCCGGTGAGCTTGGTTCTAAGTGCTCTCCGAAGGCTAAATCTGTATCTCCAGCTCCAGGCTTGGGTTATCAAATCCCTGCGGTGCAAGAATTACGTCAAACTCAATGTCTCTGAAGTGGGGCTTCTCCCACCTCCCCTGCTCCCAAGGGGTTCTTGTAGCAGCCTCCTCCCTGGTCTCCCCGCCTCCCCTTTACTCCCAAGTGAGTTTGCTCGAAGCCCTGCAGTGGGTCCCCTGCCACTCAGAGCAAAGTCAGAGCCCCCCACTGCATGGTCCTGTGGGCCCCATGTCTTCGCTGGCTCCTCTCCCACTCTCCCCACATTCACTCTCCTCCGGCCCCTTTGCTGTCCCTAGCACATCCTAAGCATGCTCCCACCTCAGGACCTTTGCACTGGCTGTGCCCTCAGCCTGGGACATCCTTCCCCCAGACAGTCACATGTCTCCTGCCTCTCGTCCCTCAGGTCTCTCTCAAATATCCTATCAGGGAGGCCCTCCCTGACCAGTCATCTAAAACAACCCTCCCAGCCTCACAGGCCCTTTTCCCTCACCCTGTTTAACCTTTTCCCTTGCACTTGTTACCACATGGCATGTTACTAATTTGATTATTTGTTTAATGTCTGTCTCATCCCAGGAGGGTATGCACTCCTGTGAGATCAGGAATCTCTTCTGTTTTATTCATTTTCCATTCACCCTCGGAGCCTAGAACGGTGCCTGGCGCATGGTAGACCCTCAATAAATATTTTTGGAAGGAAGGAAGGAAGGGAAGAAGGAAGGAAGGAAGGAAGGAAGGAGGGAGGGAGAGAGGGAGGGAGGCTAACACAGTGTTGGAGTAGAGGATTAGGAGAGTAGGGTGGGGAGAGGAAGGGAAAGAGGAGGAAAGGGACGTGCGTAGGAACAGTCATGAAGTAGAGACGGACGTTTCAGACCACATACACACACACACACACACACACGTGCGTTGAAGCCCAATGTCACACACACAGATATGCTCACACAAAACATGCACATACCCCCTTGCACACATGCCCACCCCCACAAAGCCCCTCGCTAGCCCTCTGTTCTGGCCCTGCACACCCCCTCCACACCGCTTCCCGGGTGGCAGGGAGAGGAGCTTTTCCAGGTGACCTCACTGAACGGGGAGGGAAACTCCACCAGCTCTTTTTCAAAGCTGATTTGGCTCCAGTCTCCCTTGTAATCTGCTCCCGGATCAGTGCTCACAGGGGCGCTGGCCCCAGCCTGAGGTCAGGACCTCTCACCTTCTCCCAGGAAGTCTCACTGAGTGCCCATCAGCACGCCCTCTACTCAGCTGCGGCTCTTCCCCTGACCAGTATAACCTGCTGAGCTGAATTCTTACAGAGCATTTTCAAACAATTCCAGTTATTCGGGGGGAAGGGTGATACTGTGACTCTCAAGAGGGGCAGAGGGGATCCCCTTCAGGGTGGGGCAGCCTCTACGTTGCTTAGTTTGCCACGGAGAGTCCGGCCCCGCCACCTCCCGCCTCAGTTCTCTGAAAACACCACAGATTCTCAAACCTCCAGGTCTTTGAACCTGCAGTGCCTCCAGGGCCCTCTCCTCACTTCCCCAACTAGTGAACTCCTCCACATCCTTCAAGGCCTCAGTCAGATGTCCCCGACGCCTCCTGGTGGGGGGTCCCATCACCCTCTGCCGGAACTCATCTTTCTATTATCCTTGTCTGCTTAGGTGTCTGCCTCCCCAGCTGGCTGGGGGTCTTCGAGGGCAGAAAGCACAATGATGCATCCATACCCACTGCAGACCCCAGCACAGGGCCTGGCACAGAGCACAGGCCCAGGAAATGTGCTTGTGGATGTGCGAAAGGGACGGGGAGGGCGTGCAGAGGCCTGGGCCAGGTGCCAGAAGTCGTGGGTCACGTACTACCTTGCTTGTGACCTTGAGCCAGTCCCCCACCATCTCTGGTCGGCCATTCCTAAGAGCCTGGGCTCACTGCAGCCCGTGATGGGCTGTGAGACCCTGATTCCAAAGGGAGAGGGTGGTGCCTTGAAGGAGCTATCACGGTCAGGTGTGAGCCAGGTGCTGCCTGCGAGGTTGAGGCAGTGGCCAGACAGAAGCAGAAGGGAGAAAGTGAGGGCTGGTGTATCACACATCTTTACTCTGTCACCAGTATCATTGTCACTAGCACCATCTAAGACCATCATCACTATCTCTAAGACCGCCATCCTCACAAACTCCGCTGTCCCCCCCAGTACTGCTCCAGCACCACCAGAACCGTCATGGTCATCTACACTCCTATCCTCCCATCACCCACAGAACTTTTACATCATAATTTCTGCACGCGTGTTCACAGAAATTATGTGGCAGGCCACACACACACAGGATTGTGTTCTCCTCCCAAGCGGAACCGTATCTCGTTCCTCTCTGGACCCTATGGCCCAGCAGAGAACCTGGCACATTCTAGAAGCTCCAGGTTGTGATCTGAAGGAAGGAAGGGCTCGGTGGCTGATGGTGTGGCCCCGTGGTTTGGTCCCACTTACTCCAGCTGGCGTAGCCAACAGAGAAAGCTGGAACAGGATGGGCTCAAGGTCTAGGATGAGCCCAGTGACCTTCCTGTGTCACTGTCCCCTGCCCTGGCTGCTCAGGACCAACAGGGCCACCACGTGAATGATTTCTCTCTGAGTCCCCACTTTGTTCTACGGCAGCTGTGCTGAACCTCCGTCCTGCATCCTCAGGACTCACAGAGCGTGTCAAAAAGCCCATGTCACGGTGAGAACTCAGAGAGTGAAGCCCCCTCGTTCTCTGGAACTGAAGCCTCAGTTTTCCTGTCTGTAAAATGGGGATCATGTTCCTGCCTTTCAAGGCTGTTGGAAGAATGAAGTGAGCGACAGCAGGGGAGACAGCCAGTCCAGGGCCTGGCATCCAGCAGGAGGCAGCCCCTCAAGCTGTCAGCCCTTCACCCCCAGCCCTGCATGGCTGCTGGAGTTGGGATGGGCGTTGGTGTTTCTCCAGGGTTAGGGCTCCAGAGGGCCGGGCACTAAACCTTAAACTGCATTACTCTGGACCTAGACACGTTCTCTCGATTATCCCATCGGTCCCTCACACCAGCCCTATGAGCAAGAGTCTGTGTCCCTGTTTTACAGATAAGCATTTGGGAATTCATTCAAGGTTACCCAGCCAAGAACAAAGACCCCACGACGATTGGCTCCCACGGCCCCCTCAGCAGGGCAGGGGCTCAAAGGGGTGCTGTGAAGCCCTGAGCACCAGGTCAGACTGGGGGCCTGGACCCAATGCCATCACCCTCCTGGTCAGCAGGGGACCAGAACCCAAAAGTATCCAGCTTGGATGCCTCCTAGGAAAGGGGTCTGCACAGTGCCTTGACTCTGTGGGCCTGAGCTGCCTCGGGAATTCTTTCCATCATTTAGCCTCAGTCAGGACTCAGGCAGCTCTGTGGTTCTGGAGGTCATCCCTGCTGTGCCCCACCACCACAGTCATCTGGGAGGCAGGAGGTTGGTGACCCAAGCCAGGCCCCGCCCCCTGGACCACTTCCTCTAGGCGATTAAAGGGGCTGGGTCTCCCACACGCCTGCCTATCCCACCATCAGTGCAGGAGCAGCTTCCTGTTTGCAGGGATGGGCGCCCGCTGCTATGGCGACAGCAGGAGGTGGCCCTCCAGGTGACTGATACCAGGCCCAGTTCCTCCCTATCACTGCAGCCGCTTCTCCAGCAGCTGGGCTGGCAGAACCATCTGGTCTGCGATCAAAGGGGCCTGGGCAGCGCACCCCTTATCTCTCCCAGGCCCGGGAACTTTCCAGACTCAGGGCACCGGGAGCCCAGTGGGGCAGGAGGGGCAGGCCAGAGGGCGTGAGAACAGACACTCCCTGGGAGTGGCGGGAGGGACTTGACACTTGCCAGGAACGAGGCCTGAGACTGGAGACAGGCAGGAGGGGGACAGTGGTTCGTCCTTCTGGTTCTCTAACCCCACTTGTCCCTCCTCCTGCCTGGGCCCAGGCAGCTGTGTGACCCGGGGCACAGCACTCCACTTCTCTGGGCCTTGGTCTGCTCTGCCGCCAAGTGGGAATCAAAGCAATGGTGGTGAAGACCCAAACGCACAAGGCCCGTAGCATGCTAGTGGGTACTCAGTTGTAATAATCAAGATGTTACTTACCGTTTATGAAGGACAAGCCCTCAAAGTGCATTATTCTCATTTAATTCACATGACAACCTGAGATCTGGGCCCACTATTAACCACATATTACAGAAGAAAACACTGATGTTCAGAGAGGTGAGGACACCGCCCCAAATAGCACAGCTTGTAAGTGGCCAGTGGATGCTAGCTGCTAATACTGCTCTTTTCCTCCTGTTACATTTTGCCTAAGTTCACAACAGCCCTGCCCAGTCCCTGGCTCCATCCTCTCCCCACAGCCCATCCTGCCAGGCCACCAGCACAATCTTTATCCATTGGTTCATTTTTTTATTCACCTAATAAGTATTATGAATAACAGTTATTAGTGACTAATATTTATCAGCCCTTGATTATAGCTAGCAAGTGCCCAAGCCCTGAGCCAAGTGCTCTGTCATCTTTGTGACAGCCCTGTGAGGCCAGACCGTAATAGGAATGAGGAAACGGAGGCCAAGAGAGGCGCAGGCACACGCACACAGCAAACACACACACGGTACACTCCAACCCAAAGGGACTGAACTTCCACCTCTGGAACGTACTTCCCTCTGTCTCACCTCTTGATCTTTGCCACGCTGTTCTCCCCACCTAAAATAACCCATCCTTTTGCAGCCTGCATCTAGGCTGGAACGTGGGCTCCAGGAGGACAAGGACGATGTCTTAGCTGATGACTTCCTAGCACAGAACCCAAATAGAGGAGGCTTTGCATACAGAAACAATCCAGGACTTAATTAATAAAGGAATAATTGCTCAGAATCTTATTCATGGCAACTTGACAGGGCCTAAAAGACAATAACCAAGCCCCTATGATTTTCCAGACTCTCTCCAGGTAAAACAATCTCCATTCCTATAGCATGTCCTTGTTAGAACTCTTAGAACCTTGAGCTTCTAATAGAGGTATAAATAAATCAGTGAATAAGTGACTGGATGAATTCTTAAGTGAGCATGTTGGTGAGCAAACAAGTCAGTGAGCTAGAACATGAATCAGAGATTTATTGAAACAATGCAGTAAATGGGTGAATAGACAGATGAGTGAGCGATGGATGGGAAGGAAGGAGGGAAGAGGAAATGAAAGAACAAAGCAGTCAGGTGGAGGGGCACCTCCAGCAGGGTCAAGTGCACAAGAGCAGGTCAGTGGTCTCTAGTCCACAAGCCCAACCCGTACCCACAGGACCCAGAACGATAGGCTCTGCAGAGTTGGCAAACTACAGCTCACCGGCCACATGTGACCCTTGGCCTGTGTTTGTAAGTAAAGTTTTATTGGCACAGCTACATGCATGCATTTATGTGTGCTACAGCGGCAGAGCTGACTAGCTGGAACGGAGACCACGTGACCTGCAAGGTCTAAAATATTTTCTACGTGGTCCTTTATAGGAGAAGTTTGCCCGGCTCTGTAGGAGAGCCCCCGCTGAGGGACTTGAACTGGCATCCGGCCGGGGACCCTCCCAATGCTGACTGGAATTCTCTGGCCTTCAGAGGGTCCTCAGGACCCCACTTGCATACCTCCGCGCCCGGACACTCCCTACCTCTCCAGGAAGCCCCTCCTGCCTTGGGGTAGCTCGGGCCTTCGAGAACTCTTCCTTCTGCTGAGGGGAAATGTTCTGTCGCCTTCTCGTCCCCACCCTCCTCCCGACCTCCCGCCTTGACCACGGGTGTTTACCCTGACCTCTGCCCTGCGTCTCGTTCTCCACCAGCCAGGACGGCTCAGGCGCGGCTGGATCCCTTTCTCAACCAGGGAGGCAAGTGAGTCACCGAGTCCGGAGAGGGGACATCTGCTGGGTTCCGGCCCTCAGATAATCTCACTAAGTCTGAGAGAGAGGCCCAAGCCACCCCTGCTGCTTCTTGTTTGCACTTGGGCCTGGCGTGGAAGCCGGCAGCTTGAGAGGAGAGTCACTCGCCTAGAATTGTGGGGTGTTTGGACCCCGAGTGTTTATTTCAAGTTTGGTTTGTCTTCAGTTCCTGGAATGATTTCCCAGAAGAGCTGGAGAAATCTGGCCATGACTGGGCCTGTGCACCCGGAGGCAGAGCTGTTCTCATTTGACCCCACGCAGATTCCTGTACCCATTTTACAGAAGAACACACACAGGTTGTCCAGTTACCAGTCCAGGATGCCTGCTCTTCTGTGGCCTCTCTCTTTCTGGAAGCTTCTGGAATGACTGGAGAACCACACAAGCTTCAGTGGGTTGCTTGGGACCTACTTCCCACTGTGTTCCACTGGTGCCTTAGGCCCATTTCACAGATGGGAAGACTGACACACCTCTGATGTGCTGGGACCCAGGACTCATATTTCAGTGAGCAAGTAGTCCATCAGTGGACAGAGGACCAGGGGAGAGAGACAAGTTGGGGGTTCTGGAGCAGGAGACCTGAGTTCCTGATCCCAGGGGGAGGAAAGAAAGGCAGGCCAGGAAGGAAACAACCTGGGCACAGGTATGGAGTCTAGAAGGCTCCTTCCCCACAGATTCTAAGTGGCTTTTTTTTCCCTCTGTTCAATGTGCCCATTGCCCCTGGGACTATAACTGGATGGGAAAGGCCCACAGACGTGGGGCAGGAGAGGAGGGGGAGAGAGAGAAATAAAGGAGGAAAGCACAGCAGCTGTGAACACGGGCTCTGGGATCAGACTGCCTGGGTGCAGGCCTGGCACTGTCACCTTTTAGCAGAGCCCCACTTACTCATCTGTCCAGTGGGGCCCATAACGCTGAGCTCACGGCTTGTGGAGGGTGAAATGAGGTAATGCGTGTCAAACGCCGGGCCCGGGGTCTGGCACGAGCCAGGTCTGGCTCCTGGTTTCCTTCCACACGGATGCAGCGTGCTTCTTATCACTCGCTTTGGGAGTCTAGAGCTTATCCTGAGCCCCGGAGTGAGGTTACGTCTAATCGTTGTTGGTGTGGGCCCCCCACCATCACCAGTCCAGCCCGGCGAGGTCGAAGAGGGCGCCACGCCGCCATGGGAGCATACCTGGCCTGCCTCAGCCCCCGTGGTGTCACCTGCGCACATTAATGAAAACTTCACAGCGCGGAGCAGAGCCGGGCCAGACCAGGAAATTGCAAAGTCTCGGACGCCTTACCTCAGCCCCACTGCACACTCTCTGCTTTTATAGCTCCACGTGTAATAACATAAAAGCATAATTTATTAAAGTATCACTTTAAGTGGGGATGGCAGGAGGGGGTCCATGCCCTGGGGGCCGTGAGTGCCATACTGACCAGAGATGCCAAGGGAGGGACAAGACAGTCTCAGGGCTCACCGGCCTGCCAGTCACAGCCCAGGGTGCAGCGGCTGGAGCGCCAGGGAAGTGCCCAGGACGGGTGGGAAGCTACCGCACAGAGACAGCGTAGCCTGGAGAGGAGAGCTGAGCTGCGCAAATTTGAATTCTGGCCGCGTGAACTTGGACAGGTCAGTTCCTCTCTCTGAGCAGCAGTTTCCTTGTCTGTGAATGGGAGGAATTGCTGAGGGGTCCCCAGTCCTTCATTAGAGGTTTTCCCACTAAGCCGATTCCTCCCAGAGTGAAAGAGACTTCCAGGCACTGAGCTATACCAGGAAATGGCCCTGGGATTGCCTCATTAAACATGGAAGGGTATTTACACTGGGAGAAACAAATATTTATCTCTGGACCAGGAAGGAGGAAGGTCTTTGGAACCCCAATCTCGTATCTGGCTCAGCCCTGCTTGGAGGAGAGGGACCAGGCCAGAAGGGGGGTGGAGGGAGAGCGCAGGGGCAGGGCTGGGAGTCAGGCAAGCCTGGGTTCAAATCCCAGCTCTGCCACCACCCAGCACTGTGACCCTGAGCCCAGGTCCTCATGCCTCTGTGTCCTCTCAGGAAACATGGTGCTAAGAACATTGCAACCTCTCGGGGTGGATGGAGGTTTCAATGAGATGATGTGTGCCTGAGATACAGGGTAGGTGTTCAGTTATTACTGACTCTATGCCGGGCACTGTCCAATCTCTCTAGACCCTGCAGGGAAGAAGGAAAACAAGCAGCAGGTATTTTTATTGGGAAAAATAGGGTGGGGGAGAAAGGTCTCACATGGTGACCTGTAACACTCTAAGAAGCTGGCAGCACCAGGGGGACAGGGCCATTTAGCACACGATCTGCACGGAGTTTTTTAAAACCAGTAAATATGCACCAAATGACACAGCCTGGCTTTCGTTGGCCCACCTACCCAAAGTGAATAACAGATGGGCTGACTCACAAGGGCCATATGTAAACTTTCAGAACCTAAATGCAAGAGCTTTAGTTTGACCAAAGCATTGTGTGGTGTTTCCCCCATGGGATCTGCTTGCTGAAATGGGAGGATTCCTGGATCCCGCTGGTTCTCTCCACCTGCACTACTACCATCCTGGTCCAGGCCATCATCCTCTCCTGCCTGGACTATTTTGGACTATCCTGGCTGGTCCCCCTGCCTCTGTCCTTAACCCCTGCAGTCTTTTCACAGCAGCCAGTGTGTTCTTGCCCCTTGAAAGTGGTTGGAGGCAGCTGGGGTTCACTAAGAGGGAACCCATGAAAACTGAACTAGGAGAAATGGACACAAAGCAGGAGACACGCTCGGACGTGAGAACTTTCTGACTACAGGAAAGAAGCATCTTCAAAGCAGCCCTGGGAGAAGCTGCACAAGCTTCCAGTCTTGCTGTCGGGGGAGGGGCTGGGGTGGGTATTTAGCCTCTCAGTGGCGCCGAGGCACAGGGTGGGTCCAGAAGATCCCAGAGAGTAGCGAACACCAGAATGTGGGCAAGCTGACAGTGTGACCAGACCAGACTGGTGGGACAGGAGCAAAGGCCTCCCTGAAGCTCCCGGGGTGAGCAGCTGACCTCCTGTCAGATCTTATTTATTTAACGTTGAGGTTGTTGAGTTTGGTGTTTGTTGAAATGACTCTGGGGCTCTCCTCCCACGAGCTCCAGGCCCCACTGAGAACTTGAAAGTGACATTCCTCAGCCCAGCTAAGAGGAGGGCAGGAGCCCAAGTCAGAAGAGAAAGTGAAGGGAAGGGCAGCTGAGGAGACATCAGGGTCCCCGCAGGAAAGAGACTCACGCCACAGGGATAACAGAAAACGGACTTTCAGAGTAGTGGGTGGGGTTCAGGGAAACCAACAGAGGGATGCTGCCGCACCCAGAGACTGGCAACAGTGGGGAGCCATTACCACCCCCTCCCAAAGGGCAAAGGGAGGGAGCGGTTACTGGAACCCAGACAGAGGGCTACAGAGAGAGCCACAGAGGAACGAGGCCAGCCCAGCGCGACTCAGCAGAGTGGAGCCGGCTCCTGCCCCTACGCTCCCATTGGCTGGACGCAACCAGAAGCCGGAGAGCCAGGAGCCAGGGGAGAGAGTCAGTGGGGGGGGGGGCGCCTCTCAGACCCTAGGGCTTCTCCTTCTGTAGGGTAGAACTTGAGCACAGCCTACCATGGTTGTGAAATCTCTATTTAGCCTTGGCTCAAAATTCAGGCCTCGCCAAGACCCCTGGCCACATGTAGCTCTGTCCCCCAGGGGAATAAGTAAAGGTCTCCAAGTGTTTCCCTTGCAGCAGATAAAAAGCACAGGAGGGAAGAAGACCCTTCCCTCCTGTTCCTCCTGTAAGAGCCAGCTCCGATACCAGCACTATTTGTGGATAATAACAGCTATTTACTCACAACAAGTATGTGCCGGGACCAAGCTTAATGGTTTAGATCACCTGAAGTCAGTCCCGGCTTTGCCCTTCCAAACTGTGTGAGTTCAGGCAAGTCACCTCCCCTCCCGAGCCTCCATTTCTTTATGTGAAATCGCCCCCTCCCTCGGGAGCGGATGTGAGGATTAAAGAAGGCCCTACACAGTGGTCTCAGGTTGGAAGTATAGGAAGGCTCAGGACAGGTTGACTCTTGTTGTCACACTCACCTTCCTCACAGGGAAGAAACCCAGGCTCAGAGAGGGGCCATGACACCCAAGGCACACAGGATAAGAGACCAAGCAGGGATCCCAGCTTTGGTCTTACCCCAAAGCTAGCCTTCTACAGGAAGCCTTCCTAGGTTGCACAGGTGAGAAGAAATTGTTCCATCTTAGATGTGATTCTTACAATTAGAAGAATAGCCATCCACATGGAGTCTCACTAGGCTGGGCACCCCAGCTTGAGTTCATTTCGTCTTCATAACCACTCTCTAAGGTCATCCCCATTGACCTTATTGGATATGATACTTATATCCAATAAGTATCTGGGGCCATTGAGGAGGAATCTGGGGCCCAGAGAGGTTAAGTATCATATCCACGTGGATCAGCATTTGAACTCAGACACCAGCCTGGCTCTCCAGAGCCTTTGTACTTGACCTCAGCCCAGCCCTGTCTCCCTTTCAGGTCCGCTCTGAGGTGCCCATCTCCCCACTACACAGGAAGAAAGCTATCTAAGGTCATGCCCAGCTGACCATCACCTCTCTTCCTCCAAGGTCAAGTGCAGGGCCTCTTTTGGATATGGTTGGGTTAAGACCTGTTAGTTAGGGGAAAGCTGATGGGGAAGAGGAGGGAGTGGTGAGAAAGGCCAGAGTTGGGGGTCGCCTCTACCTGGCAACCCTGTCTCCCCACCCCATCAGACCCACTACTCCTGCCCAGATGGGGCACAAGCCTCCCTGGTGGTCAACCCCACCACCACCTCACAGATGCCAGGTTCTCCTTCTGAAACACAAATCTGCACCTGCCCCACGCAACCAGCCCCAAACCTTCTAACTCCTGCCCGCCCCTCAGGAGCACACCACGCTCCCTAGCCTGGCACCGTGGACCCCACGATGTGGCCCTGTCACTTCTCATTGCTGTCCCCCCACCCCACCCCCCCAAACACCCCCCCCTTCCCAGGATGCCCTCTCATATTCCGCTACTTTTCTAGAAGCGCCTCCAGATCAGAGATGGTTCTATCCATCCAACCACCCTCCACCCCTTCACCTGACTCAGTGCCTGACCAATAGCAAGCGCTCAACAATTCTTAACTGAATGGGAACCACTGGCCTGGGAGATCTGAGTTCTGGTCCCAACCTGGTCCAACTAATTTGATCAGACACCTCCCTTCCCTACCTCCGAGCCTTAGTCTGTCTATTTGTACAAGGAATGCTATGAACAACATACTCTTTTCAGGGCCTGGACACTGTTTAACTCTCTCTCACACACACACGCACACACACACGCACATGCCCACAGAGAAGGCTCGTGCCAGCCTCTCCCCAGGACACTGAGCTTCTCCGTGGATTGAATTACCAACATTTCATCGGCGGAGGAAGGGAGGCGGGGCAGGGAAGGAGCTGTGAATTCCGCACACCAAGTCTGTCCCCGCAAGGCCTGGACTGAATGCCACCGCATGTCTGTGCCCATCTGCCTCTGGGGTGGGGGATGGGATGGGGGTGGAGGTACAGGCAGGGAGGGGGTCCCCAAAACCAGAATGCCAAAGAAAAGACACCCAAGGAATCTCACACAGACTCACATACAACTCTGTCCTCTCAAACACTACTTACTGCACACTCATGCATTCACACCTATGTACACACACATGCTTAAACACACATTTGTGTGTCCTGCACACACATTTACACACACGTGTGATACTCTCTTTTTTTTGGGGGGGGGATACTCTCTTTTATTCAGCCAACAAACATTCATGGGGCCAGTCTGCTGTGAAAGCCTCGCTCTCCATGTCTCACTCTTTTGGTCACATCCTTACACACACACACACACACACACACCGGTCACCCACACAACCCAAGGCTTACACTGCAGCCTTCTTCCAAGGCTCTGAAGGGGCCTAGCAATGTGCTCACTCACATGATGGTCAAAGCCAAGAACGGTAGGGAAATCAGCAATACAGCAGTGGGCCAGGAAGTTAGTAACACAAATATTATAACATTTTTCTGGATTTCGTAATATTTGTGGTATTTGTCAGTTTTAAAACTGTGTCATTTGTTGTGGTTGCTTTTCTCATTTTAAAGACTCTTTGGTATTGGTCATTTTGTATTCTGTTTCATAAAGAAGGTCCCCAAAATTGAATTCACTTTTTAGTTCACCAAGCCTGAACCTGCCCCTGCAAACACCCAGAGGTTCCACCAGACAATCACACTCACCCTCTCTCACACTCATGCTGTTGCACACGCTTCCACATCCCCACCAATTCCTATGAGTCAAAGACAGTGTCACACACACCAGGGATACACAATCTCTCACACCCGCCCTCCCGTGCTCACTTCAGACAGGCAGGCAGGCTGGGCACCTCCAGCCCCCGGCCTCAGGGCAGACCCTGTCACTCCATCACTCCCAGGCTCCTGCCCTTCTGACTGCAGGCACCTGGCCCTCCCTGGCCCACCCCCAAAACCACACAATGACTCCCAGGATGCCAGCCACTCACACCCCCCAACTCCAATCTCTGAACTGGACCAGGCACACACCCCGATTCTGCCCCACGGTGAGCCTCCAGGATGCTACACACCCCAATACCACCTCAGCAAGAAACCGCCAAAACCCATGGGACGTTCTGGAATTTCCTTGACGATCTCCTCATTGCCCAAAGGCGGCTGGCTTCGATAAGAGGACGTGAGAGTTGGAATTATATACAGGGCTCAGATTATATCCTGGGTTCAAATCCTGACTCTAACGCCTGTTCCATGCTCACGGGCAAGTGAGTAAACATCCCAGAACCTCAGTTTCCCCATGTGTAAAGTGGGTGTAATGATCCTACCTCATAGACGTGTTGTGAGGATTAACTGAGCCGACACAAGCACGGCACAGAGAGAACCCAGAGCCTGGTAGTGGTCATTCTATTTTCCTCTCCATGACTGCAGGAAGGCGGGGCAGTTACCCTGTCCCCTCTGGACTGGCCCCTCCTCCAGCCCTCGGCCCTGTCCAGCCCCCCTTCCCTGTTGCCTCCGCAACATCACCCTCTCGGCCTCGGCCACCCGAGTGTTGGGATCACCAGCGCACCTGCTTCCAAGGGCTCTAATTTCCTGTAAGTGTAAGAATTCAGGTCAGACACGGCCCAAGGCCTGCAGCCCCCCTCCCGGCGGAAACCCATAAATAACCCGGCTCAGGCTGCCTGGTCCGGGCACGAGACTTTCTCTCCTCACTCAGCATGACACTGGGCCTCAGCACAGCCCTGCGAGGCAGGTACGGCAATTTCCGTGTACACAGGGGAAAACTGAGGCTGTAGAGTGGAATCTGAGTTTGACACCCTGACTTAGGCTCTAGAAAGAACCTCCTTTAAGATATGCCCTTCCTATCCCTCCTCCTCCCCCAAATGAATGCCCTTGCATCAGTCTCCCCCCGACACCCCGGCCAATGACTTACTCCTGAAATCCATCCATTAGCACAAACTTTTCCTACAAAGGGCCAGATAGAAAATATTTTAGGAGTTGAGGTCCAGACAGCGTCGCAGCTACTCAACTCTGTTGATGCCGCCACAGACAAGGTGTAAACGAATGGACATGGGTGTGTGCCAGTGACACGTTTTTACAAACACAGGTGCCAGGCCTGGTTGGCCGCAGTTTGCTCACCCCTGCATTGGTGCACCAGGTCCCACCACCACACAGCACAGGAATTGAGTCTAGAATCCTAGCTCGTGAGAACTCGAAGGGCCCTGGGACTTAAGAGAGTTCAGCTCAGCATTGGCCAGAGGATGAGCTTGAGGCCCAAAGAGGGGACACGGCCTGTCCCAGTTTCCCCGGCTGCTCAGAGCCAGCGCTCCCGGCGCCTTCCTCGACATCACGGATCCAACCTCCAAGCTCCTGACTCAGTTCCCTTGCTCTGGGGGTCAGGATCATGCTGGGTCCTTGTCTGTCTCCCACACTGAACCTGGGCTTCCTGAGCACCAGGATTGGGCCCTGGATCACCTCAGGATCTCCAGTGTCCGGTCTGGGGCCCACCACAGTGAGGGGCTTGGGGAGAAAATACAGAATGGGTGCACCAAACCCCAGCTTTGGGGTCACTGACATTCTGGGCCAGACAATTCTCTGCTGTGGGGCCCGTCCTGCTTGCTGTAGGATGTTCAGAAACATCCCTGGCCTCTATCCTCTAGGTGCCAATAGAATAGCGTACATACACACACACACACACACACACACACACACACACACACACACACACTACCACTGCCACCACCACCAGTTGTGACAACCAAAAATGTCTCCAGACATTGACAAATGTCCCCTGGGAAGCAAAACCCCCCCAATCCCAGCTGAGAATTGCCGCCCTAAGCCAAGCTGAGGGCGAAAGGGCCCCCTACGTGAGAAGGCTGTCCTCTCCTCCTTGCTCTGCCGCAGTTGGGAAACCCACCCCGGCCCCTCCGCAGCCTCAGTCTCCACAGCCCAGGATGGGTCCGTGCCATCAGCTGCAGTTCTGGCTGAGGGGGAGGGGGAGGGAGGAGGAATGCGACCACAGCTGCAGGGTCCAAAAGTGCTGAGGAGACATGAAGACGTTTCCCTGTGAGTCAGGAGCCAGGAATGTGTCGCCCAGAGTGGCCACGAGCCAGAGGCCCCCACACGCCACCCTCTGTCCACCCCCTAGAGCATCTGCCTTTTATTAGAACAGAAAAGGCAGCAGGTGCCAGGTCTCCTCGAGCCCATTAAGGACCCAATAAACTCCTCAAGGGCAGGGGAGGGGGCCGCTGGGCGGTGGGGCCCTGAGAAGGACGCCCCCCGCCCTCACCCCGCCTGGGAGAAGGAGCATGGGCGTTGAGATGCCAACCAGGGTACCACCTCCAGAGCCGCCCCACCCTGGTCCTGGCCGTGCCACCTCAGCGGGTCACTTCGGCTCTCTAGGTTGCATTTCCTTCTTTTTAAAATTATTTTTTATCTTTATTTGATTGGGTTTTTTTTAATTTCAATTTGTGCTTGTAAAGAAGCCCAACACACCACAAGCTAAAACTATACAGGGCTGGGACTTCGCTGGTGGTGCAGTGGTTAAGAATCCTCCCGCCATTGCAGGCGACACGGGTTTGAGCCCTGATCCGGGAAGATCCCACGTGCCGCGGAGCAACTAAACCCGTGCACCACAGCTACTGAGCCTGCGCTCTAGAGCCCGCGAGCCACAACTACTGAGCCCTCGTGCCACAGCTATTGAAGCCTGCACGCCTAGAGCCCATGCTCCACAACAAGAGAAGCCACTGCAAGCAGAAGCCCGTGCACCAAAACGAAGAGTAGCCCCCGCTCGCCACAACTAGAGAAAGCCCGCACACAGCAATGAAGACCCTACGCAACCAAAGGAAAAAAAAAACAAAACTGTACAGAGCTACGTGACCACCTCCTTCCTCTTCTTCACTGTGTGTAACCAGGACGAATAGCTGCCTGGGAGCCCTCTGTGGGCCTCAGTTTTCACATCTGTAAAAGTGGGGGTCACCCATGTGTCTTGCTCTGAGAGTGCAGGTTCCCTTCCTCTTCTCCTTTCTCCTCCAACCCACTCCCTGGTTTTGGACAAACCCTGGAAGCCCATTGTCCTGGACCCACATCACCTCTCTCCCACTCATCCTCAGGGCTCTGCCAGCAACTCCTTGAGCTCCCCAGATCCCTCACCCTAGGGGTCCAGTGCCCCCAGCTCCTCCTCCGGATCCTGTTTCCACAGGTTCCCACCTGGACTCTAATTTAGAACACCATACTTCCTCCAGGAAGCCCGCCTGGAGGGCTCATTTCCCACACAAATCAAGCAGGAACTGCAGGAAGCATCTCCATGGACCCTGGCCCTCAGCTGGGGCATCATCCTCGTGCCCAGTGCCAGGCCAGGCCCTTTGCAAACTCTACATCCTTTAATCCCCACATCACAGCCGTGAGGCAGAAAATATTCTCTCCAACTTCCAGACGTGGACACTGAGGCTCAGAAATGTGGAGTAACTTGGTCACAGTTCACACATTTCCCAAAGTACCAGGAGGCCCCATCTAGACATTTCAAAAGTTCACGTGCGCTATAGAAACTTATACATTTTTCACCTTATTCTTTTGAATTAGAGCTATTTCTTTTTTTTTTAAACAATTCTACAATTTTTTATTTATTTATTTATTTATGGCTGTGTTGGGTCTTCGTTTCTGTGCGAGGGCTTTCTCCAGTTGCGGCAAGCGGGGGCCACTCTTC
Source organism: Balaenoptera acutorostrata (assembly GCF_949987535.1). Lineage (NCBI taxonomy): Eukaryota > Metazoa > Chordata > Mammalia > Artiodactyla > Balaenopteridae > Balaenoptera > Balaenoptera acutorostrata. Next base: position 17,444,226 of record NC_080064.1, on the reverse strand, counting down.
ATCGTGGTGCGCGGGCCTCTCACTATCGCGGCCTCTCTTGTTGCGGAGCACAGGCTCCAGATGCGCAGGCTCAGTAGTTGTGGCTCACGGGCCTAGTTGCTCCGTGGCATGTGGGATCTTCCCAGACCAGGGCTCGTACCCATGTCCCCTGCATTGGCAGGCAGATTCTCAACCACTGCGCCACCAGGGAAGCCCCTAGAACTATTTCTTACAGCTGCATCAAACCTTTTGTGAAGCAAAGTAGATTAGATATAAAGAAACTACAGATAGATGACAGGATAGGATTGACATGGATACATTTAAAATAAGCACCTTGCACATACATGCGCACGCACACACACATGCACACACATATGCGCTCACACACGCACATCTGAAATAATGTGGTCCAGAGATATCCTGGGGGCTCACCAACCCCCTGCATCACTTCCCACTTCCTGGGGTCTCAGTATCACTTGAACAAAGTCAAGTTCTTCCCCTGATGCTCTCTTCCCCATACCTCTGGACCTAGAGTTGTATCTTCAGCCTCCTTCTTACACCTGGCCGGGATTTTTCATTTTTAAAACCTCTGGGGCAAAGGGAAAGGCAGCGGTGAGGGCTCTGGACCGAGGCCCAGGCCACAAGGCAGCAGACCTGAGCCCTAGCCCTGCCACCGCGGGAAGCACTGGTATCTCAGGTCTAAGGCACCTCCCATGGGAAGTCCCTTCCTCCCACAGAGCACATGACCGTCTCCCTTTGAGCTGCTCCCATCTCAACCCTGCAGACCCTCATAATGTTAGGTCTGCAAAGCACTGTCCACTGTTTATCTCATTTAACACAGGACCATCCTCCCAACTTCACAGATGAAGAAGCAGGGGTTCCAGAATAGTTTTTCCGTGTGTCTGAGGCATGGGACAGGAGTAGGAGGGTGGACAGCCTGGGAGCTTCTCCCATCTGCCCCCACCCCAGGCCTTGCCCAGGCTAGATCCTGTCTCTCCTTTCCAGAAGCCCTGACTCAACAGGGCCCACTGAGCGCGCATGCCCAAGGAAGCTTTTCCCAGGGCCCAGGCCATGCCAGGAAAGCGCCCTGCACCTGCCCAGCAGGCTGCCAGGGAGAGGCAAGAGCCCAGCCGTCCTCAGGGGCTCCCACTCACATGCTAACCCTCTCACTCTGTGCCTGTAGCAGACACTACGCCCAAAACAGCAGCCCACAGCAGCAGGGTGGGTCCCAGCAGAAAAACCAGGGCAGACAGAGGTATCGCTGCCCCCATGGCCTCGGCTCAGGACCAGGACCGGCCAGCCCTTAGGCCCACCTGTGCAAGTCGTGACTTCCAGGGACTTCTGCTGACCCGTCTATCCTCCCTTCCCCCCAGGGCCTTCCTTTGGGCTGTTCTCTGGGGGTAAATATGCCTTCTGGATCACCCTAGTGATAGTAATAGTCACAACACTGCTATTGCCAGGGACCCAGGGAGCTCCCTTTTCGAATCTTAGTTACCTGATCATCCCTCCCTAAAACCCAGAACATCTGAATCATTCTTTTTATTCTTAGATCCCTAGAAAGTTAGAATTCTTCCTTTAATCTTAGAGTATTTGAACCATCCCCTCTGTCCCTAGAAGCATGAGATTTTCTTCCTTTGTTTCCAAAATGATAGAAACCCAGAACTGGATAGGACCTGAGGTCTTCCAATGATACAACTGAGGAAACTGAGGCCCAGAGAGGGAGAGTAACTTGCCCAAGGTTACACAGCAAGATGGTGGCAGAGTCGGGACAAGGAGCAAGCCGCGTGGTTCCTCTGTTCATGCCTCTGGCCCTGGAGCCTCCAGTCCCTTGAGCAAGTAAGACTTCATCTGGGACCTGGGTCCTGCTGCCAAAGCTTCCCACGGAGTCCCACGAGGAGGTTCCCTGCCCCCTGCCCTTGCCCCAACCTTTGGGAATGGCCTGTGGGCCGGGACCCACATCCCAAGCCTGCATCAGGGGCAGCAGACACCTCTTCCCCCAGTCAGGGTGCCTGGGCCTCCAGTGCCACCCCCAAAATAGCCCAGCTCTCCAGCCCACAGATCAGATTGCAGCCTCCCTGTCCAGATGGGGCGCCTGGCAGGGCGGGAAGCGCTCCCCCTCGCACTGCCTCCACCTGCTCCCCCCTCACACGTCAGCACTTGGGCTGAGCCTTAAATCACAGCCTCCCTCTGGAGGACGCAGCCTGTTCTGGAGGCTGTGGGGACAGGGGCAATGGGAGTGGTGCCTGGGGTGTGGGAGGAGTAGGGAAGGGGTGTTTGACTATTAGTAATGGAAGAAATAGGACAGGGGTGGGGTGTTCAGAGGGAAGAGTGATTTGAGAGATCTTTTGCTGTCATGGATCTGCTGTGTGATCTTGGGAGAGTCAGTTGCCCTCTCTGGACCTCAGTTTTCCCATCTGTAAATGGGGAAAGCACTCAGGTCCAACCAGGGGCTGTGATATGGCAGTGAAAAGAAAAAGTCCCTGTCTTCAAGGAATCCACAGTCCATGGTAAGCAAACCCTGGTCCAGGCAGTCAGGTTCCAGAGCTCATGTTTGTAGCCCAAGTGCTATATGCCAGTGGATACTGGGGAGCCAGGAAAGGGGGTAGTGCTATTTTATTTCAGATGGTCCAAGAAAGACTCTCTGAGGATTTGAGCAGAGATCCCCACCCTGGACCAGAGAAGTGGAGGTCACGGGTGGGACCAGAGGAACCTCACTCCCTATCCCAAACCAGCGCTCTAGGAGTAGAACTGAGTTTTCTGTTGCAAGCCCCCAGCTGGACTCAGCCCAGCAGCCTCACCACCCCCAAACCATTCCCCTCCGCAGTTCCTGGGCCCTGCTATTCAGAGGGACCCACCTAGAAGGGGCTGGAGAGACCAAGGTCCAAGAGCCTCCACAGCCCAGGAGTCCCGGCTCCAGCCCTCAGGCATCAGAAAGTAGTTAGAGCCCCAAACGAGAAGTCAGAGTGAGGCCATGGGGAGTGAGCAGGAGGCCATGGCATGAAGACCACCAGCCTCGAGTGCAGATATAACACTCAGAACTCAAAGGCCATTGCCGAATTCAACCCTGTCAGTGACCCTGTGAGGTTACGAAGGGGGAAACTGACTCAGGCAAGCTAAGTGACTTGCCCAAGGTCACACATCTGGGAAACAGTAGAGGCGGCTGTCTGAGTCCACAACTTATATGCTTTATTTTTTAGGGGGAAAAAAGATGACGCAACTTTAAAAATCTTATCCTTGGGATTGGTTGTTTTTGTTATTAAAGTAGTTGCTTATTTAATGTCTTTTTCATTTGAAGATTATCTTATTTGTCTTTCCAAAACACAAAATAACAGATGCATTTCGGAACAAGTGACCCGGGGTCACGCAAGATGCATGAAGGCCAGTTAGTTATCTCACCCCCACCCTAGCGTCTCCTTCCACACCTTTCTCCAGGCCCCAGCACCCTCCTAACCCTCAGGCACCACTGCTTTCCAGATGGTTCTTTCTGTCTTCAGTAAGGAAACATTTCCTAAGAGCCTGCTGTATGCCAAACTTTGTCATGAGTGTTGGGCGGGCTCACAGCAAAATCCCACCTTCCTGGAGACCCGTGAGGACAAATGCATGAATAGATGAGCACTAGCTAGTCAGCTCCAGAAGGACAGGAAATTTGGGTCTGTTTGTTCACTGATGTACCCCAAGCACCTGGAACAGGATGTGTCATATAGTAGGTGCTCAATAATTTTTTGTTGAATGAATGAATTCACTGAGATGGAGAACCTAGAGTGTGGTGCCAGTTTGGGGGGGACTTGATATTGAACTTGAGGTCTCCAAGAGCCACCCAAAGGAGGGGGCTGGTCAGGTGCCAGCAGGGTTGCATGCCAGAATCTGGAGCTTGGCACGGATGTGGAGCAGGGAGAAGTGTCTCTTTGGCTCAAGCTCTACTGCCCTCCCTCCCCCAACTGAAGCTGCCCTCTCTCTCATGCCCCCAAACCTCCCATCCCAGGGATCTGAGAGGGGGGTCTGAGTGCTGTCCTTCCCCATGGAGTCCCCCCAGTCCCAGACTAGCCAGCCCTGCCTCCCTCCCTCTCCTAAGCTGCCCCAACAAAAGCTGCCCTTGTAGGAGCCAGGACCATTGTAATTAAAAAGGAAACATAATAAAGCCTCACTCTGAAGCCAAATCCCCATCCCTAGAGCGGACGCCCGGCCCACCCCGCACTGCCCAGGGAGGACACATGGCCCTTTTGTGAGCCCCGGACGGGCGAGGGCCACTCCTGCGCTGCCCCGCCCGGCCGCTGCCCTCCCTCCCCGCCCTTCCCACGCACCCCGACTCCTGATGGGCCTCGCACCCTGGCTAAGAGAGCCCGGCCTCCTCATTTCACGGGTAGGAAACTGAGGCCCAAAGAGGCAGAGCCTGAACCCAGGCCTCCCGACTGTCCACCCAGCACGTGGGCTCCATGCCCCAGAGCAGGGGGCCCAGGTGCACAATACGGAGCTGGAACTAAGGAGCCCTCCTCCCAGAGCCAAGCTACGGGGGACCTTAGAAATTGAGCGCCAACCACGACTGAGCCACAGGACGCGGAAGCCCAGAGAGGTTTGATGTGCCTGAGGTCACACAGCAGGGACCACACTCCAGGTCTCCTGACGCAGCATGAATCTCTCCGCGCGAAGTGGCCGGCTTGCCCAGAGCACAGAAGCAGGGTGAGCCAGGCTGCAGGCATCGGCGTCTGGTCTCTGTGGCCGAAGAAGATGGTGAGAGAGGAGGAGAGCCTCCTTCTGTAGCTGGAACCAAGACTCCTGCAGGGGTATGAGAGCTTCCAGGGGCTTCCAGAGCTGCAGGATGGGCCTCCCCGCACCAACAGCAGCAGAGGGCTGACCGTGACCTTCCGGTGAGGACAACCCTCTTGTCATCCCTTCTGAACTTCCAGACGCTAAGAAGTCCCTTCAAGGCCCAGCCCAGCATCTTCTCCCAAAACTGCCACCCTAGCCAGATGCAGAGGTCAGAGCCACCCGAACCTTTGGCCTTATCCCTAGGGGTCCTCTCCGGTCACCCCTGCGCTAGGAACAGCCTATGGCAAAATTGTGGGTCTGGCAGAGGTGGTCTAGGGGTCCTGCCCCCCTCTCCCCTCCCCCTGCGCCCATCTGTCTCACCCTTCTAACTACCCTCCCCTCCTAGGCATCCAGACTCACATTCTCCCCAGGCTGTCAGGGACCCAACGCACAGGTGATCACGACCAGCAAAGGCCCAGAGGGAGTCCAAGGAGACACCACAGCCTTCAAGAGACCAGGGAATGGGCCCCTCCCCAATGGCTCAATGTTAGGAGATCTTTGGGGGCTGGTGCGCTACCGCTGTGCACATATGAGGACACCCAGAGGGGTAGCTGCTTGAGTCGTGGGCATCGGTGAGTATGCAGAGAGGCAAGCCTGTGTCCAGGATAATTGTTTAATTAATAAAAATAAACCATCACAATTTATTGAGCATTTACTTCAAGAACTCTGTCTGTATGCATTTAAGCCTCCCTTCCTTTTGGGGAAAATACTCTCATTATTCCCATTTGAGAGAAAAGGAAACTGCCCAAGGTCACACGGCCATTGAGTGGTGGAGTTTGGATTCAAAGTCAAATCTGACCCCCCGCCCACAAGGATACACAAAATGTTTGGCCAGCAGTCCATCCGATCCAGCCAGTGTCATCGATCCTGCCCTTTGGACTGCTGACCTCTTCAGAACTAAGTGTGGGTAGGGGGTACACAGGTACTAGCCACCCACCCATTCTATTCACGTCAGCCAACTCCAAGAACCCCAGGAAGTGTGCACACGTGTAAGAGTGAGTGTGAGCGTGTGTGCACGTGTGTGTATATGCATGTGTGTGTGCATATGCATGTGTATTCAGGGAGGTGCTGGCCAGGTCTGGTACTTGGTGCCACCCGTGGTCTACCCTTCCCACCTCTCCCCACAGTCCAGCCCCCTTGGCCAGAAGGATGGAGGCGGGGGCACCCCTAGACACCCGGGGCAGGGAGCAGCCAGGAGAGGGGGCTGCGTGGGCCCCACCCGCTCCTGCCCCCCAGGAGCCAGCCGGGGCGGGCAGGGATTAGACAGATAATGCTTCGTGTAAGAACAAGGGATTGTTGCAAATGGGAAACGAGACTGGGGAGTTGTGAGGGCCCAGTTCAGATTTCTCCTGGGATGAAAACTGAGCCCTCGGGAGGAGGCACCCCGCCCGCCAGGCCCTAATCCCCAAGGTTCTCACCAAAATCCCAAAGAAGAGGCTGCTCACAGGCAGCAGATTCCTGGGATTCATTAATTCGGGATTTGCAGGAGGACTGCCCGGGAGTTCCTCCTGCAGGTGGCAGCCTGAGTGGGCGGCGGGTGCTGGCTGCAGGGACGCTCTGGGAGCCCTGGGGAAGAGCAGCCTGATTTGGGGCCTTTCCTGCAGAGCTGGGGCTTCCTGGGCTACAAGGGGGGCCGAGGGATTTGCTCCAAGTTGCCCAAGGGAGCAGAATCCACCCCCATCTTTGCCTCACCCCAGAGCAAGTTTTCTTTTACAAGTTCCCAGCTACTGAAGCTTTTCCCGTCTCTTTATGAGCTATAATTTACCTACAGGAAGATGCACAGGTCTTAAATGGACAGTTCGATGAGTTTGGACGAGTATCTATACCCAAGTAACCACCATCATGAAGATATGGAACATTTTCATCCCCCCGGAAGGTTCCCTCATACCCCCTTGCTGCGATCCCCACCCAGGCAACCACTGATCGGCTTTCTGTGTCCAAAGTTGAGCTTCACCTCTTCAAACCCACAGCCCATGCTCTGCTGTCAGTCTGTAGATTCACTCACATGATCACGTGAGATGTTGGGTTTCTACAGAAGAGTTCACCTGAACAGAGGGTTCCCTAGCTAAAATCAGTTTGCAAACCCTGGGATCTTCCCAGGCCTGAGGAATCTGGGCTCCTATGCGTCCAATCCGGTGGAGTCACTCCCTGGATTTTTTCAAATCCTTGACCCCTTTCCGGCCCCATCCCAGTCCCGTGTCAACCCCTCCTCTTGCTGCAGACCCCTCTGACCTGCCCCGCCCCCATCAGGATCCCCCCCACTCGCCCGGCCCCTGACTCAGCCCTCCCGCCTCCACTCCAGAGCAGCTCTCCAAATGCATAAGTCACTCTCCTTCTAGACTCCTCAACGTCTCCCCATTGCCCACAGGAGCTTCTTTGCTGGGATTCTAGGCCTTCAGGGCCCAGCCCCTCTCCATCTCTGAAGCTCATCCGTCAACATCTCCCATCACACCCCAGGGTCCCACCCACAGAACCACTGCAGGTGGCAAAACCACTGTGTTCCTTCCCCCTCCTTCTCTTTTCCATGCCTCTGCTCATGCTGTTCCCTCTGCCAGGAACACCCTCCCTTGGGAGCTGTCCAGATCCAGCTGCAGTACTGCAGTCTCAGGAAGCCTGCCTTGAACTCTCTCATCCCGACTGGGTCAGGCTCTCCCTCCACCCCTGCCCCTCTCACCAGGCCTTCTGTGCCAACCCCGCCCTGGTCTGCACCCTTCCCCCACCTTGACTTCCAGCTTCCAGGGACAGTGTCTTCTTCAGATCTGGATCCTGGGGGCCAAGCCAGGGTTGGCACATAATAAATCACAGCGAGGTCCTGCCACCACAGCTCCCCTTACCCTCCTCAGCTCTGGCCTGGCACACACCTGAGCACAGAGAAATTGGATAGAATTGAATTGAATCAGAAATGTGCACTGGGGGCAAAACTGAGACCCAAAGTGGCAGGGGAGGCAGGAAGGAGGGGGTTCATATCCGTTTCCTCCAAGGACCAGACAGTTCTGGGTTCAAATCCTGCCCCAGCAGTTGTGTGACTTGGCAAAGTCACTTCAACTCCCTGAGCCTCAGTTTCCTCATCTGTAAACTGGGCCTACACGTAGTATCCACTTCATTGTGTGTTTGTTTGTTTGTTTTAGGACCCATTGACATTCTGTGTGCAAAGGTCTTGGCATAACGTTGCCTCTGACTGTCACTATCAAGTGGATGGGGGGAGGGAAGACAAGAGGGAAGGGAGGTAAGTATGCAAATGGTCACAGGTGGGGAAGACAGGGTCCCCACACCCTAAGGCCAGCTACCTCTCCCCATCAGCCTCTAGAATCCCATTCAGATATGGAGTTCCCACTTGTCTAACTGTCCTCTAACACTGGCCTTCCTGCCTCCGACTTGGTGGAGAGGTCAGAGGCTGAAATGATCAAGTCAGGCAGAATCAGGTAGAAGAAGGTAAGACATGAATGTTCATAGCAGCACTATTCACAAGAGCTAAAACATGGAAGCAACCCAAATGTCCACTAACAGATGAACAGATAAACAAAATGTGAAATATCCATATAATGGTCATAAAAAGGAAGGAAACACTGACATATGCTACCACATGGATGAAGCTAGAATACAGTATCCTCAGTGAAAGAAGGCAGTCACATAAGACCACATACTATGTAACTCCACTTACACAAAATGTCCAGAATAGGCAAGTCTATAGAGACAGAAAGTAAATTAGTCGTTGCTTAGGAAATGGGGGCGGGGGCGGGGTGGGTAATATGACAAGGGAGTGAAAGGATATGGGGTCTCTTTGTGGGGATGAAAATGTTCTAAAATTGACCATAGTGACGACTGCACTACCTGTAAACACACTAAAAGCCATTAAATTGTATACTTTAAACAAGTGAATTGCAGGGAATGTGAATCAGAACTCAGTAAAGCTGTTTTTGAAAAGAATGGGTGAGGGCAGGTGAGGAAGTACGCCTCCAGCTGGGGGAAAAAAGAACACAGTCAGGAGCTCGGCAGGAAAGCCAAGCCCTGGATTTCACAGGATCTTATTTTGTTCTCCCACATGCACCTCCACCATGCAGGGATTGTCATTATACCCATTTCACGGAGGGGAAAGCTGAGGTTCAGAACCGGCCACCTGAAATCAGTCACGCCTGAGATCATAGCCCGGAAACTGGAACTGGAAATTAAACAGACAGGCCTGGCCCAGGCCTGCCCACCTTGCCCCTCCTCGGGCTTCGGCGATGCTCCAGGAATGTGAGCGTGGCATCTGAGCCTGGCATAGGCCGGAGGGGAGAGGGAGTGGCCACCATGCTGGCACCAGTCCTAGGCAGATCACCACAGGTGTGGGCATCCCGGCACAGCCCACACAGCTGCTGCCCAGCCCTGCACCCCAGGCCAGGTCTGCGTCCACACCCTGGGGCAAGCCCAAGCAGCTGGAAACACTGCCCCACCTGACAGAACCAGCCTGGTTGCCCAAGGAGCCCTGGGCCCTTCAAGGGGTGGCCGTCAGCGAGAGGGGTACCGGGCATGTGACCCAAGAGGGGAGACACTGGCTGTGTGTGTGAGCCCTGGGAGTGTGTTTGTACAAGCGTTTCCCCATGTCACTCAGGGTGTGGTCACAAGAGTGTGTGAGAACGCGTGTGGGAGAAAACACAGGTGTGGGTGAGGACGGGTGTGCCAGCTTGAGCATCGGGGTGCATCTGGGTGTGTCCTGCGCCTTGAGAAAAGGAGAGGAGGGGATGGAAGTGAGCGCCTACAGGTGTGTAAGGTGTGAGTGTGGGGCACCGAGTGTGAGAATGGGTGTGGGGTGTGAGACTCTGGTGTGCCCTGGAGACCCGAGGGTGCCCTGAGCATGAGGAGTGACAGTGGACCAGAGACGTGTGAGCAGGAGAGTGGTGTGACCACATGTGTCGAGGGTGTGTGAGTGAGCCTGCACGCTCACTAGTGTTCCCTCCTCCTCCAATTGCCGTCACCCTCCTCCATTTATTTTCCTCTACCTCTTGACTGGTCCTCAGGCCATGAGTGTCCAGAGGACGGACACGCCCCTCTGGGCCAAGGGCTGCTGCTTACAAACTGGGAGAGTGTTTGCCCTTTGAGCCTCAGTTTACACAACTGTACAATGGGGATGAAATAGCTCCTTCCTCGAGAGGTTGTTGGGAGACATCAACAATCGCAAACAGCAAAATGCAGGTAAAGAATTCAGACTGAACAGCGGGGCTGCTCAGGAGCCCTCTCCCTGCCCTGAGTTTGCCCTGGCCACGCCCATCCAGCCAAAGCCCCAGAAAGCTTGGGGCTCCAGCCTTCTTCCTGCACAGGCAGCTCTGGGAGGCAGGAGCCATCTGGGGCCAGGACCCACCCTCCTGGGTGGGCAAGAGCAGGCCCTGAAGGGCCGGGGCTCCTGGGGAGGAGAAGCCCAGAACCACAGGTGCTCTGCCATGACGGTCACAGGTGGAGGTCAGAGGACAGGGTGTGGCCCATTACCAATGTGTATTCATTCAGCAAACCCCTCCTAGGCACCAACTCTGTGCCAGGGCCTGTGCCGGGCACTGGGGATGCCAAAACCAACAGGGCCCCCACCCCTGCCCCAAGGGGTCTGGTGAGGGAGGGGAGGGTACATGTAAATGGAGGTTTTGATCCAGTGGGGTGTGTGATGGGGTGGGCGGAGGCCTAGAGGAGCGCACAGTCCCAGCCTGGGGTGGCCGGGGGAAGGGCTCCTGGAGGAGACAAGACTCCTGAGTAGCAGTGAGCCAGGTGTTCCAGGCTGAGGGAACAGCTGGAACAGAGGCCTGGGACCACCTGAGCACTCGTCATGGGGTGAGGAATGACAGGAGGCAAGACTGGAGAGGCCTTCAGTTTTGGCACATGGAGTTAAGGCCTGCCATTCTCACCGCATCTTAACAGAGATCTCATGATTGCAAAGTGCTTTCATATCAAAGATCTTGGTCCTTGTAGCAATCCTACAATGGAAGAGGGATAAAAAGCCCACTCATCCCTTTTTACCTTGGCCACTAAGAAACTCAAAGGCTAAATCAAGCCCTTGTTTGCAATACAAAGATATCCCAGAAGCTTCTTCTCTTTCTACACCCTTCCTGATGTCTCTTTTCTCTTTTACTTTGTTTCCCTGGAAATCTTTTCAGGAATAAGCAGATGAAGACGGAGGCAAATCAACTGTCATCTGGTAGAATATTTTGCTGGGGCCAGGGAAGGATGTGTGTATGCCCAGTTACATGTGTGGTCATTCACATGAGTACGTGTGGGCAGGGGTTCCATGTGGAACTGGCACATGTGACTGTGCTCAATGGCTGTGTGTATATATGTGTGTGCACTCAAGCAGCTGTATGACCACAAGCATGTGCACCTGTGTGCAGGAGGGCCTGCCCGGAGCTGCACGAAGGTGAGTGCATACATGTGTGACAGTGTCTGGTGGCCTGGCAGGGTCAAGGGACACACACCCTGACCCGACCAGGCCTTGAAATCCCTCGTGCTCTCTCCTACCATTCCTTCCAACAGACCCTCTTTCTAATCTCTGCCTGGCACAATGCTAGCTCCAAGGGAAACCAAGGCCCAGAGAGGGGATGTCACCTGCCCCAAATCCCTCAGTAAGGCCAGAATCTGGGTCTCTCGAGCCCTGGTTTGGGGCTGTACCACCTTCACCTACAGGACTAGCCCTTCTCCTACTGTGTGACCAGGGGCAGATCTCTTAACCTCTCTGAGCCCCTGCTCTAAGCTGTCTTCCACAAGGACAGAAAGCCATTTAATGAGCTTAGAGAAGGGCTTGTTTAAGTGCTTCTTGATTTTAAACAATGAGGACTCCCCACCCCACCCCCGTTTCTCCTCCAAAACACTTTTTAGCCCTACCTCTGTGAAGGTGTCCAAAATCCAGCATGGAAAGAGCCCTGGCTAAGGCGCCACGCGACCTTGGGCTGTGGCGGCCCCTCGCTGGGTCGCAATGGGAAGGACAGTGCTCTCTTGGGGCATTCACTCTCCTCCCTGAACTTTGCAGATGACCCTCATTCCATCCTCCCCGAAACAATGGAAAGAACTGTTACCGTGCCCATTTTTTACAGATGACGAAACTGAAGCTCAGAGAGGTGAAGTCACTAGCCCAGGCCACACAGCTCCTGGTCTGAGTGAACTCACAGCCCACTACTGTACACCTCCACACCCTACGCCACCTCTCAGAATGGGAAGTCTCCTGCACACAGTCGGGACTCCCTATGGGCTGGAGACCTCGAGGTCCCCATGCCCCAGAACCCCAGGAAGAGGGGCACTGGCCCCAAAGGGGACTCGGCCCCACCCTGGGAGCTGCTGGGCTGGGCGCCGAGTCAGCAGGGCCTCATTAGGACCGTGTCGGCTGCTCGTGGTGCAAAGCAATTACACAGCCTAATGGGGAGAAGGTGCCAGAAACATGTGTATTTACAAACCGGCCACCTCCCAGCCAAGCTGCAGCCCAGCATAGTTGCGAAATGCAGCCTGGCAGGCGGGCCTCGGAGGTGGTTCCTGGGCCAGCACTGGAGCCCAGACTGGCACCATCTGAGCTATGGAGGCCAAGAGCCGAGCAGGCCACCGCAGGCAGGCAGGGACACTCAGAGGGCAGTCTCATAGGGAGCGCCAGGCAGAGCCATCCCATACTCTCAGGATCCTTGGCCCCCTAGCCTCCCAGCTGTGAGGCCAGAGGCAGAGCTGGGTCAGAGAGCCACCTTTGAGGCTCCTTCTGCCTCCTTCTCCTCAAATGTCAAGTCCAGCCTCCTTTGTAGGGAGAAGAGGACAAGGGAAAGGTCAGGACTTAGAATATCCCGAACCAATCCTTACCAGACACCCCTTACCCCAGGAACTCTTCTGCTTCTGCTGCTTGTTATATGACTGAGCAAATAACTCCCTGAGCCTCAGTTTCCACAACTGTTAAATGGGATAATAACAGTGCCAACCTCATAGCGTTGTTGAGAGGATGAGATGACGTAATTTGTGTCCAGCAACAATAGCACAACTGGCAGACAGTAAGCGCTTACTTGAGGTTAGCCAGTGGAGTGCTTGTAAATGTCCAACAACAGGCTCTGGGTGGGAGGCCCTGGTTTGTAGCATTGACCGATTTCCATGGTGTAAATATTCTCACCATGACCAAGTCCAAGCTACCAATATGACACCCTGAAAACGAAGCAGGGATGAGAGGGGAGGTAACACACTGTTATACAATGTTTCCACCAAACAGATAGAAGTAAATAACCTTCAGAGAGTAGATAACAGTAAAATAATTAGGGAGAAAATGAGCTTTGAGTATTACTTTTCTTTGCAATGTGATTTGTTTAATTGTAAATTTATAGAATAATTTTTAATGATGGCTATGCCAACAACCAGTTTGCAAATTCCTGAGAATTTAACCATCAGTTCTTGGGAGCCCATGAGAGCCACCTCGAGCTCGCCACTGGTTTTACTCCTCATCATGTTGTGTCACAGCTCTTTGCTTTTGTAAAAGCCATTCTTTCTGCTTGGAATGCCCTTTCCAGCATCCTTTTCTCTTGGCAATCTTCTGCTGTTTCCTCAATAATCTAGGTAATATAATTTTTAAAATCCTCTCTCTGTGAAGACACCGTGTCAGGTTCATTAGAATCTCATTGAATCCTCAGGACTCTGCAAAGCAGATGTTTGTGGATCCATTTTACAGATGAGGAAACTGAGGCCTGGCCAGGACTACCAGTTGAATGGTGACCTTCCTATGTGGGAACAGACCATGCCCAGGACCTGCCTTCCATAGAGAACCGGTGGACAGATGCCTTCCTGGCATGGTTTGAAGAATGTTCCACTTGCCTACTTGCATTTTTTCCTCTTACGCCTTTGACTCGAGCTTTGGGCCTCCATTCCTCTGGGTTAGGCGTTGTGCTGTCTGGGCCACGTCCTGCATGGGCAGATGGAGTACAGGAAGCTAGCGGAGGCCCCTGGACGCACCAGGAGAGCCAGGCAGAGGCTGGATGGGACCGAAGGAGCCAGTGGAGCCCTGGAACCCGCTGCCAAGACCTGGGAGCAGAGCGGGAGGGGAGGGCTGTGCACAGGGAGGCGCTGGCCCGCCCGCCAGCCTGGGGGAGAAGCTTCTAGAGGAATGTAAGCTATGAGGGAGGAGGGGGCAGGCAGGCCCAGGCAGTCCCAGCATGGCCCCCTGGGGAAAGTGGTGGGGGAGGGGGAAGAAAAGCCAGAGAAGACCCTAGCAGGGCCTTGGCCTTGGCAGCCTCCCTGGAAGAAAACATCCCCAGACCCATCCATCATGGGGGTTGGGAGCCCTGGTGGGCCCAGAGGGGAGAGGTGCACCCAGCGGGCGCTGGGCTGCCCAGCAAGGAAAGGTCTGCCCTCCCCAGGCTCTGCTGAGGTGGGAGGTGGCACGAGGATGCCAGTGGGGTGTGGCAGACAGAACTGGGTTCAGACCCAGCCCAATCACTTCTTCCTGGATATGCGACCTTGAGCATGGCACCTCCCAGCCTCAGCGGTCCCTTCTGTAATCCTCCCTCTCAGAGTCATGGTGAGTGAAACACTTAGGTAATATGCAAAGTGTCTGGTGCACAGCAGCCGATAACCTCAACCACAATGGTAATCACACCAGCTGGCATCGATAGAGAACTTACCTGGGCACGGCACCACGCGGGGAGCTTCACCGTGACCCCAGGAGGCCGTATACTGGTAACTGCATTGGACAGGAGAGAAGGCGAACCCAGGGTTCGATGTTGTGTCCAGGGTCACACAGCCCAGCAGCTGAGCAGCTGGAAGTCTGGCCCTGACCCATGCTCTGTGCCTCCTCTACATGGCAGGCTCCCCAAGGACAGAGACGTGCCCCGTTTCTGGGTCCTCAACCCCGAGCACAGGGGCAGGCAGACAGCAGGGCTCAGTGACTGTGGAATGAACAGATATACCTCCCAAATGTGATCCCTAGGGCCCCACATTATTAGGCCCCAGTGATCCCCAAGACTTGGGACCAAGTTAGTATGGGACTCTCACCCAGTTGCCAGGCCTCCCTTTGCCAACGCAGACCGAGACTTTTGTCCCCAAACCCAGCCCTGGCACTAAGGTGCTGTGCAACCTCGGGCAGGTCTCATCCCTCTCTGGGCCTTGCCTGTGGGTGATGGGGTGGGGAACTCAGACACGGTAGGAGCTCCAGGGAGCTGCAGCTGGAGGAAGAGCCAGAGGTGAGTGAAGGGACTTTCTGCCTGGCAGAGACTTGAGCCTGAGCGATGCATCATTCCCCACTGCCACCTGGCAGTTTCTAAATCATTGTTACAAAACACAGAGATGACCCAAGAGTGCACCCCCCCCCAGCCCTTGGGGGACAGCAGGAAGCTGGCTGAGTGAAGACAGCCCACGGGAGGGGGAGGAAAGGCCTACAATGAGCAGGGAGCGACAGAGCTGCCCCCCTTGCCACCAGGCCCCAGCCCTACGTGCACAAAACACACACGCTCACTCTGTCACTCACTCAGAGTCAGGCCTGGGGTGGGCTTTCCAGTGCCCGCCAACCCAATCCCTCCTTTCCATACCCCCTTCCAAGGCCTGGGGCTCCAGGAGCCCTCGAACCTTCTTGGGTTCTTAGGGGCCCTCACAAGTGCCTTAAGGGCTGCCAAGGAGGGGCAAGTGGCAGGGGGTGGGCAAGAGATAGAACAGCCTCCCAGCTTTTATGGGACCAAATCCACTGTTACATGCTTTCTAGGTTGAAGTCTGAGATGTGGTTTCATTTAGAGAAAGAAATCTGTGCCCCAAACTCTGTGAAGGCCACCAGGCCAGGCTCTAAAAGTCTCTCTGGGCAGGAAAGAGACCATTTTAATAATTAAATAACACTGGCTTAGAATTAGCACTTCCGTGCCTTAAAATACACACTAACTTTGAGTCTTTTTATTCCTCTGCACTTATTCTTGGAGCATCTATGAGCCGGATACAAAGTGAGCCCAGGACAACCTTTGTCCAAGCAAGTGGCCTCTGTGGGCACCAAGATAATGGAAAGGGAACCTGGTGCCAGCAGCATCCATGGCACTGCTCAGCTTCTCAAGGCGGCCCAGCAAAGACCCAGCGGATGTCCTCCGTCTGGACTAGGCCCACGTCCCCACCAGCTGGCCTGGACAGAAGGGAAGGGGCTCTAGGGTTACAGGCAGCCAATCTGTAAATGGGGGTTGTGTTTCCTCTGAGGGTCTTCCTGGAATGAGGGTGGCACTGCCTATCTCTGGGAGCCTCCAGGAAGCTGGAGGGCCATGAGCCCCGGCGTGCTGGAGTGGAAGAGTGAGGGCTGCTGGACACAGGAGCCAGCCTGCCCACTCCCACTCTGTCTGGTCACCTCACAGCAACTGTCAGAAATGCAGCCCCTTTGGAGAGAGGGAGGGACTAGAATCAGCCTGGGCAGTTGTCTCTGGATCTCCAGGGCCTGGACTGTGCCTAGCACCCAGGGGGGCTCAGGGGATGATGGATGGATGGAGGATGGATGGATGGAAGATGGATGGATGAAGGATGGATGGATGGGGGATGGATGGATGGAGGATGGATGGATGGGGGATGGATGGATGGAGGATGGATGGATGGGGGATGGATGGATGGGGGATGGAGGGATGGAGGATGGATGGATGCGGGATGGAGGGATGGAGGATGGAGGGATGAAGGATGCATGGATGCATACAGGCACAGACAAACATAGCTGGATTTAGATCCTGAAAAGCCAAGTTATGACCACTCCTGCAGCAGATGCGGCCAGTGCCCCCCATGCTCCCCCAGCATTCCCCATGTCATGAGTTTCTCATGCAAACCCCTGTGACTCTGCCTCCCCAGCCATAGGAACATGCTGGGCCAGAAGGGCCTGGAACAGCCTTCAGCCAGACAGACAGGGCTGAGAGGACAAACACCCCAGCCCCTTGTCCCCTCTCCCCTTGGAGGTACAACTCCAAGGCACATTCTACACTCTCCCAGAGGCCCCCAGTGCAACTGAGCCCCAATTGCCACCCCACCCCCCGCCCCGTGCCCACCTGCTTTTTGACACACCCTCTATCGGCTTCATTCTTTTCCTCTCTCACTTCCAATTTGTCTACCTGTACTTCCGGAAGTCGCCTCCCAGGTAAACTGTTTGCACTCTAATCCTTGACTCAGGTTCTGCTTTTGGGGGACACAACATAAGACAACCACCTCTGCTGTTTGCCTGATCTAGGACCTTGGACAAGCCATTCGATTCCCTGTGCCTCAGTTTCCTTATCTGTAGTATGGGAATAATTATTTAACATTCATGACAGACCCATGTGGTTGGCACTGGGCAGGGTCTCCCGTGTGCCCCACCATGTCCTGGGTGCTGGGGCACAGAGAGAAGAGCAGTCACACTCTCCCTCTGGAGGAACTCATCAAAGATGGTGGAGATGGTGGGTACGAGTCCAGGCCATGGGGTCAGAAGACTCAGAATCAAATCCTAGCTCTACGTACCCTCACTGCGTGCTCCTGGCAAGCTACTGGATCACTCTGTGCCTCAGTTTACCTTTCTGTCGAGTGGAAACAGTAACAGAACCCATTTCACGGGGCTCGTATGGACAGAAAGTAAGGTCATGCAAGAGAAGGGGCTAGCACAGGACCTGACACAGCTCTCAACAAAGGGAAAGCAGGTCATTGTCGTTGTTAGAAGAGAGATGCATAAAGCGGAGCAGAATATAAGACTGTGTCACTGATGGTTTGGTTGTAAAACAGAGGGAGGGAGTTGGTGCCCTGCACTCAAAGAAGGAAGGAATCAGGTGGCCCAAGAGTGAGGCTGAAATGAGGAAGCCTCTCAGGCTGGAGCTAGACCTGCAAGAGTGCTTCCTGAGCCCAGAGAAAGGCGGGGTGGGGGCCGTCACCATCTGCACCCACCAGCTCCACCCCGCAACCCATGTTCCCGCCGCTTTCCCAAAGGCCACTCGGGTTCCCTGGCCTTGCTTATGCCCTTCCTTCTGTAAATGTGCACTTCCCTCCACCTAAGCTGAGAGACGCCCCGTGAGTTCCACCCAGGGTGATCCATGAACGGGCAGAGGGCGCTGCACCAGCTGTATCCTGCTCCCCGCCGGGCTTGCTGAAAACACAGGTTCCTGGGCCCCGGCCCTTCCGCTCCGTCTCCAGCAGGTCTGAGGTGCAGCACAGCCAGGTTGGGGAACCACTGATCTAGTGGCACACCCTCCAGTCTAGATGGGAAAACTGAGGCCCAAATCGCTGACATGTGGGGCTCAAGGTGACACAGCAAAGTGCCCAGGCTAGGGTTCCTACTCCCCAGTCCTGGGCTCACTAAGCCTCCCCGCCCCTTCTGGACACACCTGCCTGGTCATCATCAGGGCAGCCCCCCTTGGAGTCTTGCTTCGGGAGGCGCGTCTGCCAGCATCCCCCCCCCCACCCCCAGTCTAAGGGGATGCCGAGCTCCGGGAGAAGCTGCCAGATGTTCAGCCCCAAGATGCCTCCCAGAGGCTCTGCCAGAGTTTGGCAGGTGGCAAGGCTGGGGTGCGGGGGCGAAGAGGGCCCAGCCTTGAGTATTTAAATATTTGCTTTCTTACAGAATGGCATTCTTTGGAATATTAGCCAATTTGTATAGAATTAGTCAGTGCTGGGCCCCCGGGGTGACACAGGAGAATTCCAGGAGGAATGTACCTGCAGCCTCACCTGATGCAGAGGCTGCAGCAAGTCTTGGCATAGGAGCTGCCCGCCTGCCCGGGACAGGGAGGGGAGATGGGTGGCAGCCGGGTGGGCGGGAATCTCAGACACTCCTTGGGCAGCCTGTGCCCCACATAAATCACGAGCTGCAGCCACCAAAAACCTTCTCCAGAGCAGCAGGGGTGAGGCCACCACCTTTTCCTTCACATATGTGCACACACACCCTGGCTGAACAAGCTGAGGGCCAGCCCTGGCTCCTGGGTCAATGTCCCCATGGACCAGCCCAGGAACCGCTGCGAAAGGGCAAAGGAAAAGCTGCCAAATCCTCTGCCAGGGTCCCAGAAAATGCCCTAGAAATTATACAAGAGCTAAATTCAAATCCTAACACTGCTTCTTAACTTGCTGTGTGACCTTGGACAAGACAGTTCACCTCTCTGGGACACACTTGCCCCACTCATAAAATGGGGAATAATAAAAGTATTTACCTGCAATCATGTAAAGGAACATGCTTCTGGGTACCATGAAGTGTTACCCACATGCTGGCAGTCAAAGCAGTATTACCTGGGATTCAGCAAACAAGCCATGTTCCCTGTCTAGAACATATGTATTTACGTTGATTCAATCAACAAGCACTTTGTGAGCACCTATTAGGTGACTTTGAGGAAGCTATTTACAAGTAAAATTGGCAGGTGAGAACACAGCCTCTGACATTCCTTCTATAGCTACCATGCAAATCATTCATTCATGCAAAATTCTCTCACTACTAAGAGAAAAGGTGAAAAGAAAGGCGTCCTTGAGAGGGCAATGTTTAAGCAAAAGGAATGCATGTCTAAGAGTGAAAATTCAGGTGCTGAGAATTTCAATGTATGACTAACAGTGAAATCCAAGGCCAGGAATGATACTTTTCTTGCATGCCTATCCTCTATCACAGAAGCCACCATCACCAGATGGGGTAAACACTTATGGGCTACATGGTCTTGGTCAAGTTATTAACCTCTACACCCCTGGTCTCCTTATCTGTAAAAATGGGGTAATAATACTGATTTCCTGGGGTAATTTTAAGTGTTAAGGGAACTATATCTATGCTACTTGAATTGACCAAGATCACCCCCTCCCAACCCCAGGTTTTTTTCCTCATCCTTCCTCAGGTAACTCTTCCCTTTCACCTTCATTCCTTCACTCACTCAGCACATATGCCCTGAGAACGCCCTATGCACTGGGCATTATTCTGAGAAGGGGAATGGCCAGGAAGGCAGCAGACGAGGCCCCTGCTCTCAAGGGTCTCACATTCTAGTGGGAGGAGACAGACCAAGGAAAGGCAACAGATAAGACCAAGACACAGGGTGATATGGCTGAGTGTGACTATGGGCCTCTAGGGAGGTCTCTTGGGGGAGATAATGTCTGAGCCGAGACCTAAGTTACATGCAAGAGCAGCTATGCAAGGATCAGGGGAGAAACCTTCCAAGCAGAGGGAAAGTCTGTGCAAAGTCCCTGAGACAGGAGTCAGCTCGGTGAGTTTCAGGGACATAAAGGTCCAGGTAGCTGGAGCTTATTGAGTGAGTGATTAGGTTACAGAGGAGGTTCAGCTTGGGCCTTGGAAGCCATTAAACTCCCAAGCAGGTCTCCATTCTTTCCAGCATCCCTTCACCCATGTCCTTAATGGCACAACAAGGCCCAGGACCCAGTGGGCAGAGACCACAGTCTCCTTAGAGGAAGCGGGCCAGACATTACAGATTCCCACATGGCCATTTTAACTTTTCCTGAATCTATGAAAGCTGTCAAGTCTTTTTTCTCCAAGGATGAGGAGCACCATCCGGGGAGGGGTGAGACCCTGATGAGTTCCCTCCTAGGAGCAGGGATGCCACGGGCAGGAATGCAGGCCCCTCTGGGAGCCTTTCAGGCCAAAGTCAGATCTTGAAAAGGCTCAGCCCCACGGGTGGGGATTAGGCAGGCTACAGGGAAGGGCTGGGATTATGGCAAATCCGTCAGGCACAAAGCCAGGCAAGACTTCCCCTGCCCTCACCGCCACCCCTGAGAGCCCTCTCAGCTGACCCCAACCCTGGTCCAGGACTGAGCCTTTGTCCCTTCCTGTCCATCAGCACAAGGGGCCATGGAAGTGAGACTCTAGGCCAAAGCCCTGGGGAGTGGGAGGTCCCAACACAGTTACCCCCACCCCCGTCTCCCCACCCCAGGCTCTGAATGCTGACCCTCGTGCTCTGGCTGCTTGGAGGTTTCCGGGCCTGTAGCCTCTAAACCAGTGCATATCCTACAGCCAGATGTGATTCCCAGTGTGCCCATTTCACCCCGCAATGTCCCATTCCAGACTGGCAGCATTTTGTTGTTGTTGTTTTACATTTTATTGAGATCCAATACACAAAAACGTATACAAGTCATAAACGTACAGCTCAGTGAGGTTTCACAACCTGAATACATCCGAGATGGAGAAATCTAAGCAGCACCCAGGGACCACCCCGCCACGCCAGAGTCCCTCCATATCACTCCACCCACCCCTGCCAAGGGTAACCATCATCTTGATTTCCATCACTGTAGATTAGTTTTGCCTGCTTTTGTACTTTATATGAATGGGGATCACACAGTATGTGCTCTCTTTGGTCGGCTTCTTTCATTCAACATGTCTGTGAGATTCACCCACGTTGCTGCCTGTGGTGATAGTTCATTCCTTCTCATTGCTCTACGGTATTCCATCGTGTGACTATACCGTAACCTACTGTCGATGGGCATTGGAGCCGATTCCACTAAAATGAGTGTATTAGTTATCTATTGCTGCATAACAAATTATTCCAAAACTTAGCAGCTCAAAACAATAATCATTTACTATCTCACAGTTTCTGTGGGTCAGGAATTAGAAAGTAGCTTAGCTGAGTGGTTTGGGCTCAGGGTCTCTCACTAGGTTGCAGTCTAGACATCATCTGAAGGCTTGCCTGGGGCTGGGAGATCTGCTTCTGAGACAGCTCACGTACATGGCTGTGGGCAGGAGGCCCCAGTTCCTCGCCAGGTGCCAGGCCTCCGTCTCCACAGGGTTGCTTGAGTGTCCTCACAACATGGCAGCTGGCTTCCAGAGCGAGTGATGCAGAAGGGAGTGGGGAGGAAGCTGCAATACCTTTTATGTCCTAGTCTTGGAAGTCACATACTCCTACTATATTCTACTCATTGGAAGGGAGTCACTATGCCCACACTCAAGGAGAGAAGAATTAAACCACCTCTTGAAGGGAGAAATATCAAAGAACTTATGAGCATATCTTAAAATCACCACAACAAGCAACAATTCCTTTTGCATCAAGTTCAGTCTCCCTGGTCCTGGGGAATGAGGCCAATAGCCCCATTCCCTATTCCCTGCCCATCTCCCTCTGCCCAATCAGCACCGAGGACAAAGAGTCA
The DNA here is from genome assembly GCF_949987535.1 of Balaenoptera acutorostrata. Lineage (NCBI taxonomy): Eukaryota > Metazoa > Chordata > Mammalia > Artiodactyla > Balaenopteridae > Balaenoptera > Balaenoptera acutorostrata. Next base: position 17,422,449 of record NC_080064.1, on the reverse strand, counting down.
GATGCAGGTTCTGGGCCCAGCTTGGTCAAGAGCCTCTCTGAGCCCCAAGTTCCTCTTAGGAAAAATCGGGATAACAATAGTGCCCGCTTTGGGGCGGTTCTGAGGATTGAATTCCATCCAGAGAAGTCCCTTATCCCTGAATTCCGTTCCCTCGTGGCACTTATTTTATAATTCTTAGTATGAAATTGAGCCAAAGCCTTTCAGAAGTTTCAGCGTAAGTCAGGCAAATCTTACAGAAACCCCGTCATCTTCCCTTCCTCCCTGGCAGCAGCGGGGAGAGCTGAGATGCTCAGCGACCCCACCCATCATCCTGCTTCCTGTCAACTGGGCTGCTGTGGAGCTGAGGCTCCAGATCTGCGGGGCCCGAACTCCCCTTGGCACCCAGCTCGCGCCCAGATGCCAGCCTGCCTGTCCACATCTCAGTTCACCCTCTCAACCCTCCATGCCAGGTACTGTGCAGATGCCACTGATCCGTTCAAAAGCACGGACACAGCTTCCACCCTCACAGAGCTGACCTACTGGCAGGCAAACTGTGAACAACTCAATTATCACTTTATGTTGTGAGAACTGCTGCGAGGGCTGTGAGAGCTTAAACCTGGGCACCTGGTCTTGCCAAGGTGGGGAGGTGGCGGCTCCTGTGGCTGGGCTCTGAGGGGTGAAGCCCAGGGAGGGGGCAGGGAACCTGGCACCGAGAAGAGAACCCGCAGCTGGAATCCAGACATGAGAGTCATTGTTGTGCCACCTGGGGCTGGAGGGGTGACAGGGCCCGGACCACACGGCTGCCAGGTCGAGGGCTCAGGCCCTATCCTGAGAGCAGCTGAGGCTGCTGATGAGTTTTAAGCCAAGAAATAACATGATCCGCTTTGTGTTTTTAAATATGTGAGCGACACATTCTTCAGTGTGCTCCTGGTTGCCCTCAGAATCACACACACACGCGCACGCACTCATTCAGGCCACCGGACATCACTGCCACCGTCCCGTCAATAGGCTGCTCTATTATCAAACACTTACTAGGTGCCTGATCTCAGTTAAGCCTCACCACACCCCTGTAAGGAAGATACCGCATCACTGCCATTTTGCAGATGGAGAAAATGAGGCCCTAAGAGGTGGAGTCATGTGCCCAAGGTCACTCGGTAGAGCTGGTATTTGAAAACAGGTCCTTCTGACTGTGCTAGGAGACTCTTTGGGAGCACTGGTCCCCTCAGCCATGCCACACAGCCGGGAGCCTTCACACACCTCCACAGCTACGCCACCTGGAGCTTGAAGACCGCCAGTGGGCCCACCATTATCTCCCCTCCGAGTCTTGTGGTGACTTGGCTGGGACCCCCAAGGCCCTGGACCTGGTTGACCCAGCCTTACCCTACCTGGCCTCTGGGGCTCTCTGTGCCCATGAGACCCCCCACCCCCCACCCTCAGGTTCCCGGGCCCCAGGCTCTTCTTCTTTTCTTCTTTCACTCAGAGCCAAGCAGGTTAAAAACATGCCAAAAATGAGCCCCCTCTCGCTTTAGTGCACTCACATAATGTGTGGCAAAGAAGGCTGCATTAATCGCTCGGGACCCACATTTTTCAGTGACATTAATCTCTAGCCGGAAAAGCCTCTCTGGACGGTTCTTTTCAGTTTGAAGGCACTTAACGTTGGCCAGGGGAGCAGAAGGGGCCTGCCTGGAATTCCTCTCTAACTCCCAAACACCACACCCACCAACCCAGCCCGGCCAGCTCCCCTGGTTATGGCGGGGTCGGGGAGATGCCTGCAGGGGGTGTGGGGGGATGAGGAAGGGCAGGGTGATGAGTGAGCCGTGGGTGTGCCGCCGTGTGTATGCATGAAGGTGAGAAAGGCTGAGTTTCAGCCATTGCTGGTTCTATGAGCAGAGCCTCTGGGTGGGCTCACACCCCCAGGTCTGCTGTTCAGAGAAGTGCGTCAGTGTATGTGTGTCCCAGAACATGCACGCCAGTGACAGGGACATGTGCGTGTGTGTGATTGAAAGTGTGCATCTGTGTGTGCATGAGTGCCAGTCAAGGGTGAGCATAGGTGTACACATACCCATTAGAGAATGTGTGTGCAGGAAAAACTGCAACCAGGCCCATGAGTGGAGCTGGGAGTGCCACTTTAGGGGCATGTGTGAGTTCTGAGCGCACACGTTGGGCACAAGACACATGCAAGAGTGTGTTTGCTGGAGCACACCTGTGATTGTGAGTTGATGAGAGTACCTCTGACTCTGTGAGCGTGCACAAGCGTGGGGAAGGCAGTGGCCAGGTCTGGGGTAGGTCAGCAGGTGTCCCTCACAGATGCACGCAGTGCGTCTGGCAGACGTCCATTGAGCACTAACCATGTGCTGGCCCCTGAGTCTGGCAATACAGAGACAGTGACGAATAAGGGCGTGGTGTCCTGGAGCCCACAGGACACCACTCCACTCACAGGAGCTGTTAGCACATCTCCTCCCAACCCCCGCACTCAGCAACTTCAGGCTGGTAGCTTGAAACTGACCACAGTGAGAGTATTTACACCACGGAAACCGGCAAATGACAAATCAGGCCTTTCATTTTCCAGAAAGCCTATTGATAAACATTTACCAGCACATCGCTGAAGAAGAGAGTCCATCCCCAATCTACCAGGATCCCATGCATGCCGACATCCTTATACACGGGTATGTTTGTGTGTTTGTGCCAATGTACCCCGAAGCAGCTTCAAAATTGTGTAGGACAGGCACACAAGATTAGCAAACAGACTCAGGGAAGAGGGAGAAAGGGGCAGATTGAGGAAGCTTGATGGACACCAGTTTTGCAACACTCCAGGAAATGGATCCCTTTTTATCCCAAGAGCTATTTGTGAAAATCTCCAAAAATAAAAACAACTGCCAAGGAAAAAAAACTTTAACTCACAAACATGAAAATTGCCATGATCCTCTGTCAGTACTGAGCACTGTCAAACCAAACTGACAGGGTCGCTTGGCTGTAAGTGGTGTCGCTGGGTCCTGAGCCCCAGTGGTCACGCTCAGAGCTGTGCTGGCTGGAAGTGAGTAAAGAAGACAGAAGAGGCACAGCCAGAGAGGTGGGAGGGCAACGGGAGTGTGCAGGGTCCCCAAAGCCAAGAGAAGAAGGAGTTTTGAGAATCAAATGACCTTCAAGACCTGCCAGAGAGGTCCCTTTCTCCCTATTCCACACGGGAGAAGCCAGAGGTTCCGGGAGGTCAGTGTCACATGGCTCGCCCAGATTCAAAGCCAAGAGAGTCTGATGCCAGGACACCCAGAAGACGGGAGCACAAAGGAGGATCCACACCCTTCTTAGCTTCTCAAGGCCCCAAAGCACAGGCTTGAGTCCTCTGGCCTCCTCAAACCTCGGTCATCAGCCCAGCTGCCCAGTCACACCGACCATGACCCACAGCCAGGCAGGACCCAGATTCAGGAGGCCTCTTTGGGAACACCAGCCCCAGCCAGCTCCCAGGATGCTGGGCACCAAGGGAGCCAGGTGGCACTGGGGAGAGGCCACGGGGACCCTCGTCCCCTGGCAGCCCCCCTCCCCCGGCTGCCATTGATCTCCTTGGCGGGATGACATCAAGGGACGTTTTTAATAAAAGGGCAGGAGGCCTTGGGAGCTGACCGGGTTGAGGCAGTGCCGGGCAATTAATCACCCGGTTGAGGAGCCTCAGCCATGGGTAACTGGATCCCTGGAGAGCGGTTAGGCACACCCTGCCTTTCATCTCTGCCCATGGCCACTCTGCGTGGGCTCTCCATGCATCTTCATTAACTCCAGGCCCCAGGGAACCAGGCAGGCACAGGGGTGCATGTGTGTCTGTGCGTGGACCCTGCTGAGTGTGCCTGAGTGCATGGGTACAGGTGTATTGATGCACACATGTATGCATGCACAGGTGTGTGTCCACGGTCCTGCGTGCACATGTGTGTGAGACAGACCAGAGCACTGGCTTCAGAATCAGACCGACCTGGGTTCAAGTTCAGGCCCCATCTCTTTCTAGCTGGATCACCCTGGACAAGTTACTTAACTTCTCTGAGTCCCTATTTTTCATCTGTAAACTGAGGATAATGACAGTGGTAGTAACTACTACATATGTTCATGGAAATCAAGTTGACACTATTCATATAGAAGTGCCTGGAACTTAATACATGTTAATGAACATATGTTCTTATTCCTCTTGCACATGAATGGGTGTGTATATCTGAGTGGTAGGCAGAATTCTAAGAATGATCTCTAATAACCTTTGTATAATCCACCCCTCTTTGACTGTGGGTAGAGTGAACACAATGAGATATCACACCCAGATTATGTTCCATCATATGGCAAAAAGTGAGATTATCCAAGTGGCCAAATCTAATCGCATGAGCCCTTTAAAATCAGAGTTTTCTCCAGCTGCCAGGCAGAAGTCAGGGCAATGTGAAGCACAAAGGGGATTGACACATGGGAGCAAACTTCTCTGTTGCTGACTTGGAGGAGGCCACACATGAGTGGCCCCTACAAGTTAAGAGTGACCCCTGCCAACTGCCATCAAGAATGGGGATCTTACTACTGGGCATATACCCAGAGAAAACCGTAATTCAAAAAGACACATGCACCCCAGTGTTCACTGCAGCACTATTTACAATAGCCAGGTCATGGAAGCAACCTAAATGCCCATCGACAGACGAATGGATGAAGAAGTTGTGGTACATATATACAATGGAATATTACTCCACCATAAAAAGGAACGAAATTGGGTCATTTGTTGAGATGTGGATGGATCTAGAGACTGTCATACAGAGTGAAGTGAGTCAGAAAGAGAAAAATAAATATCGTGTATTAACGCATGTATGCAGAACCTAGAAAAATGGTACAGATGAACCGGTTTGCAGGGCAGAGTTGAGACACAGATGTAGAGAACAAACGTATGGACACCAAGGGGGGAAACCCGTGGGGGGGTGGGGATGGTGGTGTGATGAATTGGGCGATTGGGATTGACATGTATACACTGATGTGTATAAAACTGGTGACTAATAAGAACCTGTTGTATAAAAAAATAAATAAAATAAAATTCAAAAAAAAAAAAAAAGAATGGGGATCTCAGTCCTACCGTTGCAAGAAACTAAATTCTGCCAACAACCTGAATGAGTATGGAAAGAGATTCTCTCAAGAGCCTCTAGGTAGAAGCTAAGCTTGGGTGATACCTTGATTTCAGCCTTATCACTTGAGCAGAGAAGCCAGCCAAGCCCGTCCAGACCTCTGACTGCTCAGGTCAAGGTGTCACTAGTAGGATTTTGCCAGCTTTGGGAGCATCCTGGGAGATTCCTGGGGGCCCTGGTAACTCACAGTGACACACATATGTCTGCTTTGGGCTCTGGCAGACACCTGCTCTAGTCTCCAGTCCAAAGCTGTCATGGACAGAGGGGACAAAAAGTGAGGCCTAGCGCAGGCTGAGAGGTACCCTGGGTGAGTCTGGCTGAGATTGCTGGAGAGACTCCAGCAAGTCACTTACCCTCTCTGAGCCTCAGTTTGTTCATCTGAACAATGGGATACCAGCACTCAGCACCACCAGCCCCAGCACCACCTTCATCACAAGGGTAGCTTGAGGGAACGAATGGATAGTGCAAAAGCATTCTGGTGTGTTGGAAGAGCTGTCCAGCAGCAGGAGAGGTGGTGGCCTGTCTTCAGAGTAAACATTCAGTCTCAGACCGGCTAGCCAACCTCAACTAACACCAGGGCACCCAGGGGAGAAGCGTGGGCATCACCTGGCCAGATCCCCCTCCCCAGCCCCCTTACCCACTCAGCTCTATGTCTATCAACTCCACCTCCAAAGACTTTTCAACCACCTTCTCCCCGCTGCCCCTGCCTGTGGTCCAGTGCCTAAGCCTTGCCTGGATGACCACACAGCCTCCTCCTGGCACCTCTGCCTCCAGCCTCAGCCCCTGTAACTCAACCCAACACCCTTGCTCACAGCCCACGCAGGGCTCCTATTGTTCTTGGGGTAAAGTCTACACTCCATTCTGAAAATTAAGAATCATTTTCACTTTGGCAAAACAACAACAACAAAAAAGCTTTTAATTTTTATTTCCCTGACACTGGCAAATTTGAGCAGTTTTGCATATGTTTATTCCCCTAGTCCCTTCTTACCTAGCTAATTCCCACTCATCTTTAAAGTTCTTAATTATTTCAGTTTTTAAAAAGTACTACATGCACGTGGTACAAAATTCAAAAGTATAAAAAGGCAGACATTGGAAGGTCAGTTCAGCTCCAGCTGCTGTCCCCAGCCATCCAGTTCATCACTCCAGAGAAAGCCCCTCCTACTACCTTTGGGTGTGTGCACACGGATTTCATACACATGCTCTTTTCTACACAGGTAATAGCATATCATACTTCATTTTTTTTCAGCTAACACTCTATCTTGGCAATTGTTTGTCTTGGTACATTGAGTTGCCTCATTTCTTGTTAATGGCTGTATAATGTTCCATCGGAGTAGAAAATATATAACCCCTCTCCTCCTGATAGACTCAGGCTGTTTCCCATCTCTTGCTCTCACAAATATGTCACTGAAATGTCATTTCACACAAATGTGAGTTTATCTTTGCAAAAAGTTCCTAGAAGTAAGATTGTTGGGTCAAAGGCAAAGACATTGCCAAGTTGCTTTCCATAAACGTTGTAATAATTTGCATTTCTACCAGTATTTTATATTCCTTTTTTCTTATGCATGAACCCAGTGATTTATCCAATTTCATAATCTTTAACTGATGGGTGAAAAGTGGCATCACACTGTAGTTTTAATGTGCAGTTTTCTTATTTTGAGTAGGGTTGATCATCTTTTCATTGCCATCTCTAAGAGTCATTGTTTTCCTTCTCTGTGAGCAGTCTGTTCACATACTTCATCTATTTTTCTATTGAGTTGTCAGTCCTTTATTATTGATTTACAGGAGCTCTTTATATATGAAGGAAATTAGCCCTGGGCCTATTTAAACAATTTAAATTACTTAAATAGTTGTTTAACAGTTTGATAGAATTTCTTGTGAAATGATCTGTACCTAGTGATTTTTTTTAGGAGTAACTATGTCTATTTCTTCCATGGTTATTAATCTGTTTAGATTTTAGTACCTAGATGTACTTCTCAAATATATTTACATATTCTTTTGATTTCCTCTGAAACTGGGGTTATTCCCCCCTAACCATTTCTTATTTTATGAATGTGTGATTTCCCATTTTTTTCTGGATTAGATTACCTAACATCTTATCTATTTTACTTGGTTTTTAAAAAATAATCTTTATTAGTTCTAGTATTCTTCTGACTTTTAATTCATTAATATCCACTTTTATCTTTATAAATTTTTTCTTGTGGTTTCTTTAGGTTTATTTTATTGCTGTGCTTCTAACTTCTTGGATTGGATACCTAATTTATAAATTTTTAATCTTTATATTAACAAAAGTATTTAGAGCTATGAACTTTTCTCTGAGCTCTGCTTTAGCAGTATTTCATAGTTCTTATATGGATTGCTATTATTAGCTCAGCTCTCCGGATTTCTACAATCTGTTTTGATATCCTTTTTGATGCCAGTAATGTTTAAGAGAGAGAGTGAAAATTTTATCTTTTGCTGTTTATTTCTTGTTGTATTGAATTTTGAACAGTAACTGTTATTAGAAGTAATGATAGAATTAGTTTATTTCTTCTTCTTTCCTTTTTCCCCTCCATGACCCAGAGTTATTATTTTATATATCTTAATGTTTACCTTCATATCTATAACAGATCTACTACTTTATTTTTCATTTTTAAATTATATCTTTGGTCCTCTGGCTATAAAAGATGAGGAAATCTGTGTATTTACATTACTTTGTACCTTCTTTCCCTCTTTCTCTCCCAATATTTGTCAGTTATTTAGTTTCTACACAATTTCATTCATTTCCACATGTTTCATTCTGTTCCATAACCAAGACCCCCATCTTGGTTTTAGTCTTAGACATAAAGACAAATGGATTCAATTCTTTGTCAGTCCTTAGTCCTTTTGCCATAGTTTCTCCTTTCCAAGTTCATCTTCAAGAAGGGATCATGGGACTTTTATTCCCTGCGTTCTTATATATTTAAAAACTGGAATTGATTTCCACAGAGCCCAGCTTGGGAACGACCGAGCTGTGTTGGGGAGACCCTTTTTCGCTGATCCCCTGGCATCTCACCTGGGACTTGGTGGGAAGTAAGTGGCCGGAGAATCCTCTCCCGTCCGCAAAGGATTAGCAGCCACGGCCAGGAGGCCCCCAGTGGCACACCCTCCCCAGAGAGGGGGAAGTGTGAGCTCATCCTTGCCGCTGCCCGCCGGGCGGAACGGGTGGGGCGAGGGGCTCCACCTGTTCCCGATAATCTCCCTAATCCAACCCCATAATTATTCTTTATTAACGGAGACCGCTGCCTTCGTTACACACTGAAAGGAGGGCGTCAGGAGCAAAGACACGGGGATCAAAAGCTGGTCACATTTTCCAAAGAGGTTTATTTGCCACGACCAAAATAACCTCCCCAGGGGTAGGCTGAGTTCCTGTCTCATCCCATCCCGGTGCCCAGCGTGGGAGCTCTAGGACCCTGCTTCCCCCAGCCCAGCCCAGCGATCCCTGCCAGGCTCCCACAGCCCACCAGTCTTCATTCATTCAAACACCTCCTAAGAGCACGGTTTACACAGGGCCTTGTACTAGGCTTTGCAGATACACAAGTAAATAACATGTGGCCCTGCCCTCGGGACTGAGCATCTAAAAGGGAAGGAGCAAGTGCCCTAACGATTACTATGCAGACTGCTCAGCGCCATGCTGGGGAGGACAGGTGACTGCGGAGCAGAGGTGGGTCCTGAGGACACCCTCGTGAATCAGGGGGGTGGGACAAGCCTTCCTGGAGGGAGAGACATTAGAACCCTGTCTGGAAGTTCAGCTAGAAGTTCCTCAATGGACAAGGTGAGAAAAGGACATTCCACAGAAGGAACAACAGTGATGTGCTAGGACAAAGTTGAACTGCAATTCATTGTGGCCAGAGCAAGGGCTGGAGCTGGGGAGGGGTTTGATTGGGGCTGGAGGGGTGGGCAGGCCAAGCCACACAGGACCCAAGGGTACTAGGGAGTCACTGAAGGTTTTAGGCAGGGAGGTGACGTGGTCAGACTGTGCTTTTGGAAGATCCTTCTGGCTGCAGAGTAGAGATTGGCTTGGGGGAAGCTGCTGGGAGTGGGAAATAGTTGGGGATGCTTTTAAGGGCCCAGATGAGAAATAGGGAGTTTGGAACCTGAGCAGTAAAAACAGGGTAGAGAGGAGAGGCAGAACAGGGGCATCAGGCAATGGTTACACAATCCCTCTGACTCGAGTGGCCATACTGTCCACTGAGGCACACAGACAAGAAATCAGAATGGTCCCCAGGCCATTTGTGACCCTGACCCTGTCACCACCACCCTATGTTCAACCTGGCCCTAGATCTATGGGTAACTCCCTACCAGAGACCCTCACAAGCCAGGGAGATGAGACACAGGGACATAACTCCAAATTCCAGGCTCCCTGCCCTTCCCAGCCCACCCACATACACTACGTTCTCCCCCCTCCCCACACACCTCTGCCCCAAAACAAGCCCTGTTCACTGCTTCCTCCATGTTCTTCCTAACCAGCCCATCCTTGTCCATTTCCTGTCCATGCCCAGCTCTTACTAGAAAGCCCGGCTTGCGGGCTCCCACTGCCTGGAAGCTAGCAGTGGCCTCACGCCTGTCTCCCTCCGTCTCCCTGCCTCTCTGCAGGTCTCTGTGTTCCATCTGTCCCTTTCTGCCTCCGTCAGCATCTGGAATGCCCTCTGCATTCCCTCCATCTCGGTGTGAGTCTCAGGTCAGCCTGGAGTCCCCCTCTTTGTTCTTCATTACCTGTTTCTCCGTGTGTGTCCCTCTCCACCTCTCCTTTCTCATCGGCACCTAATCCCCTCCCAAGAACTCATACAACTCATGATTCGTTTGTCTGAACCAACACTGGGCACCAAGTCTGAGCCAGGCCCCAGCCTTGGCACTGAGGTCGAAGAGATGGAGATGAGAGTGCAGCTCTGGCGCTCTGGTCCCTTTCTGCTGCTCACCCTCCAGCAGACAAGGTGGGCAGTACGAGCCAGCAGCAGTGTTGGAAAGGAGATCAGAGAGGTGAGAACAGTGCATGCTGGGCTCTGAGAGGCGCCAAGCACACTGAGCCCCAGTACTACATTCCGACATCCAGCAAAGGGGCTGGCACTGGGGACCGGGGTCAGAGATGAGGACAACTCACCCCCTGCCCTCCAGTAGTTCACGGTCTCACTGGGGAGATAAGCAGATAAACTCATCCACAGGAAACCGTGTGGCCTGTGCTGCAGCAGGGCTGGACTAATCGCCACAGGTCCTGAATCGCCATCTCGTATGAGGGATTGCAGGAGCCCAGAGTGACACACGGGGTGCTCTGAAATCAGGAAGGCTGGGATCATTCCACCCAGCTGGCCTTGACAAGTCCCTCAGCGTCAGCATCTGTATAATGGGTGTATCACAAGTCCCTTGAGGCTAATCAATGTGAAATATACGATATGTGAGCCAATGTATGTAAAAGTGGCTTAGCAAAGAGTCTGGCGTGGACCGTGTGTTCAATAAACCATACTTATTATGGTTTTTTATTGCTATTCCATTTGGGCTGTGGCATGGTAACGAGAGCACCAGGCTAGACGTTACGAGACCCACTTCTGGTCCCAGTCTTGCCACTACCTGGCTGTATAACCCTAAGCAATTCCCTCCCTCACCCTGGCACTGTTTCCAGCACTAGGAAATGGGGAATGAATTAAGACGAAAGTTCCTTCCTGCACAGACCCTTAAGATCCGAAGGTAAGGCAGGTCCCTCATAATCTCTCTCCTCCTCCTTCTCTCCCCCTTGCTCCCTTCACTCCAGCCACTTTGGCCTCCTTGCTCTTCCTCAAACTCCCCAGCCATGCTCTGGGCTCGAAGCTTTTGCATGTGCTGTTCCCTCAGCCCAGAATCTACTCCTCTCCCCCCTCCCATATCCGCACGGCTTCCCACCCCCTCACTCCTTTCAGGCCTCCACGCAAATGTCACCTCCTCAGAGGCCCTTTCCCGCCCACCCTCATCTCTGGCTTTCTCCCTAACCTGCTCTATTTTTCTCTGTAGCACTTATCACCACCTGGTATGTTGTATACGATTGTTGATTTGTCGACCTTCCATCCCAACTCACTGCAGTGCCGGCTCCGTGAGACAGGAGGGCGTCTATTTGGTTCACAGCTGTACCCAGACCCGACGGTGCAGAGCCACGGCCGGCGCTCAATTTTCGAGTGAGGACTAGGATGCACCTGCAGCTCTGGAGAAGCAGTGCGGGTGGGGTGGGGGGAGAGAAGTCTCCAGAACCCCCTTGGCGCCGGCTCCTGGCAGCCACGGTCCTCCACTTGCTGAGCCTTCTCACCACCTGGAAAAGCACAAAGCTCTCCTCCATCCCTGCTGGCACATGCCCCCTGCCTTTGGGGTCATGGACCCTAGACTACCACCCCCGGCCCCTCAGATGTTTCCAGGTCAGGGCAGAGGAGGAGGGGGTGGTGGCCTCTGGGCTCCATCCTTTGTCCCAGGCCCCAGCCGAATTTAATTCCAAGGTTCAAAGAGCCTTTGCCCCTTCCCAAATGAAAGGCCGCTCAGCCGGAGAGGTGAGCTGGTTAATAAAGGATGGGAGGGGGCCCTGGACAGGCAGGCCCTCCGCCGCTCCCGGCCCACACCCTCTGCCAGTGAATGCTCTCAGCCCTCTGCCGCCGTTCCAGCCTGCTGCCCCACAAGAAAAGCCCATTAATTTAACACTAATAGGATTTTCAATTTGTCACAATCCTCGGAGATCCTGGGGAGTTGGTGAGGGGGAGGGTAGGATTCATAACAGATCTGTGTCAAAGGAAATTTTGCAGAGAGAATGGCCTGGACCCTAGACGGTTCCCTACCACTCTAGGGCCTTCGGGCAAGCCGCAGCCCCTCCTGGCCTCAGTTTCCTCAACGGAAAGAAAACTAGTAAAACCACTTCGAGAGGAGGCCGTATGGATTAAATGAGCTTATGAAGAACTAACATCCAGCAAGTGCTGCCTGGCCAGGAGCTGGCGCTCCGTAACAACTGCCCCCTCCTGCCTCAGCCTCTCTCCCAAATCTGCCCCCAGGTAGCACTGGCTGCACAGACTGGAGATCTGCCCCCACCATCCCGCACCGTGACCCCAGCCACTGTGTCTCCAGGTCCGATGACAGTTGCAGCCAAACACCCCTTGGCAGGGCGGTGGGGGGCTGGGGGGAGGCTCGTCTGGGAGCCCATGGCCTTTTCATCCTCAGTGGGATCAGCATCCTGAATTCCTCGTTGTTCCAGGAGAGCCAAGGATTTGGAGCTTCCAAACACCCAGGCCCAATCAGAAGGCCCCAGCCTGTGCCAACCAGCTGCGTCTCGGTTACAGCTAAGAACACAGCACACCAGCTGCCCGAGCCCTGTTCTCCAGGCGAATTCCTCCCGGATCAGGAGATGCCAGACAGAGGGGACCGCGTCGGTGCCGCCCCCTGGCCATGGGCTCAGCTAGGCGCTTCTCCGTGGTCTGAAAGGGAGGGCCACCCTGGTGCAGGGAGGAGTCTGGGGGGCAGGAGACTGGGGAGATGTGTCTGCTGCTGCAGTTAACAAGAGACTGAGATGGACATGGAGAAAGTACTGGCTCCAGGATGCCCAGAGCCAGTGGACAAGGGGACCTGGCCAGGCCCTATGCCTGGCTCAGAGCCATGCACCCTGGGTTGGCTGCCGCTGCTACCACCCAGGAGAGAGAGGTGGGAAAGGAGGACTCAGGAGCCCAACCCACCACCCCCCCGGCTCTGGGCAGCTGCTTCCTTAGCAAAGCCCTCACTGCCAGACTGGACAGGCCTGGGGCCGGCGGGGGAGCTTCAGCCAGCACTGCCTGTGGTCCCTGTTTGCTTTTGCCTCCATCCAGGCCCAACCATAATTTACAACATCTCGATTCCTTGGCATCACATGGCCCCAAACCAGACAGAGATGGGAAGGAGACAGCAGGGAGACAAAATTGAGGGTGGTCTCAGTTACGCTATATTTCAGTCACCACTGACCTACTCAGGTGCAAAGAGAACCATATATCTTACGAATAAAAGAAACAGAAGAAGCAAACTGGTGTTCACCGTCATTTTAACAGTCACGGGAGGAAGCTTGATGGGGATCCTACACATGGGAACGGTAGGAGCCTTCACAAAACCAGCACAGATAAACCCAAAGATGCTGGAATGAACGCTTGTGGGTTCTCAGGCCCAGGACAGAATGCTGGGTGGATGCCGGGGAGAAGATTCTAGAAGGGACTGTTGTCCAGGTGCCAAGAGGTAGACTGTAGGAAGTCACTGTGGGTTCCAGGTGGAATTCTAGAAGAGGCTGAGAAAGAGGGGCAGCCTGCCCGAGACGGGGAGAGTTAGTCCTGCTTGGGTGGTAGATGAGCGAGGCGGGGAAGGACCCCTCGTACATGGGCCCATTTGGTCCCACAAACTTTTCAGAACATCTTTGCTTAGGCCTAAGTCACATCCTTGGCTCGAGCTGCAAGTGTCCAGCTCTGCTCACAAGCAGGAAGCGAGACTCCAGGAAGTCAGTGGCAGCATGTGCCCAGGCCGCAGAAGGACCACATCACTATATCCAAGAGTCCCTGGAGGGGCCCCTGGAGACAGCATCCAGAGTGCCTGCCCACTCCTCAGCCACGGCTTCCTGAACTGCCAGCTCTCACATCGGGAATGACCTTCAGGGCTTCACCCAGCTTTCAACCACACTCCAATCTGGCTGTGTGAGCCTAGGTGAGTTGCTCACTCTCTCTGTGCTTTTAGTTCACTGGGTGAACAATGTGAAGAAGGAGGAGGTGGATTAAGAAGGCTTCTCCTCACACCTGTGCTTGCCAAGGGGGAGGAGGGATGAGGGAGGGATGGCCTGGGAGTTGGGATTAACAGATGCAAACTATTAGATATAGAATGAATAAGCAACAAGGTCCTACTGTATAGCACAAAGAACTATATTCAATATCCTGTGATAAACCATAACGGAAAAGAATATGAAAAAGAATCCATATATACGTATAACTGAATCACTTTGCTGTACAGCAGAAATTAACACAACATTGTAAATCAACTATACTTCAATAAAATAAATTTTAAAGAAAAGAAGAGTTCTCCTGCCCTATAGAGGGTGAATGCCCTCAGGAAAAGAGCTTGGTGAGCCATGTTCAGGACGAAGAAAACAAGTCTACACCTGTAATGAAGAAATGGTGGCATTTATTTCATTAGAAAGGGTTTTAAGAAGGGATGAAAGCTATGGATTGGGAATGTGAGACCTGTCCTTCATCCATTCATTCATTTATATAACAACTATTAATTGAGTGCCTACCTTAAGTCAGACCTCACTCCTGGGACTCAGTGGAGAACCAGAACCAGGCCCTTGCTTCCAGGATCCAGACAAGGATCTACCACAGCGATGGAGGCTGTGCCGGAGGCCACATGGGGGCCTTGGAAGCGCAGCAAAAAGAACCAGTCTGGATAGCCAAGGAGCCTTCTAGTAAAAGTGACCTCCAAGCTACAGCTTGAAAGATAAGGAAGAGGCAGCCAAGAGAAGTGAGGGTGGTCCGAGGGATAGAGGTGGGGGACTGACATTTGCAAAGGCATGAGGCATCTCCTTCCTTGACCACTACGCAATCCTCTGAAAAAAAAAAAAAGAATAAACAAGTAAATGAACAAAAAGTAGAGGGGATACAGACATATATAACACAGAAAAAGCATCCAAACACCTAAAAAAAAAAAAATCCTTGCAGACAGTGAGCACTTTCCCTAGGCGGGGCCAACCATCTAGTTATCTCAGCACCAAATAGAATGGCCCATAACTCTGACTTCCAATTTCGTCAACAAAACCCAGGAAGGAGACAACGGTTCTGTCCCCTCACCCACTGATGGGGCCTCTGCTCCCACATCCAGTTCCCCCCCAACCCAAAGGCTGTGCACCATCCCATTCATTCACCTATTCAACAACATCTCTTGATCATCAACCGCACACCAGGCACATGGAGTGATCACCAATGGGAAAAGCCAGACTTGGTGGTCCCCACTTGATATGTCCATCCACCTTTGGGGGTCTCCATGACCACAGCAGGAACCTAGAAATACCTGGGTAGATGTCAGGCTGTTGGATCATCCCAGTAAGTCACCAATCAAGGGCAGGACTGGGCCTGTGGAGGAACATTCCTCCTCTGCTCTCCCGCCCAAACTCGTGGCCAAAGGCAAGGCACACGCATGGCTGAAATCCCATCAATGGCGCCCGGCCAACTGGCTGCCACTTGCTTATTTGGCTTGGAACAGGAAATACATTTTTCTACTATTTATACTGCTGACCTCAGGAATAAACTAATTACTGCTGCAAAGCTGCATTCCCACACTGTCCAGCTCACATCTGTAACCCCTGGTTGGGACTAAAGCAGAGGAGGTGCCAGATGGCTGGGAGGTTCAGGGGCTCTGGCCCAGTGGCCACTCCTGCCCTGCTCCCTAGGTCTTCAGGGGAGAAAGAATTGAGACCACAAGTCACCCCTACTGGATCTTCAGCTCTGACCAAGAAGGGATCTGCCTGCTTCCTTCCTTTGCCTTGAGCTAATCGCTTCTCTAAGTCTTGGTTTCTTGATCTACACAACGGAGGTGCGGTAATGCGGAGCTCAAGCACTGCCTTGTAGAGTAAATGACACCATGTGTGAGAAAGCTTCATGTAAGTGTGATTACCCCAGAAGACCCATCGGCCTGAACGGCCAGCTCCAGAGGCCAGTCTGGGCCAGGGCAGCAGCATGCAGATGTGCTGCAGATTCTACCACAGTCTTCATGCCCTGATGTGTAAAAGCAGACACCTGCCTCTGAGACTGCTGTCTCTAGCAATCAGACCAACCTCACAAACCAGTTCTGTGGACACAGGCAGGCAAGTCAAACACCATCCATGTGCACCCAGAAAATAGAAGCTGAATGAATGGATGTATGGATGGAAAATGATGCCTAAGCCATAATACTAGTTTAACTGATTTTTTCTTAACTTACCGAAATGAGCCAACTATTTGGCTCAGGGATTGACAAACCTATCTGTAAAGGGCTGGATAATAAATATTTTAGGCTTTAAGGGCCATACAGTTTCTGTCACAACTATTCAACTGCCACTGTACTGTAAAACCAGCCACAGAAAATACATAAATGAATGGGCAGAGCTGTGTACCAATACAACTTTGTTTACAAAACAGGTCATATTTGGCCAACCCCTCCAGTTGAACTAGCCACATAGTTACTATGTAAGCTCAGCAGTGTCCTTGATTCTCACTCATCACCCCTTCATCTGATGGGTCACCAGGTCCTTTCAATTCTTCCTTCTAAATAGCAGCTGTTGCCCTGGTCCAGCCCCATCACCCACCACCTAGACCCTCCAACAGCTCCCCACCTTTAGCCTCTTGCCCCTCCAGTCAATCTTCTGCTGAGAGATCTATCTAAATCACCAATATGACTGTGTCCTTCCCTCTCCTGGCTCCAACTGTCCTGAGCACAAGTCATTCAGGCTCTGGGTCCCACTGTCCAGCCTCATCACTCACTGCCCTCCTCAACTCCCATTCTCAGCTCTAGCCAGACACCTTTCAGTTCTCCAAACACATCATGCTCAGTATTTCCCTATGCAAGGAAAACTTCTCTCCCTCTGCTCCCCCTGGCCGACTCCTATTCATCCTCTAGGTCTCATATCAGATGTCACCTCCCCTGAGAAGCCTTCCTAAGGTGCCAGCTTTCCCCTAACACTGAAATGATCACACTGTGACACAGACGGCCATGTATTCAACAAACCCCGTTTCCCGTTCTTCCTGGGCTCAGAGCTAGACTAAGTTCCCCATCCCCCTTAGGAGTTAGGTGGAACCATGTGACTGAGTTCTGGCCAATGGAAGGAGGGCAGAAGTGACGGAGGCCATCCCAGGTCTGGCCTTGACTTCCGACATGATCCTACAGGCGCTTTCTCTTTCCCCCTATTCCAGCTGAATGAATAGGATGCTGAGGATCTACAGGAGGGTAGAACCACAAGCCTGGGTCCCCGAGTCACTGCTTGGATGAGAGTAGCTGAAGAGAGCCACCAGAAATTCCATGTTGTATTAAGCTACTGACATTTTGGAGTTGTCTGTTACAACAGTTAGCCTACCCTGAGTAAGCCAATACTCAAATGGAATTAATTACTATTTGTCTGCCTTCCCCAATAGACTGTAAGATGCATAAGAATAGGAACTTGTCTATCTCACACAACACCATATCCCCAGAACTTAGCATCCATGCCCTGCATATTGTAGGAACTCAATATCTATTCGTTGGTTGGATAAATAATAAATAAATGAATACAACCTTAGTGGATGGGGTAGGCTACTCTCATCACTATGGGGACACTGTAGCAACCCAGAGCCCACCCAGCTCCAGGAGGGAGACTCAGTTTAAAGCTTTGGCCTAGGGGAGAGCAGCCTGTGCTGATTCCACTCCAGGGAGCTGAGCTCAAGCACAGCCAGGGCCAAGGTCATCAGTCAATGTGGGAGCTGAGGGGCAGAGTGCCCATCGGGGGCTGGAGTGGCAGCAACAAGAAGAGCCAGGAGGATGGGATAAAGTGAGCCTGGGACTAGGAGTCCGGAGCCCCAGATTCTGGGACCTGCTGCATGACCTTGGTAAATAACTTCCTCTCTCAGAGTCTCAGTCTCCCTCTGCTGTGAAAGAAAAAGAGGGGGTTGGACATTCCCCCCTCCAAAAAAAGTCTCTGGAGCCTCAAAATATAAAACGGATGCACGTGGAATGGCTCTAATTAAAGCTAGAGAAAGGTGTCAGAGCCAATCCCTACCAACCTCCTGAGACACCTTCTCAGAACCTTATGCTCCATCCTCTCTCAGCCAGACTAAGACTGCCCAGACTCTCGGCCTAGACAGAAGCTTCCAGATCATCCAGCCAAACCCCCAATCCCTGCTTGAACACCTCCAGTGATGAAGAACTCACTACCTCCTCGGCAGCCCCTAAGGCAACACTAACGGTTAGATTATCCACCAGTTGCAGTCTGTAACCCCGGGCTGTGAACCCTGGGTCTATGTTCTCCTCCACCACAGTCTCTGAGCAGCCCAGCTAGAGACCACACCTTGAGAAGCTGGCCTCCGAAAATAACAGTAATAGCTAACAGGTGTTGGCCATGTATTTTTCTAAGCACTTTACATATATAACACATTCAATCCATATAGTAACTCCATGAAGTATGCACTGCTGTTATTTTACAAATGAAAAAATCAAGGCATAAAGAGTTTAAGTCACTTATCCAATGTCATACAGCTAGTAAGCAGTAAAGCTGAGATTCAAATCCAGACCATCTGATTACCTGTTCTCAACTGCTTCTCTGATGTGGAGAAATCCGGCTGCAATAAAAGGGAGAGGACCATGGTGGTTAATATCACCTGTATAATATTACTTGTATATGTGTCTGGTGCTTTTATAATAAGCATTTTACAAATACTCATTGATTTAATCCTTAAGCAATTCTATAAAGGAGACACTATTATCAACCCTGTTTTACAGATGAGGAAGCTGAGTCACAGAGAGGTTAAGTAAATGACTCAAGGTCACACAGCTTGTAAGTGGTGGAGTCAGGATTTTAACCCAGGCAATTTGGCTCTGGAGTCTGTTGAAAATCTCAAAGAATTGACAGAAAACTGGAACTATTATAGCAGGGGATTATACTAAGGTTTCATGATACAAGGTTAATATACAGAAGTCAATTGCTCTCCTATACATCAGCAATTAACATGTTTGACACCCAATGTTACCTTTCAATTATACATATATTGAGCATTTGCCACATGCTAGCCCTGTGCTGGGTGCTCCACATGCAGTAGCTCATTTAACCTTCTCAAAACCCTGTATGGGCAGAAAAAGCATTTGATAAAACCCAATACCCATTCATGATCTAAAAAAAAAAAAAAAAAAACTCTCAGCAAACTGGGAATAGAGGGAAACTTCCTCAACTTGATAAAGAACTACCAAAAAACCTATAGTTAACATCATACTTAATAGTGAGAAGCTAGATGCTTTCCCCCTAAGACTGGGAACAAAGGAAGGATGAATCATTTTACAACTCTTAGTCACCATTGTGACTGGAAGTCCTGCAATAAGATAAGAAAAGGAAGTAGGAGGTATGCAGATTGGGAAAGAAGAAATAAAGCTGTCTTTGCTCGCAGATAACATGATTGTCTATGTTGAAAATCTCAAAGAATTGACAAAAAAACCTCCTGGAACTATTATGTCAAGGGATTATAGCAAGTTTTCAGGATTCAAAGTTAATATACAAAAGTCAATTGCTCTCCTATATACCAGCAATGAACAACTGGAATTCGAAATTAAAAACACAATACCATTTACATTAGCACCAAAAAATCAGATACTTAGGTATAAATCTAACCAAAAAACTATAAGATCTGTATGACGAAAACTACAACTCTGATGAAAAAAAATCAAAGATCTAAATAAATGGAGAGATAGTCTACGTTCATGAATAGGAATATTCAGTATTATTAAGATACCAGTTTTTTCCAACTTCGCCTACAGATTCAATGCAATCCCAATTAAAATCTGAGCAAGTTACTTGTGGATATCAACAAACTGATTCTAAAATTTATATGGAAAGGCGAAAGATCCAGAATATCCAACATAACAATGAATAAGAAGAACAAAGTCAGAGGTTTGACACTACCTGACTTCAAGACTTACTATAGGGCTTCCCTGGTGGCGCAGTGGTTGAGAATCTGCCTGCTAATGCAGGAGACACGGGTTCGAGCCCTGGTCTGGGAAGATCCCACATGCCACGGAGCAGCTGGGCCCGTGAGCCACAGCTGCTGAGCCTGCGCGTCTGGAGCCTGTGCCCCGCAACGGGAGGGGCCGCGATAGTGAAAGGCCCGCGCACCGCGATGAAGAGCGGTCCCCGCACCGCGATGAAGAGTGGCCCCCACTTGCCGCAACTAGAGAAAGCCCTCGCACGAACCGAAGACCCAGCACAGCCAAAAATAAATAAATAAATAAATAAATAAATAAAGACTTACTATAAAGCTACAGTAATCAAGACACTGTGATATTGGCAAAATAGTAAGCAAGTAGATGAATGGAACAGAACAGAGAACCCCCAAAATGGACCCACATAAATACAGTTAACTGTTCTTTGACAAAGGAGCAAAGGCAATTCAATGGAAAAAGGATAATCTTTTCAACAAATGGTGCTGGAACAACTGGACGTCCACAGGGAAAAAAGAGAATCTAGACACAGTCCTTACACTTTTCAAAAAAATTAACTCAGAATGGATCACAGACCTAAAGGTAAAATACAAAACTAAAGTACTTCCAGAAGATAACATAGGAGAAAATCTAGGTCACCTTCGGTTTGGCAATGAGTTTTTAGATATGCACCAAAAGCAAGATCCTTAAATGAAAAACTTGGTAAGTTGGACTTCATTAAAATTAAAAACTTCTGCTCTGTGAAAGACACTGTTAAGAGAATGAAAAGACAAGCCACAGACTGGGGGAAAATATTTGCAAACGCATATCTGATAAAGGACTTGTATCCAAACATACAAAGAACTCCTAAAACAAAAAATAGAATTTAAAAGATGGGCAAAAGATCTGAACACACTTCACCAAAGTAAATATACAGATAGCAAATATGGGTATAAAAAGATGCTCAACATCATGTCATTAGGGAATTGCAAGTTAAAACAATAATAAGCTATCACTACATACCTATTAGAATAGCTAAAGTCCAAAAAATTGACATCACCAAATTCTGGTGAGGATGTGGAATGATAGGAATTCTCATTCACTGCTGGTGGCAATGTAAAAATGGTACAGCCACTTTGGAAGACAGTCTGGCAGTTTCTTACAAAGCTAAACATAGTCTATCATACAATCCAGCATTCATGCTCCTAGGTATTTACACAAGTGAGCTGAAAACTTTGTCCACACAACAACCTGCACACAGATGTTTATAGCAGCTTTATTCATACTTTTCTCAAACTGGAAGCAATCAGGAAGTCCCTCAAAAGATGAACAGATAAATAAACCGTGGTACATCCATATAATGGAATGTTATTCAACAACAAAAAGAAATGAGCATCAAGCCATGAAAAGACATGGAGGAAACTCAAATGCATATCATAAGTGAAAGAAGCCAGTCTGAAAAGGCAACATATTTTATAGTTCCAACTATATGACATTCTGAAAAAAGGCAAAATTATGGAGACAGTATAAAGATCAATGGTTGCCAGGAGTTCTTGTGGCTGGGGGAAGGGGAAGCAAGGGAGAAGAATAGATGGAACACAGGGAATTTTTAGGGCAGTGAAACTATTCTGCATGATACTGTAATGGTGGATACATGATGTCATGCATTTGTCAAAATCCATTTAACTGTCAACACAAACAGGGAACCCTAATGTAAACTATGCACATTAGTTAATAATATAACAATGATATATCAATTACAACAAATGTACCACACTAAAGCAAAATGTTAATAAAAAGGGAACTCTCTGTTTGTGTGTGTGTGTGTGTGTGTGTGTGTGTGTGTCTTGTCTGTTGAGGGCTATGTATGGGAACTCTCTGTAGTATTGCTCAATATATCTATAAACCTAAACTTGTTCTAAAACAGAAAGTCTATTAATTTAAAAGAAAATCCCTATATGGGCAGATTATTATTACTCCTATTTTGGAGAGATTATTATCACCCTCATTTCAAGGAGGAATATTTTATTTACCCTCTTTTATAGAAGAAGACATTAAAGTTTAAGGAAGTTGCATGCATCATTCAAGGTCACACAACGGGCAGGCAAAGGGCAGGATCAAGCTTTGATTAGTGGACAGGTGGCCAGAAACCCCTCAGGGTGCCCAGAAACTACCAGTACTTGGAACAGACACAGACATTTGAGCCCCTGCTCAGCTACCTCCCACCCACATCCCTGCATCAAGGTCCTTCTGGTGGATCAAAGCAGAGACCTGCAGCCTACATACTGAGCCTGCTATGTGTGCAGTCATCACTGGGCTCTTCGTGCTTACCATCTATATGCAGGAAACCCAGGAGGTGTCTGCAAAAGTCTATCCTTGTCAGGTTGGTTCGGTACCAAGAGGTGAATTGATGTGCAGAACAGAAAGACAGCTTAGGGTGGAAATTAGACCTTTGCCCAGTTGCCATGGCATCAAATAGACTAGAAATACAGGATGTGGGTATAAATTGGTCCTGTCACCACCACTTATTCCAGCATGGTAAGCCCATGATTGAAAGGGACTTCCAATGGCATCAGGTCCAACAATCACCTCCCACCACAACCAGAACTGAATGGGCCCCAGTTCATGGAGAGGTGACATCTGCCATGGAAATTGCCAAGACCACCCCTGGATGGGAATCAGGAGTGGAATGGAGGGCAGTTTTCCTGAGTGCTGACTGTGAAGCTAATCTCAGACAAGTGGGAAATGCCTAGGACGATTGGCAAACCCCACCAAGCTCTGACCTGGGGCAAGGAATGTTTGTGTTCCCCCGGAATTCATGTGTTGAAGCCCTAATCCCAAACTGATGGTATTTGAAGGTGAGGCCTTTGGGAGATAAGTAGGTCATGAGGGTAGAACCCTTATGAATGGGATTAGTACCCTTATAAGAAGAGACACAGAGAGATGATCTCTCTCTCCTCCACGTGAGGACACAGCAAGAAGATGGCCATCTGGAAACCAGGAAGCAGGCCCTCACCAGAACCTGACGATACTGGCACCCTGGTCTCAGACTTCCCATCCTCCAGAACTGTGAGAAATAAATTTCTGTTGTTTAAGCCACCCAGTCTTTGGTATTTTTGTTATAGCAGCCTGAACTGACTAAGATGGGTTTTAAGATTCTTGCCAAGAGCCTGAGAGCCATCAGAGATGAAGGAAACATGTCCATCTGATGCCTGGTCAGAGAACCACAGGGCAGCCTGGAAGCAGGAAGAATCATGACCACAGACCCTTGGGCTATCCCAGGGAGGACCTTCTGGCTGGGGGAAGAAACAAACAACAGTCTGAGAACATGACAGAAGACTCTTCTTTGGCTATAAGAAGGTTTTTCACCCTGAATACCTATGTTTCAGCTCCCAGCCTGAGCCATTTATGAAGGCCTTTCTTCTACATAATCTTATTTAAACTCTCAACAGCCCTGGGAGGTGGGTGTATACATCCCCATTTGACAGGTGAGGTAACTGAGGCTCAGAGAACTGAAATCACATCATGCTCACAGTCACATGAAAATTAATGACCAGAACTCCTCCTCAGACCCTCTGACCCCACACCATACCTCTTCCACTACCCCGACATTGCCCAGCACATAGAAAGTGTACAGGAAAACTTGACAGAGTTTCACCAAAAGGAATGTTGTCCTTTAGCTCCACTTCTGCAGGGGCCCAGCAAAGGGCTGTCTTTTCCCACCATAACCCCAATCAGTGAGGGAAGGTGGCTTCACCCACCACCTTGGGTCATGGTTACCCACAGCAGAATGTCCCAGGCAAACCTGAGGCGGGGTCACTGAGAATGACCCTGGACCAGAAGGAAGGAGGCTGTGTCTCCTCCACTGCCTGGAGGACCTAAGGCCAGTGGACTTGGCCTTTGAAGGAGAGGTCAGGGCTGTGGCTTATAGACTTGGCTCTGCCACTGGCTGGCTCCATGATAAGGATAAGAATCAAGAGTCTTAAAATAGCCATACCTTTGACCCAATATTCCATTTCTGAATTGTGGGTTAGATAGTTAGGTTATGGAATACAACTCATAAATGCTTTTCTAGTAATTGAAATTTACATCTATAAAGATTTTGAGATAACATGAAAATTTATATTCTAATGTTAAGTATAAAATGGAATACATAATTGCCCACTAAGTATAACCCCAACTATGTAAAATAAAATGTGAAGAAAAAAAGACCAGAAAGAGACACACCATGATATTAGCATTACATAAATATAAAAGAAGATGACTTCTGTCTACATGTCATTTCCAACTTTTCTGCTTTATTGCTTCTGTAAAGGAAAATATAAAATCAACTTTATTTTTTTTTTAACATCTTTATTGAGGTATAATTGCTTTATATTGTTGTGTTAGTTGTTGCTGTATAACAAAGTGAATCAGCTATACGTATACATATATCCCCATATCCCCACCCTCTTGCGTCTCCCTCCCTCCCTCCCTATCCCACCCCTCTAGGTGGTCACAAAGCACAGAGCTGATCTCCCTGTGGTATTCGGCTGCTTCCCACTAGTTATCTATTTTACATTTGGTAGTGTATATATGTCAATGCCACTCTCTCACTTCGTCTCAGCTTACCCTTCCCCCTCCCCACTTTATTTCTAAAACAAAATATAATGGGTTAGAAGATTCAATGTCATAAAGATGTCCATCCTCCTCAAATTGATGTGGAAACTCAATGAAATCACAATAAAAGTCTCAGCAGACTTTTTGTGTATATATATGTGAAAAGTGACAAGCTGATTCTAAAACTAGTTCGGATGTAAAGAACCAAGAATAGCCAAGTCAAATGTGAAGAAGAACAAGCTAGAGGACTTCATACTATGTGCTATAGACTAAATGTTTGTGTTCCCCCCAAATTTACATGTTGAAATCCTAACCCCCAATGTAATGATATTAAGAGGTGGGACCTTTGGGGGTGATTAGGTCATGAGAGTGGAGCCCTCGTGGATGGGATTAGTGCCCCTGTGAAGGAGACCCCAGGGAGCTCTCTCATCCCTTCGGCCAGGAGAGGACACAGTGAGAACACAGCCGTCTGTGAACCAGGAAGTGGGTTCTCACCGGACACTGAATCTGCCAGCACCTTGATCTTGGACTTCCCAGCCTCCAGGACTGTGAGAAATTTCTGTAGCTTATAAGCCATCTGGTCTACGGTATTTTTATTAAAGCAGCCTGAAAGGACTAAGACACTACTTATACTACATACCACAACTGTTGTAAAAGCTAGAGCAATTAAGACAGGATGGTATTGGTGCCAGTATAGACAGACCAATACAATAGACTAGAGTAGTCCAGGAACAGACCCACATATGTGGTACTTGATCTACAATAAAGCTGACCCTTCAGTGTGGTGGGGAAAGGGAGGGCTTTTCAATAAATGGATCAACTGGGTAACCATATGAGGAAAAATATCTTGACCCCACTGAAACACCATGCACACAATTATTCCAGATAAAGTAGAGATCTAAATATGAAAGATAAAATGACAAAACTTCTAAACATAAGAGAAGGGCTTCCCTGGTGGTGCAATGGTTGAGAATCTGCCTGCCAGTGCAGGGGACACAGGTTCAATCCCTGGTCCGGGAAGATCCCGCATGCCACGGAGCAGCTAAGCCTGTGTGCCACGACTACTGAGCCTGCGCTCTAGAGCCCGTGAGCCACAACTACTGAGCCCACGTGCCACAACTACTGAAGCCCACGTGCCACAACTACTGAAGCCCACGCACCTAGAGCCCGTGCTCCGCAACAAGAGGAGCCACCACAATGAGAAGCCCGTGAACCGCAGCGAAGAGTAGCCCCCGCTCACCGCAACCAGAGAAAAGCCCGCATGCAGCAATGAAGACCCAACGCAGCCAGAAACAATAAATAAATAAAATAAAATAATAAAATAAATAAATTTATAAAAAATTTTAAAAATTAATAAAATAAACATAGGAGAATATCTTCATGACCTTTGGGCTGGCAAAACTTTCTTAAACAAGGCACAGAAAGCACTGACCATAAAGGAAAAAGACGATAAATCTGGGTACATTAAGATTAAGAACTTCTGTTGATCAAAAGATACCACTAAGAGAGTGGAAAGATAAGCTAAAGAGTGGGGGAAATCTTTGCAATACATATATCTGACAAAGAACTCACATCCAAAGTATGTAAAGAGCTCTACAAATCAACAAGAAAAGGACAATATCTCAATATAAAAGTGGGCAGAAGAAATGGACAAATCCTTCGCCACAGAGGCTCTCCAATGGCCAGATTAAAGTCGCATGTTGTTTCAAGCCCATATTAAAAGCTAAAATGAAAAGACTGACAAAGTGTTGGCAAGGGTGTGGAGCAACTGGAACACTTATTCACTGCTGGTGGAGTATAAACATGTACACCCATCTTGTTAAACTGTTTGGCAAAATCTACTAAAGTGAATATACACAGCATGCCCTCTTTATCTGCAGGTTCCACATCTGCAGATTCAACCAGCACTGGATCAGTTCGTGTACCATGTTTACGATCAGCAGTTGGTTGAATTCAAGGATGTGGAACCCGAGACGAAGGGTCTACTATGGGACTTGAGCATCCGCACAGTTGAGTATCTGTGGAGGGTCCTGAAAACAATCCCCCTCGGATACCGAGGGACGACCAACCGTACATACTCCATGACCCAGTCACCTCATCTGTAGGTATAAACCCAACAGAAATGAGTGGCCATGTGCCCCAAAAAGCATACACAAGACTGTTCTTGGCAGCATTAACGGCCAAAAACTAAAAAGAACCCACACATCCGTTAACAGTAGAATAGATGGATAATCTGCGGTACAGTCATACAATGAATTCTACCCAGCAATGAGAAATGAGCAGCCTACGAATGCACATAACAATGCTTAACTCTCAAATAGAGGAGTTTGAGAAAAAGAAGCCAAACACAAAACAACTGCATGCTCTGCTGACTGCACTTATATAAAGTACGAAAACAGGCAAAACTAATCTATGCTGATAGAAATCAGGATAGTGATTTCCTTTGAGGGATGGCTAGAGAATGGAATGGGGCACATGGGGCAGGGGGTGTCCTGGGGGTGCAGGTGATGTCCTTGACCTGGGTGCCGGGTGTTCAGGAGAGAAAGCTCACTCTCACCTGGCCTTCCTCCCCATTCTCCTCCTCATCCTCGAGCCAGAGCCTTCTCCCTGGGCAGCCTCTCCTTCTGGAACATTCCAACCCCAGACTCCAGACTTCACATCACGATTCTTGGACACCTTTCTCCAGCTGAAGGCCACCTCAAACACTCCTGTGACACTCACGACCCTCAGCAGTGCCCTCACCTTGTCCCCCTTCCTGGTCCTTCCACACCCCAACCCCCCACCCCCGTTACCTGAACTTCCCAGCCCAGCACTGCCCCACTGCCCTCCATCTCTGCCATCATCCTCTTTAAAGCCTCTCAGTGGTCTCCTGGCCCCTCCCTGCCTCCTCCCAAACACCCCCCGCACATCAAGAGAAGTGTCTCCTTCTTCCCGTCCCTCAAACTCGTCCGTGCATCTGCTTGGTGCACCCTCCTCCCCTACCCCTGCCTGACCACTTCCCCAGTCAACCCTTCCCCTCCTTCAGACTCAGCTTAATATCATTTCATCAGATAAGCCTTTCTCCATCCCCATTACACCCACCCAGAGCTACCGGCCCTTCTCCCCCAGTGACATCCAGAGCACTTGTTATCACTTGATGTTCATGCATCTTCCCACTAAGCTCCATGAGGAGAGGAACTGTGTTGTGCCACTGTCTGACACAAAGGAGGTGCTTGGGAAGGACTTTAGAATGGTGGAATGAATGAATGGATGAATGAACTATATGGCTATGTCCACAGTTATCACTGTCTCCTCAACCATGTGACCCTCATGAAGCCTCCCCCTTTGCCAAACTACCTTCTAGGAAAGGTATGTTTTGGCTCATCTCCTGACTGTGTCTATTTCACTCCCCCAAAACCAGGCATTTCAGAACAGAATCCACCAGGCTTGCCATGGCCTTGAATTGACCTTCATTACTCAGGACCATTTTGATTACAAGTGACAGGAACTAGCATGAAAGGGAGAGATTATTGACTCACACACACACACGAGTCTGCTTTGGCTTCAGGCAAGGCTGGCCGCAGACCATCAGCCATTACATCAGGCTTCTGTCTCCTTCTCCCCATCTCTGAGCCAGCCTAACCCTCAGGTGAACAGTCCCTCACCTCATGAAGGCAGAATGGCCACCAGCAGCTCCAGGCTGGCCTTTTACCTTCTCACTAACCCCAGCAGAAAGAAGGTCTCTTTCCCAATAGTTCCAACAAAAGTCCCAGATCTTGGTTTCACTGGCCAAGTTTGGGTCTATCCCTTAACCAGTCTCTGTGGTCCAAGGGATGAAATGCTCTGATTGGCCAGGCCTGGTCATGTGCCCACTTCCTGGAGATGCAGACCCAGCGTGTTGGCGAGAGCCCCTGGTATGAGTTATAAAAATGGCAGTGACCGTTTATTCCAGGCTTTGAATGGTCCAGACCTTTCACTCAGTCCTACATCCGTGGTCCCATTTCATCTTTAGAAGGATCCTGCAAGGACAAGATTATGATCTCCATCTTAGAGACAAAGAAATGGAGCCCTGGGCAGGAAGTGACTTTCTCAAGGTCAGTGGTGGCAGCAGGATAAGGACCTGCTCCCAAGTCCACAGCTTTAGCCAGGCCAGCTTCTCCCTGCCTCCATGATCTCACCCTCCACTCTCCCGATCCCCAGCCCCGCCCACTAGTCTCTGCTGTGCCCAGGACTCAGCACCTCCCAGACACCAGGAGAGCCTACAGGAGATGAGAAAGGGCATGCCCTCCATCCCTCCATCTGCCCGTATACCCGTCATGTCTCCTGCCCAAACAAGCAGGCTGGAGATGGACAGCAACAGGCATCACGGGTGAGCCTTGGCAACTTCCCCACTCAGTGCTCCTGCCCCTCACCTGTCCCCCGCCAGGACCAGCTGCCAAGGCTGGGGAAGCGGGTGGCGGTGAGCCCTGACTGGGCAGCTGAGGGGTTCCCAGCCTCCCCAGTCCGAAGGAGCCCAGCCCCCTTGGAAGAGCAGGTCCTCCCATGGCTCCCATAGAAGAGTGGAGAAGAGGAGTTGAGCCCAATGGCAATCAAAGGACAAGACAGGGATAAATATCACATTTGGATTAGATTCATGTCTTAAATGTATTTGCCCTTTGCAAATCCTTAGTCAAACTAAGATATACCCCAGGCCCCTTTTTCACATCTTTCCTTGAATCAAGTCCCAGAAATGAGGTTCTAGTTCCAACCACACCTGTGGATCTACCCTTTAGGAATAATAATAACGGCAGCTCTTGTATTGCATCAGCTCCATGCCAGGCGCTGTTCTAAGCACTTCACAAATTATAACTCAGTTCTTCCTCTCAATAATTCTATGAGGTAAACATTATTATATCCCCATTTTACAGGTAAGGAAACTGAGACACACGAGGGAAAATATAAAGCCACTCTTTGACTCCTTTGGTGATTTCTGTTAGCTCGGCCTCTGACTGCTGAGAAGCCTGCATGGTGGAGCCCAACACACTTGGCCCACTTGGCTGACTTCAGTGGGTTTTGCTGCATCTTCATCTTTAATTGTCTACTTTCATTATGTTCTATTTCGCAAGCAATCCCAGAAGCTTTTGGAAATAGGTATGGGTAAAATCCTAAATGATTTTTGAAACTAATTTCTTCCAATCATTTGTATACTTAATTAATTCACCGAACAAATAGCACCTGAGAGCAAGGCTTGTAGGGACAATGTAGGGGGCAGACCTGGGAGGCCCAATACAGACAGGGGCCAGATCACCCAGCACCCACGCGCCACAGTCAGGCAGTTGGATTTTATCCCATGGCAATGCAAAGCTGATCAAAAAGGCCACAGAGCCTAGTGGTTAGGAGCATGGGCTCTGGAGCCAGATGGCCCGAGTCTGAATCCTGGCTCTATCACCCAACAGCTGCATGACCCTGGGTGAGTTACCTCTCTGGGCCCTCAATTTCCTTATCTGTAAATGGGGTTTGAAATAGTACTAACCTCAAAGGACAGTCGTGAGGACTGAATGAGTTTGTACATTTGAAATTTTACAGGAGGGCCTGACACATAGGAATTGCTTACTCTTAAGGTCTTTAAGCCATGTCCACTGGAAAGAGTAAGGACTCCCATTTTGCCACTAGGAGACTGTGGTCCGAGTGACGTGGCCACCTCCAAGGTCACATAGGTGGTTAAAGCCACACAACATCCACGTACGAGGGCCTCCTGAGAGCCAGGGCTGTGCTGGGTACTGGAGCACCTCACTGCCTCAGACCCCATCCTAAAGGCGCCCACCCACGTGGGACTCAGAAGGAGACCCCAGGCCTAGGGTCTGGGGTCAAGTGCTTCTGGTGTTCCAGTTACTCAGCTCTGCACCCTCACAGGGCTCCAATTACTCTCTGATCAAGCTCGGCTCTGCACCCTGCGGTCCAACCAGCAAGTCCTCCATGTAGTGCCAACCTCAACAAACACCCACTGGCATCCAGCACTCAGGGAAGTGGTCAAGGTGCCGCATATGTGATGCTGCCTTTGAGGAAACCCTCTGTCTTCCACATCCCTCCTGGGTCCTCCCCCAAAACAACAGAAGCTAGATAATGTGTGTGAAAGCACCAGGCCAAGTGCTTGGCACACAGTAGGCACTTTGTGAATACCTACCTATTTATTGTGAGGACCATCTCGCTGGACAAGTGCAAAGAACTGATTGCCTCTGTCTAGAAGAAAATAAGCCCAGAATATGACGGGGTCACAAGATAATTCAGCATGCCAAGCTCTGTCTCATTAGTGGCCTCTCATCATCCTGGCCTTGTCTGATGGGGCAGACTCTGAAATGTGATCCAGGCACTTGGGGCTGAGTCCTAGCTTTGCTGTTAATTCCATCTGAGACTTTGGGTCTCCATGTCTCTGTTGGTGAAACAGGAGGTTTGGACTAGGTGTTTGTGAGCTTACAGCTATTTGGCCTCTATTTAAGGCATATTCACTGGTGCCTCACTCTGTGCCAGGCCCCTGGGCTCAAGGATCCCACAGTTCTGGAGGGGTGCCCCTGTGCTGGGGGCATACAGAGTAGTCACTTGATCGATCCTGGAGGACTTCCCAGAGGAGGTGATGTCAGGGCTGAGTCTCACAGGATGAGTAGGAGTCAGACGGGCCAAAGAGTGAGGATTCCACCTTGTGGTACTGAGCAGTCACAGTCAGACTAGTGTGACAGAGAAAGCACCATGGCAACTCAGTGGAGCAGGGACTAGAGGGGACATCTGGAGTCCAGAGAACAGTTAGGGGCAGGTGATGGGATCCAGGTGGCCTGCGGACATCCCAGGTTGGAGTTCATTACAGAATGTTCTGGACTAAGGGCTGGGGACTCCTCAGGCTGCAGGTGGGGGCCAAAGTCATGGGAACAGACAAAATTGTACAGAAAGAGTGTACCGAGAGGAGCAGCTGGCAGAGGAGGGAGGTGGGAGAACCAGCCAAGCATCCACCAGCTGGGAGCAGGAAGAGGAGGTGCAGGCCAGGGACCATGCTCCCCAGTGTGCTACCCGCCCAAGAGAACGAGGACCTGGAGGGTCTGTTTCCCATATATCCCCCCACTCAGCACAGAACGGACACATGCCCAACAAACGTTTGGGTTTTTTAAAGGATTTAAATTAAGAGATTAAGGAAACCCAGGAGAGGTGGGGGGACAGAAAGTCCAGGGAGGAGAGTGGACTTCCAGGAGGAGAGAGCAACCTTCAGCTTCAGTGCTGCTGAGACGTCAAGACCGTGGGGTTTTGTCCCAGGATACTCCTCGGTATGCTTGGTGGGATTGGGAGGTGGGGAAAACAGACCGCAGGGGGGTAAGGAGTGGCTGGCAAGTGAAGACATGGAGACCGACCGTGAATGCAGAAGACTCTTCTAGACCTTTTGATGGAAAATAGAGGAGGAGGGACTTCCCTGGTGGACCAGTGGTTAAGACTTTGCCTTCCAATGCAGGGGGTGTTGGTTCAATCCCTGGTTGGGGAGCAAAGATCCCACGTGCCTTGTGGCCAAAAAAACCCAAAACAAAAAACAGAAGCATATTGTAACAAATTCAATAAAGACTTTAAAAACGGTCCACATCAAAAAAAAAATCTTAAAAAAGAAAAGAAAGTAGAGGAGGAAGAGGGAGAAGGGGAAGAAGCAGGGAGGCGAGAAGGATAAAAACAGTAGCTGAAGGAGAGCGTGAGGCCAAGAAATGGTTTAAATCCAAATTGGTTACTTGCTGAGTGACCTCAGATGAGTCAAGTCACCTCTCTGAGCCTCAGTTTTCTCAACTGTAAAGGGAAAGAGCTCCCACCTTACAACGGATGGGAGCACTGAGTGAGTTAACCATGCAAAGCACCTAGCACAGTGCCTGGCATGCCACAGGTTCCCAGGTGTGTCTTTGTCATCCTCACGCCTGAGCCCCACCCCAGCTCAGGAAGGGCAGGACACTCTCATTAACAAATCATTATCCCCATTTACACACGAAGAAACTGAGTCACAGAGTGGCGAGTGGCTTCTTAGTCTCTCCTTTCTCAGTCCTGCCCCCAAACACACACAGCAGCCCCAGTCCTTCACTCATGTGGGAAAGGTAAGTATCTAGCACAAGAAACATCTGTTGCTTGAACGAATGGGAGAGAACAAGATAGAAACCAGAGGAAGGCTGCCTCAGCCTGGCAGCAACAGTGCTACAAAATAAAAAGAGGATCCTGGAAGGTAGCCAATCAGAGCCAGGCATTGGGTCTTGGGGACCAATCAGAGCCAGGCATAGGAGCCACAGGAACCATCCAGTCCAGGGATCCTCACATTGGGGTATCTCTCAGTTCACCTGGAGAGCCTGTTAAAACAGAGCCCTGGATCCCATCCCAAACCTACTTGGATCAAAATATCAAGGGGGACAGTCCAGGAATTTGCACTGCTAACCTGGCACCCCCGTGATGCTGATGCAGATGGCCTGTGGGCCACTCTTTGAAAGAGACAGATGGACCACATCTTTATTTTACAGAGGAGACGACCCAGGTCCAAGGAAGGGAAGACTTAAGATTGAGATCACAGGCAAAGCCATATAGGGTCTGACTCATAGCCTGTGTGTCCAGGCTCCAGGCCACTGTCACTCCTGGGGCCTGCAGGTGCCCTAAGGGTGGAAGGCAGGACAAGGAACAACAAAGGGGAAGAAAGAAGGGAAAGTATAGGATAACAGTCACATTTAAGGCAAGTAAGTCTCCGGAGGTAAAGCCCATTGCCCAACCTCAGAGCTGCTGTGTCAGAACGTGAACCCAGATCTGTCTGATGCTAGTGTCAACTCCCTAACCACCTGGCAGAACTGCTTCCCAGAGAAGCCAAAAGAGGAAGAAGGAAGAAGAGGAGAGGAGGGGGCAGCAGCAGAGGGTCTTGCAGAGGCCCTAGGAGAGGGGAGGTGGTGTGGCCTGTGTGGAGAGGGGGCAGAGTGCTTTCTCGCCTGGTGGCAGAGACAGGCTGGCTGCTGCGGGGCGGAGAGCGCCTGCCCATCCTGGTGCCCGCGGTTGCCATGCCGACCCCCAGGCTGTGTTTGCGGATGTTGTATTTGATTTCACACGTTTGGAACTCCAATTACGTCACTTCGCAACACAGGGTTGCCATGACAGCCGGCCCCACGTTCCCGGGTGGCTCACACCTTGGAGGAGGAGGAGGGGCTCAGCTGGCTCACCCCCACCAAACCTCAACCCAGAACCCCCTTGAGCAGGGAGGCCAGGAATGTGGGGTTGGGAAGCACCTTGGAAATTAGTTGACATCTACATTTCGTGAGGGGGAAACCAAGGTCTGCGTGGGGAGTATGTGCCTCCTGACCCCCTGACCGGTGCGCTCCCCACACCCTACACCCTACGCTCC
This sequence comes from Balaenoptera acutorostrata, assembly GCF_949987535.1. NCBI lineage: Eukaryota > Metazoa > Chordata > Mammalia > Artiodactyla > Balaenopteridae > Balaenoptera > Balaenoptera acutorostrata. The sequence goes on along the minus strand of NC_080064.1, from coordinate 17,388,750 downwards.
TTTTAATGGAGTCTTTGCACACCTGGCTGCCCATGAGCTGAGCACCTGACAGCTGGCACCCAGCAACCAGCCTGGCCGTCTGCCCTGACTCAGCTCTCTGGGGCCTCAAAGCCCCTGGCCAATATGCTACATTTACCGACTCACACACATGGGCAAGTGTGGAGGTGGGACAGAGTGGTTGAGAACACCAGCTTTGGTGCCGGACCGGGTTCAAATGTTGGCTTCCCATTAACCAAGCGTAAGCTCTGGACAGTTCAGACCACCTCACTGAGCTTCCAGTTCTACATCTGAAAACAATCATAGCGGTACAGGCTGCAGGCTGCTGGGAAGATTAACTGCATTTGTTACATATAGAGCACCTATTACCTTACTGAACAGATAGAGAAAACAGTGATAGTTGGTTTCTTTTTCTTCTTCTTCTTCTTCTTCTTTTTTTTTTTTTGTTTTTTTGTTATTGCCCTGTCACTGTAGCTAAATTCTAGACTCAGCTCCACCAACCTGCTCTGTGACTTTGGGCAACTAACTTTCCCTCTCTGGTCCTCTAAACTAGTAATGCAATGATCTTTCCCCAGTGCTCACACCCTCAGCATTAAACTCTCCATCCCATCCCTTAGCCCTAAATTCCAATTATTTAGCCTCTTATTTGCTGGCTTCCATCTATCAGGCAAAGTCAAATAGAAAGGCTGTTGGACTTGCTTCAAAAACCTCAGTGGTCCCAGCTTCTTCTCTCACCAGCTGTGGGAAGAGAGCAAATCTGTCCATGGCCAGAGGCCCTGTCCTTCTTATCTGTAAACTGGGACTGGTGATCCTTCCCCGACCTCTCTGCCACAGGCTCCCCGAGAGGATGCAAAGTCTCTCAAAACTCATAGGACTTTTTTTGTAATCAAGGCACTGCCACAGCCAGCCTTGCAAAGGATCTGTCCCCAGAATCTAATCTATTTTAATTCCTATTTTTTTAGATGAGGAAAATGAGAGCCAGGGAGGTGACAGGAGCTGCCCACGATCTCAGCAAAAAAAGTAAAATAAAATCCAGAAATATGCAAAGAGTTGTTACTGCAGAGGATGGCCGTGCCCCTGGGGCAGCCGCCATAGACTGAGAGCTTCCTGGGACACCAGGGAAACTCACCTACTGCCCCCAAGGCCACCCAACTCCCCACCTGGCCTCGACAACCCTGGACACGTCCCCACATGCAGAGCCAGGACCAACACAAGCTGTTTCCCCTGGATGCCGCCTCCACCTTGCATGTACTTGAGTTTGCTGGAAGAATCAAACACTGCCACGTGTGTGGGAGACATGCTCACTCAACTCAGTCCAACCCAGTGAGTCTTTCTGGGGCCCAGACTCTGGCTAGGAGCAGAGCACAAGCTTGATCCCCTTGGGTTCAAATCCTTGCTCTCCCACTGCCATGCTGCGTGATCCCAGCCCCTTGACCTTCTGAGCTGCAGCTTCCTCATCTGTAAAATGGGAACGATAACCCTCATTTCAGAGTCCTCGGGAGGATGAAATGACATGGCAGGGGCCAGAGTACGTGGCACCAACTTGCTCCCTAGATGTCCACTCCTGCCTTTCTTTCAGGCAGCCAGCCCCATACTGGGGGCCAGAGAACAGGAGAACTGAGGCCGTGGTCCCTGCACCCCAGGAGCTTTTTGTACCAGCTCATCAGAGGCAAGACTAATCCTCATGAGAGAACTGAAGACAAGACAGTGTCCAATCAAACACTGAAATGATACGGCCAGTGGGTTGCGAGAGATTGTGAGCACAGAGAAGGTGGATGGCACCGTGGGCTGGAGGAGTCAAAAAGGACTTCCTGGAGGAAGAGTAGGGAAGCTGAAGGGCTGCCTGAAGACAGACATGTAAGCAGATAATCACAGTGCAGCGTGATGTGTACAGCAATAAATGGAGACGGCAAAGGAGTGGTACGAAGGCCAGAAGAGACAGTTTAGTGAAGGCGTCACAAGGGAGGAGACTCCAGAGCAGAGTTTTAAAGGACGAATGGGCTGTGCAAAGGAGGGAAGGTGGGATGTCACTGTGAGTAGGCAGAGGGAACAGTACCTGCAAAGGCACGGAGGTATGAACCAGCCCAGGGCACTCGATGAATTACTGGACCCAAAAAAAGGTAGGTGTTGGTTAGAAAGAGAGACAGAGGGCAGATCAGGGGGACCCTTAAAGGCCAGGCTAAGGGGCTTAGAATTAGTGGGGACCCTGGGTGGCCCTATGGGAGGAACTGACATGACAAGATTTGAGGTTTAGAAACAACACTCTGATTAAGAAGGGGCTGGGCTATGGACACAGAGTGAAATCAGAGGCAGGGAGACCAGAGAGAAGGTTTTGCAGTGGTCCCACTGAGAATCAAAGGTGTGACGGAGAATAAGACAATTTAGAAAATAAAATTGCTAAATTTTTTGTAGTAAAATATACATAACATAGAATTTACATTTTAACCACTTTTAAGTGTACGGTTCTATGGTGTTGAGTACATTCCTATTGTTTTGTAGCCATCACCACCATCCATCTCCAGAACTTTTTCTTCTTCCACAACGGAAACTCTATAGCCATTAAACACTGACTCCCCATTTCCCCTCCACCAAGGCCCTGGCAACCACTGTTCTACTTTCTGTCTCTATGAATTTGACTACGCAAGGTAACTCATTTAAGTGGAATCACAGGATCCCACTTGTCCTTTTGTGACTGGCTTATTTCACTTACCATAATATCTTCAAGGTTCATCCATGTTGTAACAAGTATCTGAATCTCCTTCTTTCTTAAAGCTGTACAACATCCCATTGTATGGATATACCACAGTTTGTTTATCCATTCATCCATCAATGGACTTTTGGGTTGCTTCCACATTTATGCTATTGTGAATAATGCTGCTATGAACTTGGGTGTACAAATATCTCTTCAAGACCCTGTTTTAATTCTTTGGGGTATACACCCAGAAGTAGAATTGCTGGATCATATGGTAATTCTTTGCTCAACTTTTTGAGGAATCGCCATACTGTCTTCCACAGTGACTGCACCATTTCACATTCCCACCCAGCAATGCACAAGGGTTCCAACTTCTCCATATCCTTGCCAACACTTGTTATTTCTTGTTTTTGGATAACAGCCATCCTGATGGGTATGAAGTGGTAACTTACTAGATCTGGATGAATGACTGCATGTGAGGAGTTTAGGCAGTAGGAAGACGAGGAAAAAGAGGAGAATGACTTCAGGGTTTGCAACTTGGCCAAATAAGTGGATGAATATTCACCAGCTGAGCTGGGGGGCCTGGGAGGAGACATTAGCAGGAGGAAGAACTCGGGGGCCACAGAACTGAGGGTTCTGGTTGAATATTGGAGTCTGGAGGTTTGTGCTGAAAATTGTAAGTCACCAGCATATGATGTGAAGCCAGGAGCAAGAACAAGATTACTTAGGAAATATGGGATACAGAAAAAAAGAGAGGCCCAGAACAGAGGCCTGGGGGTCCCCACATTTTAGGAGCAGGACAATGAAGACACCCACAAATGGAGACAGAGGGGTAACAGTCTGAAAGATAGGAAAGCCAGGAAACCATTCTGAAGTTGCATAGCCTAGGATTAGATTCTGCTGTAAGCAACAGAAAACCCAATCAGTGGCTTAATCAAGATACAGGTTCTATTTGCTCTTACATAAAAAGAACTTTGGAGGGAGGCAACCCACCACCATCAGAGACTCAGGCTCTTTCTGTCTCTTGCTCTGCTATTTTTAGCCCTGATTTCCACATTCAAGTTCACTTCATCGTCAAAAGATTGCTGCTGCAGCTCTAGCCATCACGTTCACGTTCCAGAAGCAAGAAAGAGGAATAAACAAGAGTAGGAAATTTGCCTCCTTGCTGATACTGCTCAGACTCTTTAAAACAGATGTCCTGGAAGCCCTTTCCCATCCTTTCCCATAGTTTTCACTTATACCTCATTGGCTACCCCAGGTGCAAGGGAGGTTGGGAAATGTGGCCTTTTAGCAGAGCACATTGCTTTCCAAAAGAAAACCTGGCTTCTATTAGTAAGGAACCAGGGGAGAATGGCTCTAGGGGAGGCCATTGGCAGACCCTAAAACAGAAGGGGGAACTTTCCAGAAAGGAAAAAAAAAATGGTAGGATGCATTAGCTGAGGCATAAAGGGTTAACCACTGGATTTAGCAATGAGGTTACTGACGTCCTCCTGCAGGATGACTTGGGAGGGTGGATGGCAATGCCTTGAAGCATGAAAGGGGGAAATGAAGGCATGTTAGCTGACCACACTTGGGAGGTTCCAGGTGAAGGGATGAGCTTGGTACCTAGAGACAAGACACGGGATCAAGGGTCCTTTATCTTGAGATATGAGGACTTAAACATAATAATAGGCTACAAGAGAAGTAGCCTATTATAGCCTGAGCCAGAGAAGTGGGGTGAAGGGGTCAAAGAGAATGGGAATTATTGAAGGTGCAAGGCCCCAGGGGAGATGGGAGAGAACAAGGGTCCAAAAGAGAGTGGAGGGAGCAGCCCTCACCAGGCAGAAGGCCTCAACCTGGGGGCCAGAGGACAGAAGGTGAAGATGGTGTGGACAGGGGTGAGGGGGTGGGAAATCAAGGACGTTCCCACCAAGGCCTGGGGGTCTTGATGAGGCAACAGGCAAGATCACCCCGTCCATGTGAGAGGGCGGGAAATATCCAGGGGTCCCGAGGAGGGTGATGAAGGCCAGGTGAGGTGATGAGGGCCTGGAGAGGGGACCACCCACTCAAGAAAAGGGCCTGAAAGGAGGTGCTGAGGACCCAGCTATGACTGGAAACCGTGCATCTGTAGCAGCTGTGACCCACCAGGCAGCGATTTTCTTCAGTGATGCTCCAGTAAGCAAGCAGCAGAGGGAGGAGGGTGGGGTGATCAGGACCAGGGGCTCTGGGGGCAGATGGAGGCCTGGGGGAGGGAAAGGAAGGGCTCAGGAAGCTGCCAGCTCAGCGCAGGTGTCGGTGCAGGAGGATCCAGGAGGACGGGAGCTGCTCACCGACAGGCAGTGGGGCTCGGAGTAGGGGTTCAGAGGAGGCAGTCCTGGGGGATGATGAGGCCCAGGGTGGCCACGGGGTGGGCAGGTGGAGGGAATGAGTCACTGGAGACAAGACAGTCCAGGAACTGAGTGACCAGGTGCTAGACAGGCCATCCACGAAGTCGCTAAAGTCACCCTGGATGACAGTAGGATGGAGTGGAGGGAAGGGCGTGAGCCAAGTCTTCAGGGAATGTGCAGGGTGGCAGGGAGGTCAGGGCAACAGCAGTGAGAAGGACCCCAGCCTGCCAGAACATGGCAGGGTTAGGAAGGAGTGTCCCCAAGGAAAGCAGGGCCCTAGGAGGGGAAGGGAGCTGGTGTCAGGCTGAGAAGGTGGTGGAGCATCTGTGAGCTATAAAGACATCCAGGACCTGCACAGGGGACCAAAGGCCTGGGCAAGGATGGCATCTATGGTGAGGGGAAGGAAGGCAAGAAAATGGGAGGATGAGACTGCATTATCCTACCACACAGATGAGAAAACGGAGGCCCAGAGAGAAGAGATTCACCCAGGGTCACACAGGAAGAGACTCACCCAGGGTCACACAGAAAGTGACTGAACTTGAACTGGACCCAGGCCTTTGCTCTGGCCACTCAAGCCTACACAGATCCCTTCACATCTCTAGGCCTCAGTTTCCCCATCCATCAAACAAGATCAGCAGGTGTGGTGGCTAGATCTCAGCCGCAGCCCATGAAGATTTGGGGGTTACACAAAAGTTCTTGCGGTGAGAGATCCCCTTCTCCCAGCCCTGCCCATTTTAACTGAGTCACCTCCGAAATGACAGAACTTTAAAAATTCCCCCAGCTCTGTGTTAGGTCCTCAGGGGAACTGAGTCACAGGAAAGGTGGAGACTACAAGGAAGCTGGTGGTTGGTGCAGGTGAAATCGGGCTGCCGCCAGGACCATCACACAGGTGCCCTCTCTCCCAAGAGGTGGCATCACACCCACCCTGTAACCCACCTGTGTTGATCTGGCCACAACAAGCCCTGTACAGTGAATGGTCCTCGACACCAGAGGCTTATTCCCCAGCTCCCTGCCTGTCTTCATCCCAGCCCAGTTCCTCTACCTGCCTCTGCAGCCATCCTCCCACGGCTTGCTTCTCGTCCCTCTCCTGCTGTGGTCTTCCATAGCGCCCCATTGCCTGCATAAAAAATCAGCTTCTTACCTAGCATGCCAGGCCCTGTGACCCAAACCCATTGCCCTCCACAGCAACACCATCCAAGAGTCCTCCACTCCAACCCATGCTTCTCAGCTCCAGGCCTGGGTCGTGCCGTTCCCCCGCCAACAGGGAATAGCGTTTCCTCTCTGCTGATCCAAATCATACAAATATAAAACCAAAACCCCAATGTCACCATGTCCTCTAGGTTCACCGTGGCCTTAATTTCAAAATAAAATCATTCAAAACCCTATGCCCCATACTTCAGAAAGCCCAAAGCCCTTCTTGATGCTCCTGGGACCTTGTGAGAGGGTTTGTGGTTCCTGTCTCCCTCCACTCCTACATCTGCTCTTGGCCTGAGCCACGTCTCCACTGCATCGTGCTGTCTGCCGCCCCTCTCTGCTCCTGTGTGCAGCCTCCGCCATGACTCCTTCACCCCCGAAGGCCACGGACACAAGGCTGTGTGTGCAACAGAACCCACTGAAGGGTCAGGGAAAGAAGGGAGACTCCTGGACCTAACCAGCAACACCACCAAAGTGACAAGTTCACTTACTGTTTGGGACATTCGGGCCCTCGCTGCCAGCCTGTTCCCCTGCATCTGGCTGCTCCCACATTCTCAAGCCCCTCTCTCCCAAAGAGCCCACTGCTCATCCCCACCCTGCTTTGAGTCCCGGGCCTCCCAAAGTCTCTCCAGTGGCCCAGAGATGACTCCCAAACTCCTCCTCGTTACACAGACCCACGTCCTTCACTTTACAAGGAACTTCCTCTTCTAGACCAGGCCCGATGGGGGGGTGGGGTGGGGAGACCCTGCCCTTTCATAACCAAAATGGGCCTCTCAAGGAGTTTGGGCACAGTGGTTAGGAATCCACCTGCCAATGCAGGGGACATGGGTTTGAGCCCTGGTCCGGGAAGATCCCACATGCCGCACAGCAAGTAAGCCCACGAGCCACAACTACTAAGCCCGCGCGCCACAACTATTGAAGCCCACACGCCTAGAGCCAGTGCTCTGCAGCAAAGAGAAGCCACCGCAATGAGAAGCCCGCGCACCACAATGAAGAGTAGCCCCCGCTCACCACAATTGGAGAAAAGCCCGCATGCAGCAACAAGACCCAATGCAGCCAAAAATAAATAAGTAAATAAATTTATTTTTTAAAAGAACATTTAAGAAAGAAAAAAAGGGGGCAGGGCTTCCCTGGTGGCGCAGTGGTTGAGAGTCTGCCTGCCAGTGCATGGGACGCGGGTTCGAGACCTGGTCTGGGAGGATCCCACATGCCGCGGAGCGGCTGGGCCCATGAGCCACAATTACTGAGCCTGCGCGTCTGGAGCCTGTGCTCCGCAACAGAGAGGCCGCAGCAGTGAGAGGCCCGCGCACTGCGATGAAGAGTGGCCCCTGCTTGCCACAACTAGAGAAAGCCCTCGCACAGAAACGAAGACCCAACACAGCCATAAATAAATAAAATAAAATTTTAAAAAATTATTTTAAAAAAAGGGGGGGTTTTCTGAAGTGAAAGTGCAGCCTCCTTCTGTTACAGCCCCATCTCAAGCGAGGAGCAGCTGCCCTCAGTCCTTTATTTAAGTAGCAATGTTCTTGTTTTCCTAGAATGGAATTTTAGAGTCAGAAGCAGGACCATCAAGTCCAAGGTCATCATTTAACAGATGAGAGGTCGACAGAGACCCAGGGGTCAGGATCTCACCCAAAGAAAGCCCAGCAATTCAGTGCCAAGCCTGGGGCAGAACCTAGTTCTCTGATTCCAGGTCTGGGGCTTCTCTGCTCCCCTCACCACCTGCTCCTTCATATCCAGTACAAAGCCGGGAGGTGGGCAGGAGGGACCTGACATTTACTGAGCACCTACTATGTGCCAGGCATGATGCCAAGCACTTTATGTGCATTACATCATTTAATCCTCACATCTACTCTTGAAATGGGAAATGCTATTATCCCTGTTTTACAGATGAGCAAACTGACACCTGAAGAGGAAGCCCACGGTCAGTTGCCCAAGGTTCACCAGTTCAGAACTGGAATTAAACCAAAGCCAACTCTTTAGGAAACTGACCGAGCTTGGTCTGAAGCAGGGTTCTTATTCTTCATCACAATAAAAGCAAACATTGGTGGACTCTTTGCTTGTGCCAAGCACCCATATGAAATTTTACATGATTCATCCTTGTTTACTCTTCACAATAATCCCAGGATGCATGTAGGATTATTCCCATTTTACACACAAGGAAACTGAGACTCAGAGAGGTAAGATGATATGCCCAAGCTCTCACAGCTGATTAGCGGCAGAGGTAGATTCAAACCTAGATCCATCTGGCTCCAAGCCAATGTTCTTTCCATTCCCCTTTCCCCAGGGCCCTCATCACCCCCCTTTCTGCTGTGGAAGGACAGGTGTAGACACAAAGGCCTGTGCCTGCCTCTCTCCTCGGCCTCGCACCAGCTTTAGGGCCCTTTTTCCCCTCCACTCGTGAATTCACTTCTGGGCACTGGAATGTGGTTATGGTCATGGTGCCAGCCTAGAAGGGGTAGTCCCCCCCTTCCCTCCCCTGCGCCCCACCATCCCCACTCCCAGGTCTCAGCAAAAAGGACTAGGTTTGGGGTTAGGAGGCCCCTCTGGGTAAAGTCCTGGCTGCCTGACCCAGGCAGCCCCTCGAGTTGGACATTGGGCACCACTCAGGGACTGAACAGCTGATCCCTGTGGTCCCATCCAGGGCCAAGATGGGATCCGCCTCCGTCCAGACACTCTCACCACCACCTTCTCCTCCCCACTGGGGCCCTGACTCTCAGCTCCTCTATCCCAGGAGTTTGTAGATTTGCAGGGTGTGTGCATTGACTGCCAGCCACAGACTCCAATTTGGCTTCCTTAAGCTTGAAGGGTGTTTACTGGGGGTTGTGGAGAGCTCACACAGAGTGGCAGGCAGGCTGGAGAGCCAGGTCCAGACTCAAGTCAGGAGAAGAGGGCTTGGGTCTGTCCAGCAGTCCCAGCAGCATCTCATCATGTCCCACTGGCTCTGAATGAACCAACCCCTGTGGCCGAGGGAACATGATGACCAGGCTGGCTTAGGCAACTCACACATTCCACCTCTAAGGGGGAAGAGTCACACAAGACAGTGGACTGAGAGGGCAGGGGAGAATGCCCAGGGATCCTGGGTGCTGTAGGCATTGTTTCTTCCATCCACATAGACTAGAGGCTTCTCTGGCTTGGTACTGTGCCTCTCACATCATACTAATTGTTCCCCTAGAGCAGGTAGGGCCATGTTTCCACGTTAGAGGGAGGGAGAGAGGAGGAAGGGAGGATGGAAGGTGCACTTTTAAGCACTGATTATGCATTTAACCCAGTGCTGGCCTCTTTCACACAGGGTATCCCTGCAAGTAAGGGATGGTGATCCTAGGAGAGCAAATAGCCTGTGCAAAGGTATGGAGGCGTGACACAGTGAGACTGCAGAGTGGCTCAGGACTGAAGCCAGGGAGGTAAGGCAGGGGAGGAGGCCGGAGGGGTGGACCAGGGTCTGACTGGGAAGGGCCTGGAACACCAGGCCAAAAAACTGGCCTCTCACTAAAGACTGGGCAGCCACTGGGGCTTGGCGTGGCCTCCTCTCTCCCAGTGGGGCCCAGAGTCCAGCCACCCCACAAAATAAGACCCTCCTAAGAAGTGCTCCTGCCTGGGCCATGGTGGGAACTCCCCATCACCCAGGTTCAGACCCTCCTCCTGGTGAGGCCTGCATCTGGATACAGCCTATGCCCACACCCAGGGGGGCTGAACAGACAAGCGAGGAGAGACAAGCAACAAAAGACATGAGCCCAGATGCCACCTGGGCAGCCTGTCTGCAGAAGGGCAGAAAGAGAGTGCTGAGCAGAGATGAAAAGACAACAATGTTGATTTTTAAACTACTTTTATAAAGTTAAAAATGAGCTGCAAAGCAAAATAATCACTGCTTTTTTAGCTAAAGACATACAACATTGTTCTTAGTTTTAACTCAACTAAGATGATCCTTTGCCTGGTGGCCACAGATTCGTTCTATGATTTGATCGGTGTGTTAACAATCACCAGCCCCAAATCTCTCTGCAATTGATCTGTACAGATGCCCACATGTCTCCATAGATTTGTCATCTCTTGGTCCAGTCAGTCCAAGATGCCTGCGACCTGTGAATATGCTACCGAGGCGTACACAGCCTGACCCACTAGGGCAGGACAATCAAGCTTTGGGGTCTGGAGTGAGTGGGATTGGGGTGGGTCTTAAGGAGAGGCCTCAGGACATATCTAGAGAAGGTGAATGACCAGGGAACAACCTGGACTCAAATCACAGCTCCACTTACAAGCCATGAAAACTTGGCCAAATCACCTCACCTTTCTGAGTTTCAACTTCCTCATCTATAAAATGGAGATAACAACGTTGACCCCTCAGAATTGTTGTAAATGTTAAGAAATCGAATGCAAAGGCACCTAGCAAGACACAGCACACATAGTAGATCCATAGAATATAGCCACTTTCCTGTCCTTAATCAATCCTGCTGGTTAGTTGAATCCATTCTCTTGCCTTCCCAGAATGCCCACCCCCAGCCCGCCCCAGGCCCCATCCTCAAAGCCTGTGGGAAGGTAACATTCCCTTATAAGGTGACTTCTGGAGCAGGGCTCATTAGATGGGTCCAACCAGCCTCAGAAGGAGACACGTCCAGGGCCCCAGCCTGGAGCTCATGGCATGAGGTGTGATGGCTGCCAGATGATGACCTACCCTGAGTCACAGCAACAAACAAAGCCTGAAGTTTCCCGTGGCAACGGCCCCACCACCAGGTAAGCCCATTTACCGGCAGCATCTCGGCAGAGCCAGTGCCGCCAGCGCTGCCAGAGCCGGCAGGGTACTTGATGAAGACCTAAGTCTGAACCTGCCAGGCCTCATAGGAAGCAGAGCCACTGGGCTCCACTCCCTGGGCAGGGCCACGTGGGGCTTCAGAGATGCTGGAGGCCATTACAGATGGCAAAGGGCTCCATCCTTCCATTCATTCAAAGGGGCTCTGATGGCAGCCACCATGCGGCTCACCCGTCCTCTGGCCACTCTGCCTTCTTTCTCATCAGGACCAAGATTGCCCCCGGCCCTTCTCTCCTCTTACTCACCCACCAGAGGTCACAAACTGCAGGGGGGGGCCACGGCCAGGCTGCAGATGGGTTCTGTGGATAAACGCATGGGCTCTGGAACCAGACTTGCCTGGGTATGCATCTTGCTCTGACCCTATCCAGCTCGGGTCCTTGGGTGAGTTACACAGCCTCTCCATGCCTCTGTTTCCTCATCTGCAAAACAAGATAAATTCCTCATAGAGTTGTTGTAAGGAAAAGGAGCTTAGAGCAACCCATAAATGTACTACCCAATTTTGCCTTTGAAGTTGAGCCAACATTTTAAAATAAGGCTATTTCACAGAAAAATCCAGATTTCTGGCTTTTCTTGAAAAATCAAGGGACTTCCCTGGTGGCACAGTAGTTAAGACTCCACACTCCCAATGCAGGGGGCCCGGGTTCGATCCCTGATCAAGGAACTAGATCCCACATGCATGCCGCAACTAAGAGTTTGCATGCCACAACTAAGGAGCCTGCATGATGCAGCTAAGCAGCCGGTGAGCTGCAACTAAGGAGCCCACAAACTGCAACTAAGGAGCTGGTGAGCCACAACTAAGGAGCCCTCGAGCCACAACTAAGGAGCCCGCCTGCCGCAACTAAGGAGCCCGCAGGCCACAACTAAGACCCAGCACAACCAAATAAATAAATACTTTTTAAAAAGAAAGGAAAAGAAAAATCAAAAATTTGGGAAGACACATTCCTGCAAGGCACCAAGTGGCATTCCTTTTGGACCACTAGTTTTCACCTCTGGTGATACCTTAGAACCACAGAATCACCTGGGTAGCTATTAAAATATTTTGCTGTCCAGGCCCCACCCTGGACTAATAAAGTCATATTCTCCAGGGATGGGGTCCAGGAATCCTATTTTGTAAAAGTGCTCCTGGTGATTCTAGTGGCTAGTCTAGTTTGTTTTAGGCAGACTGTGGACTTTCCAGTTGGCCATGGGGACATTTGTTCTTCATCATTTCACTGGTTTGTTTTAATTAGAGAGCAATTGTTGGATCCCTGCCCTTTTAAAAATGGGAAATAGAAGCAGACCCACAAAGCCATAAGGTCTCTCTCACACCTGACCAACTCAGCTCACTCATGTGCCCGCCTGGCCCCCAAAAGCAGCAGCCTGTGACCCTGGTCTCTGCTCCCTCCTTGGCCAGCCTCATCCCACTTGTAACCTCAAGACAGGAAACTTCCAAGTCCTCATCTCTAATCCAACCTCACCACATCAGGAACTCTTGTTTTTTAGTGCCTTCACCCCCATTCCTGCCTTCTTTCCCAGTAAACTTCTATTCATCCTTCATGGCCCTGCTCAAGGGCCACCTCCCCTAAGAAGCCCTCCTCAATTTTCCAGGCAGAGTTGAAGTTTTCTTGCCAGGCAGAGTTGAAGTTTTCTTCCTCTAAGTCCCAGAAGTATATTGTATATCTCACTATCTGTACACTGAGTCCCAGTCTTCATTCCTTAGGGGTCTGATCCCACTAGACTGAGAGCTTCTCAAGAGTGGGGTCTTATCTGGAGCCCTAAGACCTAGCTCAGGACCTAGTTTCCTGACCTCTCAGCCTCTTCTTTCACACAGCTTCCCTCCCTCATGACTCCCCTTTGCACAGCCCCTCATGGCCTCTCAGCCTCTCTCCATATCTCCTCCAGCTTCAGATCCCCCTTCTGGCTGCCTCGATCTCTCCTCATCTCGAAGCTCAGGTCTGGGATCTGCTCAGGCCAGTTTAGCTCTTCTCATTGAGTCACAATGAGATTCTGGCCCTGGATTGGCTGCTTTTGGCTCAGGACCCATTCTTGTCCAATTAACTGTGGCTGGGGGGGGCGTCATGAGGGGCAAACGTGGACTCCTTGAGCAGGGGTGAGGATGGGAGAGCTTCCTCTCCCAGGGGGTGGTAGCCACTGCAGGCACAGTGATGGCCATGCAAAGTATACTTCCCCTGCAGGGCCTCAGGGTCCCCATCTGCTGACACCCTCGGTGACCCCACTCCTCTCTGCTCTCCTCCCTCCCCTCCTTTCGCTCCTCCCCAGTCACCTCTCACATCTCCAGGCTCCCCGTCCATCCAGTGACAGCTCGCCATGCACCATGCCTGTCTCCTCCTCCTCCTCCTCCTCACCTTGTGAATGAACCTGTCCAGGGTGACTTCAGAGGAAGTCTGGGGTAGGTTTTCCAGATTAAATACGGGAAGCTCAGTTAAATTTGAAGTTCAGATACACAATAATTATTTAGTATAAGTATGTCCCAAATAGCACATGAGACATACTTATACTACCAAAAAATAAAAAATAAAAAGGATTTGTTGTTTGTCTGAAATTCAAATTTAAGGAGATGTCCTATATTTTTATGTGCTAAACCTGGCAACTCTAAAATGAGTCCCCACAGTGAGGCGGGTCCCAGTGGAATTCTCACCCCGCCAGGGGTGAGATACACCTCGGTTGAATCACACTGAATGTGCCCTTTCGAGAAGCAGGTCTCTCTGGGGTGATGACAACTGGATGAGTCTCAGAATTCCAGCACCACCTCTCCCATGTGTCCGCTGGGACCCCTGAACGGCTTAAGGAAATGGGGATTCTTTGGCTCCTGTCACTGAGGAGTCCAGGGGCGGGCTGGCTCTGTGAGGCCTCAGCAGAGGCCCAAACCGCTCTCCAAGGACCCAGCTCCTCCCTCTCCAGTTCAGCTCCCCTCTCCTGCGTGCTGGCCCCGTTCACAGGCAAGTTTGCCCTCAGAACTTATCACCTTCGGCCACTACAGACCTCCGTGCCTCTTCAGATTTAAATCCTCCAAGTCACGGTGGGTGGCTCCTTCCCAGAAGCCCCAGCGAAACTCCCATTGCTTCTCATTGGCTCTGATTGGGTCACTTCCCCATCCCTGAGCCAATCAGTGTGGCCAGGGAAATCCAACGCTCTGATTGGCCAGATCTGAGTCACAGGCCACCTTTGGAACCAGTGGGAGCAGCCAGTCTCCCGGAGCTTTATCAGGGTGCAGTCTTGCAGGGAGGAAAAATGGGTCCTGGAGACAGGAAGGACAGATGACCACTATGGTCCTGCAATACACACCCTCGCCTCATCACACCCTCACAGCTGTGATTGTAACATTTTCAAGAGGAGCACGCCTTTTCCATATAAACGTTTTCCCAGATTTTACATTTAGTATTGATTAGACGATAAACCACCTAATGGTTTTTTAACATGTGAATTCAGAAATTCCTTGAAACTAATTTGTATTTTATTCATCACTTCAGCATCATTATATATGTATGTATTCAGCCTGCAGACAATGCCTGACAATGCACTACGGCTTTGAGGACACCCTTCACAGTTACCCAGTCTGCCTCCCCAAGAATGGACCCACAGAGTGCATCGCCAGAGCCTTGTGGGAAATCGCCCAGCCTGTGTTTGACGAGGCTTCTCAATGAATGACAGACTTTTCTCCCACCTTGCTGCAGACCCTTCAGCAGGTGTATCACTGAAGGCTCTTTGGTTGTAAACAACAGAAATGAATTTTGCTAGCTTCAGCAAAAGGAAAAATATTGGAAGGCTGCTACTGGGAGTTCACAGGATCCACAGGGGGCCAGAGCACCGGCTTGGGAACCAAGGATGCTGCAGAAGTTAGATAGCAAAAGGTACATCGGGTTCATGACTGGAATAGTATGGTGAGGATCCTGACACAGAAACAGATGGACCAGCCTCTTCCACTCAAGATTCCATCTCAGTAAAGGAGCTTTTGTTTAGCCCACCTTTGGCTAGGGAAGGTGGGACCCCTGCCATAATTCCAGGAAAAGAAACCAGAGTGCTGGCCTGCAGGGGAGGAGATGCTGACAGCCAGCAGCAAGGAATATTCCCTGCAGGGATGATACTCCCTTCAGGTGGTTTAGATTGGGATACACCCAGTCAGGAGTGTGGCTGTCAATTATTTTGCTATTAGAGTTGCCACCACTTTTGGTTGTTTTTTTTTTTTTTTTTTTTTGGTTATTCTGGAAGCATTCATTTGGATTTTTCCCTGCTCTGGTTTTCTTTATGTTTCCATAATCTTTCGGCTCCTGGGTGGTCTGGTTTCCGACAGGCAGCAGTGTCAGCTGGTTCTCACAGAGCCCATGTGCTCATGGAGGAAATGTGGCCTGAGCTGATGTCACCACACCCACAGAAAGGAAGTGACAGCTACACAAGGTGGAGAAGTGTATGTGTTGAATCTGTAAGGGTGACTTTGGTTACTAGGAACAGAAAACTCAATTCAAACAGCCATAAATAATAAAGGCGATTTATTGGCTCACATTTTTTGAAAAGTCCTTCAGGAAAGGCTTGATCCAGCAGCTTAACAGTGCTAGCAAGGACTCAGTTTCTTTCTCTTACTCAACTTGCCTTTTTCAAAACTGGCTTCCCTTATCGTCCCAGGACACCTCCCAGCAGTTCCCAAGAAAAAGATCGCTTCATTCGTGATCAGTAGGGTATCAGAGAAGCATCTTTGTTCCAGAATTCCCAGCAAAAGTCCTAAGGTTCACTCTGATGTGACAGGTCTAGATCACATGCCCAACACAAAACCAATCACTGAGCCAGGGGGTTGAAATGCACTTGTTGCCTTAGCCCTGCTCCTGCCTAGCACCAGCAGTGGAATCAGTCCCTGCAACTACATGGCTCCCCAAACCACAATCAAGGTTATCTGGGAGGACAGAGGGGTGCTGGGAAAGCCACGCACTCGGCCCACTGCACTGGGCAGCCACCTATTGGGTTGGCCAAAAAAGTTCATTCGGGTTTTTCCATAAGATGTTACGGAAAAACCCAAACGAAATTTTGGCCAACCCAATACATGGGAGTTAGTTGATTAACCATCGTAATTGCAGCTCCCATCATGAACTGCATTAAGCACTTCACATGCATGAGTTATATGATCACAGAATCCTGGGAGGTGGCCTTTTAATCCTATTTTGCAGAGAAGGAAGCAGGTTAAGTGAAGTGACTTGAAGCATCGTAGCTGGTATGAGTCAGAGACAAGATATGAACCCAAAATCTGTCTGATCCCCCAATCCATTCTCCTAACCTGTACCCCATCGTCCTCTTAATAATGTGGAAGTCACTGCTGGGGACTCCAAAAAGGGAGCACACTTATTTAACAGGGCTTAACTGAGCACCTATTATGTGTCAGGCATCCTGCCAGCCTCCGAGTACTCAGAGGTCAGAGAGGTATGAGGTTCATAGCCTAGAAAGAGAGACAGGCACAAACCTATAATGACAACCCAGTGGGAAGCACTATTTATTGCTATGGTGGGCATTTCACATACATTATCTCACTGAATCCTTAAATACACTCTGGGAAAGATGGTCTTATCACTTCTGGATTCCTGAGTTAGCAGGGGGACAGTAAGTTTAAGTCACTCCAGGTCACTCAGCTGCCTGGGCAACTCTACCTGGTCTCACTTTCTGGAAGCTGAGGGGTCACTCACAAAGGTCAGATCAGCAAGAAGACAGCCATGACAGGTACAAGTTCACTGAGAATTCATGGCCTGGAGGAGGGGAGATGTGCTGTGGATTGGGGTGGGCTGGAGAGGAACACATTTTTCTGAGCATGGAGAGTAAGGGTACAAATTCAAGGTACCCAGGCTGGCACTGGTGCCGACCACTTCCCCCGCATGCTCTGGGGATTTGTTTTTGCAATATTCCCACCTCTGGGAATTCCCATCCCAGAATCTCAAACCTGCTTGACTCTCTCCATATTGCTCAAACCCCAAGGTTAGCATAAGAGAATTTTAATAGCTACAATTTACACCCCTTCTCGGTGCCAAGGCTTCACCTGTCTTCTGATCACCCTGCAAGGTAGGAATGTAGACATCATTTTACAAGCAAAGAAAATTGAGTCCTAGAGACAGAGGTCAGAAGTCATGGGGCCAGAATACACCCCCCAGGCCTGACTTTAGGGTCCTTGCTCATCCTGAGATGCTGAAGTTCCTCAGGCTGTACATATCCTGGCCGTCAGGGGTGGAGGAGGCTGTATTCATCCTGAGTCACCCTCCTGTAGGCTTCTCTCTGTCCAGCCCTCTGGCTTGGGCTCCTAGCTATGAACATTCTAGAAGCCTCAGGCACCTCATTGCAGATGTTCCCTCAACAGGGAGCTGGGTTCCCCAAGCCTCTCTAAACCTGCCACTCATTTCTCAAAGCCGTCGTGGAAGAGATAATTGCAGAAAAAAAAACATGGAGAAGAACACGGGTTTTGAAGACAGGCAGACTTGAGTCAGAATCCAGGCTCAGCCGCTCACATGCTGTGTGACCTTGAGCAAGTTATTTCCTGTCTCTGAGCCTCAGTTTTCAGAGCCAGTTAAATGAGAGCCGATAATCCCCACTCCATAGGTTTCCGTGTAAGCCAGGAACCTAGAAGCCGTCCTTCAAATGTTTATCTCTTCCCACCCCTCCACCATTCAATCAGGTCCCAAATTCTATTAATTTTAGCTCCAAAATGTATTTCAAATTCATCCTGTCTCCTATGTCACTTCCTTCGCTTAAGCCACCATCGCCTCCTGCATGGATGACTGCTGTAGCCAACTGTCTCTCGGTGCCTACTTGCCCCCTTCAGTCCATTCTCCATAGCGTAGCCAAAGAGATCTTTATAGAACATATATTCTATGATGCCACCCCGAGTTACAACTCTCCAAGGGCTTGCTATGGCTCTCAAGGAAACGCCAAAATTCCTACTGTTGCCTCCACAGAGAGGCCCTCATGGACTGACTGCCAACATACTCACTCATCTCTTGCTCTCTCCCCAAGGCTCTCTGCACCCAGCCTCACAGCTGTTCTGCTCCTTCTGTCTCAAACACCCTTCCCCATTCTATGCCAGTTAATTCCCGCTTCTGTGTCAAACCCCTATTCAAAGGCTAATTCCTCCAGGAAGCCTTCCTTGATTTCTCAGACCAGATCAGATTCCCTCATTTACTGATGTCACCCTGTACTTCTTTGTGACACCAATCACAATTACAATTATATAAGTATTGGTCACATTGGTCCTTGAATATCTGTCTTCTCAGTCATGGACACATTATTTTTGCCTCTTGCTCAAGAGAATGCCCCCCACCAGTTGTCTCAGAAGTGGGTCCGAAACTAGATTGGCTATGTGGGTGTTGCTAGAGAAGGGGAAGCTGTAGGGATCCTGGTTGGGGCAGGCATCTTCAGGGCCCCATCAAGAATGCTCAGGTGAGGGGCTTCCCTGGTGGCGCAGTGGTTAAGAATCCGCCTGCCAATGCAGGGGACACAGGTTCAATCCCTGGTCCGGGAAGATCCCACATTCCGTGGAGCAACTAAGCCTGTGCGCCACAACTACTGAGCCTGCGCTCTAGAGCCCGTGAGCCACAACTACTGAGCCCACGAGCCACAACTACTGAGTCCATGTGCTGCAACTACTGAAGCCCGTGCACCTAGAGCCCGTGCTCCGCAACAAGAGAAGCCGCTGCAATGAGAAGCCCACACACCGAAATGAAGAGTAGCCCCTGCTTGCTGCAACTAGAGGAAGCCCATGTGCAGCAACGAAGACCCAACACAGCCAAAAATAAATAAGTAAATAAATAAATTTATTAAAAAAAAAAAAAAAAAGGAATGCTCAGGGTGAATGAAGCCCCAGGCAGAGAAGGTACAACCAAGAGATGGAGACAGAGCAGTTGAGCCTGAAATGTTCTTTTGCCCTAGAGCCAGCAGCATGGGAAAGTCTTCTGATCACAGGATGCCCTCCCCCGCTGTGTTTTGTTTTGTTTTGCTTTGCTTGAGCTGGTTTCACCTTGCAAATAACAGATGAGAGGAAGCCAATATATGGAGCTTTCTAGACTGAAGCTCCATGGAGGTGAAGACTGTGAGTTTGGCAACTTCGGGGCTGTACCCCAAGCTCAGAGCCTGATTGATTACCGTTTGTTGGATGAGAAATGAAATAGCACGTAGACAGCCCATAGTGTGGGACAGAAAGGAGTAGTGATGATTAAGAAAGGTGATGTACATATTTACAGATGAAATATTTGATGTCTGAGATTTGATTCAAAACAATCTGTGAAGAGTGGAGAGTGGGTCAGAGTACAGATGAAACAAGACTGGTCACGTATTGATGACTGTTGAAGGACGGAAATGGAAACAGCAATTGTCTCTACTTTGGTGTCGTTTTTACATTCTATAGTAAAAAGTTTTTTAAAAATTAAAAAAAATAAAACAGAATGAATCAGCATTGAATGGCTGCTTACTGTAAAAAACAAAAAAGAAAGAAAGAAAGGAGATGTACACAGATAACCAACAAGGACCTACTGTATAGCACAGGGAACTATACTCAATATTTTGTAGTAACCTATAAGGGAAAAGAATGTGAAAAAGAAAATATATGTGTGTGTGTGTGTGTGTGTGTGTGTGTGTGTGTGTGTAACTGAACCACTGTGCTGTAAATCAACTATACTTCAATAAAATTTAAAAAGGAAAAAATAAAGGTGATGTCCTCTTTCTCTCCCGTCACACAGATGCTGCCAGGTTGACCAGAGCAGAGCCTCCCTGATGTCCCGACTCCAGGACCCTCCTCCCTG
This sequence comes from Balaenoptera acutorostrata, assembly GCF_949987535.1. Taxonomy (NCBI): domain Eukaryota; kingdom Metazoa; phylum Chordata; class Mammalia; order Artiodactyla; family Balaenopteridae; genus Balaenoptera; species Balaenoptera acutorostrata. The sequence continues at coordinate 17,368,938 of NC_080064.1, read as the reverse complement.
GGGAGCAGACAATGCCAGCCCCCAAGCCAGCCCAGCCAGGGCCAGCTTCTGTGACAGCAGACTCGTCTTGGGCCCTCCCTTTGGTGCCCTCCACCTCACTCTCAGAGCATGAGGCCTCTGGTTTCCCTACTTCACTTACCAGAATACTCCAGAGCTGACCTATCACCCAGGTGCACACCCAAGTAGCCAAGGCAACTGTTTACCCTCTGCCCTTAGAAACCATCTCTGGCTTGTGGCAGTAGGCACCCAACACAGCTGCCCTCTGCCCACAGCCTGGCCGAACAAGCAAAGGTGTTTCCTGCTGGGGCTGGCATTGCCAGGCTGGGTTTCCTACCCATCCACACGCCCTACTGCTCCCGTCCACCCTGGCTCCCCGCAGCCCCAGTGCACCACACACTCACCTTCTGGTCTGTCTGGGAGCCAAGAGGAGTGAGAGTCAGAACTCACCTCTTCCTGCTCCTCCAGCCACACGGCCCAAGGCATCAGCAAACACCAGGCAGATGGAGGAGGTCAAGCCCTTGGGCTCTGGAGTCACAGAGCCCTGGGTCCAAATCCCCCATCCACCTGCTGCCTTGTGACCTCAAGCCGGGCACTGCATCTCTCTGAGCCTCCATTTCTCCCTGTGTAGCATGAGGGTAGCAACTGTGGCCTCCCCTTTGGGCTGTTGTGACAATGAAATCGGCTTAGTGCCTGGCATGTGACTGGACACTGACTGACTGGAGGGGCTCTGTTCCAGGGGCTCAGCCCTCTCCTGGGGGGACAGGGAGGGCTCAGCCCTTTCCTGGGGGGATGCTGTGCTGGGAGAGTCCTGCCTCACCCCGTGGCAAGTCCTGTTTTAGGGGCGGCCACCTGGCTGGGAGACAACCAGCGGGTTTGAGCTGGTGCCTCATTTGTGTAGCCAGCACCCTGTATTAACTTGACTTGTGTTTATTTGGGGGGAGGCTCTGGGATGTCCAACTGTGGTTTGGGGGTCTGAAGGGCTCCCAAGTTGTCCCTGGGCACTGCTGACGCCCTGGTGGTCCCAGTCCTCCTTTGTGACGGGGACCCGCCTGCCCCTTGCCCTCTTGAGGATCTTCAGAGCCATACCCACCTCCTTCCCCATCACCCTGTCACCACTCCAGAAACACAGCACATGCACCCATCCAATTTCCCCAGAGTGCTACTCTTTCCTAAAACATCTGTTCCCCAGCCTGTGAACACTAGCTTTGGAGTCAGCAAGTGAGGATGTTCTACTGGCTGTGTGGCCTTGGACAAGTCACCTGGCCTCTCTGAGCACCATAGGATGGGGAAAACATTACCTAACCCCCTGGACACTGTGAGGATTAGACATGGAAACTTAAAGAAGTTCTGAACATGGCAGACCCTACGTAAATGATGAACATACGTGGCAAGGAAATGACACATATTGGCATCCCCCCCACCCTTCCCTTGCTCGCTGTCTAAGGAGGGGGCAGGCTTAAAGCAGAGAAGCCGGGGGTGAAGTAAGAAGAGGGTGAGGCCGCTGCCATGCCCTGAATGGCCCTGGAATACGAGTGGGCACAAGACGAAGCTTTGCAACTTTCCAGTCATGGCCTGGCCCCTTCTCTTCCCACCCTAGTTTCAGTGTGTGGACACCTCGGCCCGCATGTCCAAACTCTGTCCCATGCCCCCCAGACATCTGCTCCGTGGCCACCTCGGCCTAGCAGGGCTCACACCCACAGTGCAGTCCACCCTCGGGAGAATAGGCCTGAGGAAGGGGCCCACACAGACCCTGGAAGCAGGCTCAGGCGTCTTCAAGCACGGCAGGGGTTCCAGCATCTGGCGGTGGTCTACAGGGGGATGTATCAACAGTGTGAGCTCTGGGTGGGTACATCCCCTTGGTGCCTCACTCTGTGCGATGCAGCGCAGTCAACAGAGGACCAGATCAGGGTCCAGGAGCAAGGTCAGGACCTCGCTTGCCTACGTGTAAAGGCAGTTAAGAACTGACTTGATCCCTGCCCTTGGGACACTTATAGTCTGGCAGAGAAAATAGACGTTAAGCAAGGAATTATATGAAAGCGGGACCCTGATACGGATGCCTGAAAGGAGAGAGAGCCTGGCTTCACTTGTGGGGGGCAGGTGGTACACCCTCTGCTACCCTCACTGAGGGCCTAAGGCCCCTCCCGCTGCACAGCCCCTTCCCAAGACCCTCCGGGCAGGATGTAGGGGGGCCACACCCGCAGCTCAGCACCAGTCCTGCTGTGCTCGGGGCCCTTCTGCAGACCAGGATCCCCGGGCCCGTGTTTCCCGAGGGATGGCCTCCAGACCTGCTGCAGATTCCTGCTCACCCCAGACCCACAGAATCAGATTCTCTGGGGCAGGACCCAAGTCTGTATAGTTAACAAGCACCCTGGGGCTCTGATGCTCCTTGAAATTTGAGAACCACTGTTGGAGGGAACACACCCCACTTGTGCATTTATTCAGCATCCTTTGATTGAGCACCTACTGTGGGCCTGACACTGTGCTAGGTACTGAAGATACATCTGTGAACAGACACAGCCCCTGACCTTGGAGCTGACATCCAGGTGGGGGAGACAGTAAGACAAATCAATATATGATGAGATCATCCAGGCAGTGGTAAATACTGTGAAGACAATAAAACAGGGGCAGAGCAGACAGGGAAGGCCTCCTGGAGGAGGTGACATTTGAACTGAGACCTGAAGAACTCAAAGCCAGATCTGTCTGCGTCCACACCTTAACCACTTTGCAGCACTGCCTCCCTTGGCTGGTCGGCCCCCCAACTCTGAGAAGCCAGGAAAAGCAAGGATGATGGTGGAAAGAAGAGCACGCTCCACCCCTAGAGAAAAACCTTCACAAACTCAGCGTGGAGGGAAGTGGTGATATAATGCCCACCACATATAAATAGGTCCGACCGCTCCGGAGTCACCCTGGAAGACTGCGGTCAGTTTGGACTTTGCTTAAGGCCGAGCTCCCTGCCACCAGGAGCCCAAAACGGCTGAACAAACTTCGAGTTTCACATGGGGCCGACCCTCGATGAGTTCAAGGCCAGAGCATTTCCCCAAAGTCAAAACCGCAACAGGAAGGCACAGAAAAAGTCTTCTGAGGAGGCCCGGCCTGGTGCAAGGGCTCTGGTCAGCCTTCCCAAAGGCCGCATGGAATAAGAAAGAGGGAAGCTAGAAATGTTCCTCCCCAAGTTCCAAAATCTCTGCCCTGCCCAGGTGCCACCATGCCTGAAATATCACCGTGAGAACTGGGGATTTGGGTTAAGCATTGACCTGCATCCTCACTCCCGGAAGAAGCGATGCATTTAGCCGCTGAGACGGGGGGTGCAAGAGGAGGGACTCTGCGGGGTTTAGTTGTGCTGACTGTGTCTCGAATTTTCCTTGACCGTTCTGATGTCAGATCGTTTGTTCCCATGTCCCGTGGGAACTAGCTAGTGACTTGTTGGGAAGTAGGATCATCCTGGGAGTTCCATAGGAGAAGGGGCCCTGGGCAGGGCATCTGGAGCCCAGGTTCTCAGTTCTGGCTCTGCTACTTGGGCTAGTCTCCCTTCCTGTCCCTGGGCCTCAGTTTCCTTACGGTGGGGACCGTGGCCTAAATCAAGCGCAGGAGCCCCAGGCTGATTCTCTTCCCTGACAAGAGGGAGGGAAGAGGGCTCCAGAATGAAGGTGGTGGTGGTCCTGAGTAGGGGAAGGACCCTGGGAGTAAGAATGAGGTGTCGGGAAGCAACACGCTGACTCCCCAGTGCCATTGCCACCTGCTGCCCAGCGGCCCACTTCCTGCCCCCTTCCTGTCCTTGGGCCCCCAGGGAGCTTGACCCAGAGCAGACCTGAGCCCACACTCTGGCCAGGGTAGCAGCCAAAGGCAAGTCCCAGGGCAAGGTGGCCTCCTGTGGGCACGAGGAGAAGCTTTGGCAAAGCTGCCTGGGCCGTCACATGACCTTGACTGGCAATGGAGAGAGCGACCAGCACAGGGGCCTGAGTACTGTTTGTGCAAGAAAGAGCAAAGGAGTTGGGGCCACTGGGACCTGGGCTGGAATCTTCACTCCATCTTTTATTCACTCTGTGGCCTTGACCAGACCCTTGGCCTCTAAGCCTCAGTTGCACCATCTGTAGAGTGGGGTTAATGATCCCCCTTAAAGCCCATGCGACGCTCCCAAGAAATTATGCACCTACTCTGCTAACCTCGGCACGTGGCACACAGTAGGAGTTTTAGAAAGAAAAATTCCCTTCCTCTTATAAATGTAAGTTGAATTGTGCCCTTGATCCCGGTTCCTAACATTTAACCCCAGGGCCTAAGCTCCCTCCACAAGAGGAACTGGACTTAGTTCAAAAATAAATCACCACCATCACCCTCATTCTTGCTACCAAATCTCTGCACATTTGTTACCAAGTGACGTCCTGTCCAGTGCACAGTGTTACCACCGTTGATAGTAGGTACCATTATTGCACACCTACTATGTGCCGGGCACTTCTGTCACTATCCCATCACATTCCCAAAACAACCCTTCAAGCTGAGGAAAACCCCATTTTACAGATGCAAAAACTGAGGCTCAGAGATGTGAAGTTTCTGCTCAGGGACCACAAGGAGGTAAAAAGGAACTCAAGCCCCACAGTCTGCCTGTAAAGCCCATGCATTTACTGCTAGTCTACACTGCCTCCCAGGCTGAGGGAAGCCTCCTCTCTCCGTACTGCAGCAAGGGCTGCTAGGGAGACCCCGGAGGAAATAGCAAGGCTTGAGTGGCTCACCTAACCATTGAGCATGTGATAATTTCACTAAAAACTCAATTTCCCTCCATCAAGGGCTCCTCCTCCTTTTTTTTTCAAAGTAAGACCTGTGTTTCAAGGTGGACCCCAGGGCTGCTCTGAACCCTGGAGGGGTCAAGAATGGAGCTGTGGTGGTGGGAGCACATTTCTAGAATGATCACATTTGCCAAACCCAAAATGGACCTGTGAGGCCTGCCGAGGACAAGGTCCCCACATATGTGCATTTGGGGCCATTCTGGCAATCAGGGTCCCAGGGTCACTGCAGCCAAATTCCCATGATGCCTCAGCTCTCTCTGGGAAAGTGCAGTTGTGCCTCCAGGTTGTGACTCAGTCGACACATCTGTGGGCTAGTCACGGTGATTAGGGCTCTGTGGTCTCTCCGGCCCCCTGGACACCCTCACTGAGCCTGGGAGCAGGTCAGGGAAGTCTTCTTGGAGGAGGGAGGGTTGAGCAGGCCGTGGTGGACAGAGAGGTTTGGGGCAGGTAGAGAGAAGGACGTGTCGTCTCCAAAGAGGCATCCTAGCACAAAGGAGGTCTGCTTCATGGCCAAGCAGATCTGGGTGTGAATCCTTAGATGGACAGATGGATGGGTGGATGGATGGATGTACAACTGGATGGATGGAGGGACAGACAGATGGATGGACAGACGAGATGATGGATGGGTAAGTGAACGAATGGGTAGATGGATGAACAGATGGACGGATGGACAGACAGACAGATGAATGGCTAGATAAATAAAAGAAGGAAGGAAAAAGGATCAGTTAGTTAATCCCAAGGCTGCAGTCTCCCTTGCTGTCCCATAGCTTCCCCACCCCAGAACCCATCAATCAGGATACACAGGTTATGTCACAGTAACAGACAACTCCAAAACCTCAATGGCTCCAAACAGCACAGGTTTAGTTCCGGTTCACACCACATGCTTGCGGGTTGGTGGGGGCTCTCCCCCATCCTGCCCTCACTCAGGAACCAAGCCGCCACCATCCTGCTAGTCTCTGGTTGCTGTCACATTTCATCGGCCAAAGCCTGTCACATCATCATCCCTAACTTTAAGGGAATGGACAGTGCATTCCTACCACAGATCCGGAAAGAGGTAAACCTGGATATTTGTCAACAGCTCTAAGGCCACCACACATGCTGTGCCCCACTCCAGCTGCCTGGGATCACTGTTCCCAGGGTCAGTGGGATGGAGACCAGGTGGGGCGGGGGGAAACAGAGAACAAAGGCCCTGGCCCCATCTCCCTGGACATCTTCACTCCTCAGCCCCTCAGCCCTGCCTGCATTGGGAGGCAGATTCTCAACCACTGGACCACCAGGGAAGTCCCTGAATTGATTTATTCTTGATTTCATTTCAGCAGGTGCCTGCCAACTCCAGGGCCAGCACTGTGGGTGACTAGATGACAAAGTTCCTCTGCCCTAGGAGGAATCCAAACACATCTGCTAAAGGTGCAGGAGAACAGGAGGTCCCAGGTCATGCCGGATACTAGATGCTTGTCTGTGTATCACTTGTTCACTGATTTATAGCCCATCTCCCCCACGAGGCTATGAGCTCCATGGACACAGGGACCCTCTAAATCCCCAGCACCTGACACGTGGCTTATCTTCACTGAGTATTTATTGACTGGATAGAGGATCTTGCGGATCCCAGATCTGTTCTTCCTGGCAGTCCCTTCTCTTGAGCCTCAGGTTCCTTATCTGTAAGATGGGAGGTTGGGAAAATAAACTCAGAAAACAAAGGACTGAGATAACTTAGTCTGCAGAGTTCCTGGATCATCACAAGCCTGCAGTGGGCATGGCTGTTGCCATCACTGTTATCATTATTACTAAGTGCTATAATATTGGAGTGATGGGAGAGATCTCTCCGGGGCTCAGAGAGCTGGGGGAGAGCTCCAGCCCCGCCCACAGCTAGCCCTGAAATACCACTCACATTGCAGTCCACTGCCACACCCACAAGTCCATTTCAGCCTCCCAGACCATGGTTCTTCTCATCTTTTCAATGAGGAAACTGAGGGTCAGATTGATGAGAGAATTCACCCAGGTCTCAGAGCACCTAAGAGGTTTGACCCCGGGAGAGAGCATTTCCTGAGTGTGTGCAGTGGACCTGTCACTGCCAGGAGAGACACTTCCTTTGCCTTATTTTATCACCCCGTCTAACAGATGAGGAAGCTCAGACTCGCAGAGGTAATGGGCTTGCCTGAGGTCCACAGCCAGTTAGTAACAAAGGAGCACCTCCTGCCCCTGCCCAGGGCCTCAGGCTCAGACCTCCACCCCTCAAGAGACTAGGATCTGAGCAGTGCCCTGGCCACCCTCTGCTGCTCCCAGAAGTGCCCTGCGTCTGCACCTTGATCTCCACACCCACGATGCCAGGAAACCCCAGCAGGGCGGCCGAGCTGCCGGGTATTTATAGCGGACATGCAGAAAAGCTGCCACCCCCATCTGTTTACCCAACAGCGCTCTTCTAGCTGGACGCTTTCAGCCCCGCCAGCCACAGACAGACCCTCACCGCCGCCTCATCTATTTTTTCCTCCCCACTTAATTTTGCATCATCCCAGCTTCCAAAATAAACTTCCCCAAACCAGCCGGGCTCATTCTGGCCCAGAGCCCCTAACGGAGAGCCCCCTGCAGCCCCAGCCTTCACATCAGCCCACAGGGCAGAGTCACCAAACCCAACCCGGCCCCTCGGCTGCCTTTGGCCTTGATTTAGAAGCAGCTGCTCCTGCCCTGGCGGGTTTCTGACACTCCAGGGCCAGGGTGTCTGAATTTGTGGGGATGCCAGCTGGGCACCTGTGTGCATGGTTCCTGGCTGGAGGCCAAGGGTGCTGCCCTTGCCCCAAAAACTGCCCCCTCATAAACTCACATGTACACACACACGTGCACACACGTGCACACACTCACACATGCATACGGTGTCCTGCAAGCTGCAGTGTCCTCCAGGACATCCCTCACGTGTTGGTGGCCTCCTCCCTCTCTACCCTTGCCCTGACCCCTACTGACCTCTTCCAGCTGCATCACAGGACCCACCCACTCCTCCATCTCTGCCCACCCACCACTCTGAACTTCTTTCATTCCTCCGACACATCATGCCATCTCACCTCCAGACCTTTGCATCTGCTATTCCCTTAGCCTAGAATACTTTTCCTCTCACCCTTTGCTAAACTAACCTTACTACCCCTTCAGGCCTGAACTTAGATATCACCTCAGCCAGGAGGTCTCCCCTGACCAGCAGAAGGGGAGCACACACAGGCAAACCAGCTCTCTCATCCCCAGGAGAAAATGCTCCTTCCCCTCGGGATCTGCGAGAGTCATTTAGTCCATCCCCCTGTGGCAGAAACCAGGGATATCTCAGTCATTCCAGAATTACAATTCCAACTTTATGAAACTCCTTTTCAGGTGGGTTTTTCAGGTGAACAATTCAAAAGACCATTTATTTCTTCTGAGTTTTTTGCAAGGCGTGAAGATACGAAAGGAACTAATGTCTGTGAGGTATATCTATTCCCATTCAAAAGAAAGATACTCATAAGCCCATTTTTTGGATGAAGAAACTGAGCCTTAGGGAATTGCACTTCATTTATTCATTCAGCACTTATTAACTGAGTTCTCACCATGTGCCAGGCACACAGTGGCACTAGGAACACAGCAGTGAGCGAGACAGGCATGATCCCCACCCTCTTGGAAATCATAATCCACTGGAAGAGACACATTACACAGATAATATTACATAGAACTATTTAATAACCACTGTGATTAGGCTGATAGGACTTCAAAGGAAAAATCCAGGGGGTTGAGAGAATATATGTAACCAGGAGACCAAGGAAGCCTTCTCAGACATGATGTGTACACCAAGACCTGAAAGGAATGAGCCCAGTAAAAGGCAAGTTGAGGAGCATTCCAGCAGGGGAAACAGCACATGCAAAGGCCTGGAGGGGAGAAGGAGGGACAAAATAGACGGTTTGGTGAAAGCCACACAGCCAGTAAGGGACAAGCCTAAGTCAGATCCCAAGGCTAGCTGACCCCAGGGCCTTTGCTCATGCCTCCCCAACATGAGGGCAGATTGCTGCTGAAGGAAAACAGCACGAGAGCTGCCTCCTTTACTGCCTCCTTGTCCAGAAAGTTGGATTTCAGATGTGAGCATGACACAGAGATTAGTATCACTTATTCTGCTAGAGAATGTTTGAGAAAATTAAGTCCTCTATGAAGACATCTTAGCCACCCATTTTTTAAGCCCTAATAAAAACAACTCAAGAAAATAAACATTCCAGAGCAACTTGGCACCACATGCAGAAATCCTTAGCTGTCAGTTACATTCCCTGTTACCATGACCTTAACAGAATGTCTCTTCTAACTTACCTTGGATAGTTCTCTACAAATCAGACCTTTTTTCTGAGGCTTTAGGATTACAGGTATCCAAGGACTTGTAGGTAATGTGAATTGAGAAAAAGTGAAGTTCATACTGCCCACCCCCAAGTTCCCTTCAGGTCAACGAGCTGCTTTACAGTTCCACAATGCGCAAGGGAGGGGTCCCACAGGGCCTTCCCACCCCTGAAGAGTTTGCTTCCTGGGTTGGGTCCTAACAGCAGCTTCAACACAAACTCAGATTCAAACTTCTGGCACAAGGCAGCACGCTAACGAAGCTTCCACGTTCCTCAGATGCCGCTTGGCTTCCTGAAGGTACCAGCATCACTTCTAGCTCAAGCCATTTTCAAGAGTCAAGCAGAAGGCTCAGCCTCAAGAAGTGTTTTCACCCCAGCCCTGTTTCTGGAAGGAAGGAGCAAGCTCCCAGCTGACTCAGTAAGGTGGGGTCGGGGCCCGAAGGAGCAGACCAGAGGACGAAGGCGGAGAGGAATCAGCTTCCGGGATTTGGCCCAGATGGGAAGAGTGGCCCAGGACAAGAACCCTGTCGGGGACCAGAGACACAACTTAAGGCTGGGTCGGTGGACAAGACCCCAGGCCTGCCAGCCAGGGAACGCAGGGGGACCCCAGGATGATGGGTAAAGGAGACTGCCCTCTGCCCTGATCCGTAAGGACCCCCATCCTGCAGGTGGGTGGAGAAGGTATGCACAACTTCTCCTGGGCAGGGGCTGAGGGCACAGCAAAGTTAGAACCACTCTGGGGTAGAATGACTACCACTTCAAGTATAGGATTTAGATTCCTGGAATCACATGGTGTTTTGGTTTGTTTTTCTCCTCAGCTCTAGAAGAGACTGGAGAATGGAGAGATTAAGAAATTCCAGGGTTTCACTATGGAGAACTGTATGGAGGTTCCTTAAAAAACTAAACATAGAATTACCATATGACCCAGCAATCCCACTACTGGGCATATACCCAGAGAAAACCATAATTCAAAAAGACACATGCACCCCAATGTTCATTGCAGCACTATTTACAAGAGCCAGGTCATGGAAGCAATCTAAGTGTCCATTGACAGACGAATGGATAAAGAAGATGTGGTACATATATACAATGGAATATTACTCAGCCATAAAAAAGAACGAAATTGGGTCATCTGTAGAGATATGGATGGACCTAGAGACTGTCACAGGGAGTGAAGCAAGTCAGAAAGAAAAAAACAAATATCATATATTAATGTATATATGTGGAATCTAGAATAATGGTACAGATGAACCAGTTTGCAAGGCAGAAATAGAGACACAGATGTAGAGAACAAAAGTATGTACACCAAGGGGGGAAAGCGGGGCACGGGGATGAATTGGGAGATTGGGATTGACATATATACACTGATATGTATAAAAGGGATAACTAATAAGAATCTGCTGTATAAAATATAAATAAAATAAAATTCAAAACAAAAGAAATTCCAGGGTTCCAGGTAGAGAAAATGGGCTTGACCTAAAGCAGGAAAGACTGCAGTTAGACATGAGATAGGAATAGCTGACCATCCGAGTGACAGCATCCTGGAATGAACTCCCAACGGCAGTTCTTCGTCCCTGAGAGCGGAATGTAGAAAGACCTGCCCAGACTGGTGAGGCCCAATCAAAGAGACCCAGCTTTCCTGAGTCTGACGACCCCTCCTGCAGAGCAAAAGATTCCACAGTGGGTGTATTTGTTGTCTGCGGTGATGGTGAAATAGCAAAGAGCTACCATAAATGTTTTAATGCTTGTCTGTGACTTAGCATTTTGTTCATCACAAAATCATCTACAAGCATCAAACAATTAATCGTACAGCCCAGCACTATCTATGAAGTCTTCTGTCCCCACTCCTCCAAAAAAAACAGACAAATGGAAAAAAAAAGCTGAATCTATTCAGCCTTTCAAGACCGGATATACAGGGATGGAGGAGCACATTAACTTACAGAACATCCTGCCAAAGCAGAATGGGGACCGTCTACAGATCAGCCAACCTGATGTCTCCAACGATCAAGGCCAGAAAAATAAACACAGGTGGGGGATAAAGGGGCATGCCCTGGATTAAGAAAAATTAAGAAATGTAACAACTAAATATCATAGCTAGTTATTTGACCTTGTCTGAGCCCTGATTAGATGAACAATCTGTAAACAGATATTTTTGAAACTACTGGGGACATTTGATTGGGATGTGAGCATTCGTTTCATTAGGGGAGATAATAGCATGGTGGTTATGTAAGAAAATGTTCGTGTATTTTTGACAGTGGTGTACTGGTAAATGTTTAACAACCAGCTCTCGGGGGGTGGGGGTGTGGAGGGAGCCCTGGTTTGTAGCCTTTGTCAATTTCCATGGTGTAAATACTCCCACCACAGATGATTTCAAGCTACCAACATGACATCACTGAACGCCAAGTTGAGAAGAGACCACACAATCAGCTCTCAGCAGCCAGAACCAGCTGGCTCCAACCCTCCACTGGTTTTAGAGATCTACACTGAAGTATGTGCAGGAGACATGACAAGATATCTGGAATGTGTTTTGAAATAATGCCCTAAAGAAAAAGAGAAACAAACAACAACAACAAAAGAGTAGATGAAGCAAATGGAACAAAATATTGATAATGGCTGATTCTGGGTGATGCGTACATGAGAGTTTATTATACTACAATTTTCTTCTATTGTGTATATTGGAACGTTATCATAATAAAACATTTAAAACTACAATCATCTTATATATAGGTGAGAGTGCTTTATTCCAAGACTTCTAGGTATGCACACTGATTCCTGGACTCCTACTCCTAACTCCACAGCCCCCCAGGGATCTGAATAAAGAATGGGAACCACAGGCATTGACACCACATGCCTAAATCCATCTATCAATCCATCAACAGGTAATAAGCAAGATGTCTCCATGGACCCTGTGCTAGGCTGAGGGTGGAAGGAGAGCCCCCAAAAGAGAAAAGTGACACAGGGCCTGATTGGAAGTCCTGGGTTTGTACCGTCTGCTGACAGAATGGGCAACTTAACCCAACTCTCTGAGCCCCTATTTCCTCGTTGGCAAAATAAGGGTATGAGTAACCTATGGTGAGAATTAAATTGCAATTCGTAGGCACAACTCCTGACGTGATCCCTGACACACAGTAGGATGCTCCGGAAATACTGGCTTCCTTCCTTCCCCTAGGGCTCTGCTGGGGTGCTGCAGGGACACGCGTGAGCCGTTAAAGGTGTGCAGAGGTCACTTTCTTCATCAGAGAATGTCGGTGTCCTGTTGCCAAATCTCCCCATTATTCAAGAGAACCTGGGGATCCCGCTTCTTATGTGAAATCTCCCGATCTTGAAATGTTGTCAACAAATTCATATATTTAAAAACCTCGGGCAAGCCAAGCAAAACACACCTGCAGACCACTGGAGTGTGACTTCTGATTTAAACCATAGAACACGATGAAGTGCTAACCTTCACTGAAGCCGGGCCCCAGGCGTAGAAGGCTTTACACGCAGAATCACACTGATTCCTCACAATATCCCTTATGATCCCCAGTGTACAGATGAGGAAACTGACGCTCAGCTCGGTGAAGAGTTCTGGCAGGGCTGGAAACAAATATAGGTCTTCCTGAGAACTCGAAGTTCCACTTTACCCCCTCTCTAGATTCCTAGAAGGGTCATTAGGAAGCAAACGCCAGGCCCAGAGAGGGGCAGGGAACTGCCCAGGGCCACACAGACACACCTGGCTGGCTGAGACTGACCAGGTTTCCTGTGCTCTTCTGGAACGGGGCCCCAGGGCGGACAGCTCTAGAAAAGGTGACAAATCAGATCCAGCCAGCCAAGCCTGAGATGGTGCAGGAAAGGCACCCTCTACTTTTTAATCTCCTTGAACAATGTACGTATAGGCTTAAGAATGCTCTAGACCACAAGCCTAGGCCCTCGGTTTCTCCATCTCAAAAACCTGGAAGTTGGACAGGAAACCCCAGTCATCAGCTGCTCCACTCCTCAGTGCTTCTAAGACTGGGCTGGAGACATAGCCAACCACCCTGCTTTGGGCTAATTCACCCAGAGCTGGCAATAATTTAGACATGCAGTATGTGATTCTTTCTGATTAAAAACTTGGCCAGGTTTCCTGTCCTTGGTGAATTTTCATAGTTTTACCAATGAAGAAGGAGAATTCACTCCAAAAAAGGGCCACTCCAGGAGAAAACGGAACCCTCCTACACTGTTGGTGGGAATGTAAACTGGTGCAGCCACTATGGAAAACAGTATGGAGGTTCCTTAAAAAACTAAAAATAGAGTTGCTATGTGATCCAGTAATCCCACTCCTTGGTATATATCCAGAGAAAACTGTAATTCTAAAGGAAACATGCACCCCAATGTCCATAGCAGCACTATTTACAATAGCCAAGACTTGGAAGCAACCTAAATGTCCATCAACAGATGAATGGATAAAGAAGATGTGGTATATATCTACAATGGAGTACTACTCGTCCATAAAAAAGAATGAAATCATGCCATTTGCAGCAACATGGATGGACCTAGAGATTATCATACTAAGTGAAGTAAGTCAGAAAGAGGAAGACAAATACCATATGAGATCACTTATATGTGGAATCTAAAATATGACACAAAGAACCTTATTTACGAAACAGAAACAGACTCACAGACATAGAAAACAAACTAATGGTTACCAAAGGGGAAGAGGGGGAGGGATAAGTTAGGAGTTTGGGTTTAGCAGATACAAACTACTATATGTAAAATAGATAAACAGCTCCTACTGTATAGCACAGGGAACTATATTCAATATCCTGTCATAAACCATAATGGAAAAGAATATGTATATATATGTATAACTCGTCACATTGTAAATCGACTATACGCCAATTAAAAAAAAAAAGAAGACACTCCAAAAGTTAAGGAATCGTTTCCTTCAACCAAGGAACAGGAAACAACCAATACACGTTCAGATTCCATTTGTGTGGGGCACTCAACACACTGGACACAGAGACGAGCTACAGATGGGGAGACCCACCTCAGTCCTAGAGGATTTACAGTAAGTGCCAGGAGGAGCCTAGAGAAACCCCATGACTTTCCCCTTCTGGACCCAGACATTAATCCTTACATGTGGCAGACTCTTGTCTACTAAACAATGTAGTGGGTCATTCAGCACCCAGAACACCTGTGTCCAAACCTTGGCTGTGCCACTTACTTTAAGCAAGCCATTTTACCCCTCTGTGCCTCAGTTTCTCCATATGTAAAATGGGAGTAAGAACAATAGTGCCGATGTCAGAGGGTCACTGATATATCTTAAAGCACTTTAGAGCAGCACCTGGGTTTCACCACGTGTAAATGGGAATAATAACTGCACCTACTTCCTAGGGCTGTGGCCAGGATGAAATGAGTTAACATGAGCAAATCATCTGGAACAGTGGCTGGCACGTAGAAAGCACTAGATACACGGTTGCTATTATTATATGAAAGAGCTATTGATGATTGAACATTTTATTAATTTGTATTTATATCTTCACAATTGAGGCGCTCTTGAAAGTTAGAAGAGCATTTTCTCAAAGAGACTTTCACATTAAGACTTTCCACTGACTCAGACCAAAGGACTCCTCCTCTCCCTTATCATGATCAGGGCGTGCCTTTCTGGCCGGGGGCCTCAGTTCCCTCCCTCCCTCCCTCCTGGGCTCATCTCTTTCCAGCTCACAGGACTCACACCCACTGCTTCACGTGTGTCTCCCAGCAGCCCCAGGAGAAGGTGAGTCAGGTAACGTTGTCCCCACCTGACGGTACAGACACTGGAGGTCCAGCAGCTCCCCAAATGTCAGAGGCATGTGCTGAGGGACAGGGACCCAAACACCAGAGCCCCAGGCACCAGGCAGCACTGGGTACACCACTTTCCTTGGGCAAGTCACTTCTCTAACCCTCATTTCCTCATCTGTAAAACTGAGGAAAGAACAGTACCTTCTTCCTCGACTTATTGTGAGGATGGAATGAGTGGCAGCATGTAAAGCATTTAGAACAACGCCTGGCATATGAGGGCTCAATATTTTAGCAAAACAAGACATTCTAGTTTGCCTGGCACAGTCCTGCTTTATGCCTGATACCCCAGCAAATCTTCCAGTTAGAATCACCAGTCACTCTCAAAAATGTCCTGGTTTGGAAGAAACTTATATGGCCACCCTAAAATAATTGCCCGTTGCTGTTTAAATTATTATTATTATTATTATTATTTTCCACCATACCATGCTGAGACTCTAAGAGTAAATATGTTGGCTCAAAGTAGTTCTGTAATTCAGTACTGCTCTTAGGTGAAAGTGGTCCCTGCCCTGGGGACCCCAAACTCTGGTCCTCCAGCTGAGCTCTCACCACAGGGAGAAGAGACCATGGGGCCAAAGGGACGTGTCATCTGGAGACTGTGCCCCCTCTGGGTCACACTCTGGGTGCCCAGGGCCCTGAGATTCCCTGCCCGGATGGCCCTAAGCCCAATTCCAAGACCTGGGTGGGTCTCTTCTGCAGATCAACCCCTGAGGTCAGATGGCACCGCTGATATGCCCTGCCCTGCGGCTGAGGGGTGGCCAGGGGCAGCTCTCTTGGAGGTGGGGTGGGGTGGTCCGAGCTTGTGTATGCAGGCTGAGATGTTCACACGTGTGTGCACAGGGCCCCTGCACCACCATGCTCCAGTGCAGGCTCTGAGGAGTCTGAGAATTCTACATTCAGAGCTAGCCTTCCAGGTTGTTATGAAAGTGTGCTTGTCAAGGTAGGAGAATAGAACATATTTTATTTCACATTTTGTTAGCTTGATTTATAACTTGCAAATATTTAGACATATGGTATGTGAACCTCCACCTGTACTCTTGCTCAGCCCCACAAATCCCTGCCACCTCCTGCCCACTCTCAACACCGAATGGTTACTGAGTCCCTCCTCTGTGCTGAGCCCAGGGGACTCCATGGAGTGAAGGGCACCCTCCTGGCACCCAAACGTGACCATCTACGTGGGAGCAAACCTTTTGCCCCTAAAACAGTGAAGAGCACAGTGTCAGGGGTGAAGGTGTGAGCCTGGTCTACGGCTCTGCCCCAACCCGAGTGAGGTGGGCAGCTCCCTGCCCCTCTCTGGGCCTTTGTTTCCCCCATTTAGACAAGAGATTTCTCCAGCCCTGAGAGGCTCTGGTACCCAGGCTAAGGTAGGGTGAGGAAGGACACAATTAGATCAGGGACCTGGAGAGGGCGTGACCTGGGGATGGGCAAATAGCTCTCACCGGTCAGTAAGGTATGGAACTGAGCACTTCGCACCAGGGAGGCACAGGCTGCAGCCCATTTCATTTCATTCATTCATTCCACAAACATTGCAGCCACCCACGCTGTGCCAGCTAGGGGCTGATCTGCCGGATCTGGAAGGATAAATAAAACAAGCACACAGAAAACGCAAACGCAAAGCAAGACTTGGCGAGTGTGCTAAAGAGACCTTCCCTAATCTCCTTCCATCCTCACAACCCCCAGGTCTTATGTCCATTTCTTGGAGGAGAAAACGGAGGACTGGAGAGGTAAGGGGCTCGGTCAAGACCCTGCTGCTTAGGGCGCGCCCAGATCTTGTGGCCAGCCAGAAGCGAGGTTTCGGATTCCGGCAGTCTCCGGCCACTGTCCCAAGCTGCCCGAAGCTGGGGAGGCCCCGTCCAGCTCCCGGAAGGCTGGAGGGAGGTGAGCGCCAGGGAGGGGCTGGGCCAGAGGACGCGCCGGCCGGGAGGCAGGGAGGGGCCTGGCGGGGGGCGGCCGGGCGGCACCGAACTCCCTGGTGCGCAGCCCGGGTGCGCAGCTCCTGGCGCCCGGAGCGCAAGCGGCTGGGTGCGCGCGAGCGGCAGCCGCGCTCGGGCCAGTCCGCCACGGTCGGGCCGGGGTCGGGTTCCGAGGCGCCGGCGGGGGGCGAGGCGGGGCGGAGAGGGCGGCGCTGCAGTGCCCGCAGCGGCGGGCTGGGGGAGCTGTGCCCGCCTGTCCCCCAGGCTCGGGCGGGGACCGGGCAGCTGGGTCGCCGCGCCTCTAGCCCGGCCGAGCTAGGCGACGCGCAGCCAGGCGTGCCTGGAGCGGACTCCGGCCCCAAGTCCTCTCGGGCGCCCGGCCGTGGAGGCCCCCGGAGAAGCCAGTCCTGCGGGCCACGGCGGCCGCGGCCGCCGCCGCTCCGGCCCGCCCCCGGGGGGTGTCCCGGGCCGCTGGGCCCGCCCAGGTAACCCCATCCTCGGCCCGCCCCCGGCCCGCCCCCCCGGCCGCCCGCCTCCCTCCGCCGCCGTCGCCGCATCCCGGCTCTGGGGCGGCGCTGACAGTCTGGTCCGCGCCGGGCAGCGGGTGCAGCAGCGGGCAGGGCTGCCGGCAGGCACGGAGGCAGAGCCCCGCCGCGCGCGCGCGCCCCGGCCCGCGCCCCAGCCAGCCCGCGGGGCGCCCACCTGCCGCCCCGACGGGAGGCCCCCAGCGGCCGCAGCCGCTGCCCGGGGCCGGGCGCCCGCGGCGGCACCATGAGTCCCCGCTCGTGCCTGCGTTCGCTGCGCCTCCTGGTCTTCGCCGTCTTCTCGGCCGCCGCGAGCAACTGGCTGTAAGTCGGGCCGGGACCCGGCTGGGCCGGGCGGGGGCCGGGCGGGGCGGGGCGGCGCAGGCCCCGGGGGCAGCGGTCGGTGCCAGGCAGCGCGGGGCAGCGGGCGCGGGGGCGCCCGGCAGGTGTCTCGGCCGCGGGACGCGAGGCTCGTTCGCCCTCTGCACTGCCGCCGACACCGCCCGGGCCTCCCTCCGGACACCCCTCTGCCCGCGTCCCAGCCCAGAGGCTGCAAGGGTGGCGGCGGCTTCCGCACCCCTAGGCGGCCTCGGGAGCCCGAGAGCGCAAGGGGTGCGAGAGCGGGACCGCGGCCGGCGTGGGGTGCCGGGCGCGGGGCGCAGACCGGGCTGGGCTGACAGGTCGACGAGGAAGCCCATTACGGGGAAGAACCCTGGCTCCTAATAACAGGTTAATCCCCAGAAGTCCAGGGGCGAGTTCCCCGCGCCTAGCTGCCCCGCGCGGCGCTGCGGGCTGGGCTGGAGGCGTGCAGAGACCTGTTTCTGCTTGGGGGGCGGGCGCCGGGAGAGAAGGAGGGAAGGGACGGGACGCCCGGCATCCGAGAGACCGCAGCCGACGCTGGACGGCCTTGGTTCTCCCTGGGGCAGGAAGAAACTCCGTCCAGACCTTAAAGAGCACAGCAGCCCTCCACCTCCCTCAGTCTCACCTAAGGAGGGAGGGGTAGTGACCGCTGGTGACCTGTCTGTTTCTCCTTGACTGGGCCTGGCTCAGGGGACTCCCTGGGAAGATTAGCTCGGGGGGTGGGGGGATTCTAAAGGATGAGCTTCCATGAGTGGGTGAACAGGGAAGCAAGAGGACCCTGGACCCCTTCTTCATCTCCCTCAGTGACCATTCCCCCAGTCCCAGGCTTAACCCTGGTCCCAATTCCTTCTGCGCAGAGCTCTGCCCCCATCGGCTGTGGGCAGCCAGTGGGGAGCCAAGATCCAATATTGATCTGAAAAGCATGAGGTGGGAAGGGGGATAGCCAACAGTGTAGCTGGGGTTTCCATGGAGACAGCAGGAGAGGAAAAAAAATTCTCTCTGCATCAAGACCAAAGAACAAATATCTCCCATGAAATTGCCCCGAGTGTCCAATGGCTGTTGCTATGAGGTCATTGCAGCCGCCAGGGCCCCGCAGGCTGGAAGGAGTGTGTTCGTTGGGGTCAGAGCCACCCAGGGCTTGGGGGACGGAGGTGATGTGGAATTCTCCCAGCTGTTCTGAGAGCAAGAGTGAGCGACTCCAAGGCAGGCTGAAGTGGCTGCGGAGCTTTTGTTTTTCTTGGAGACTTAATTTGATTAACACTTCAGGGGCAGTGGCAAAGTGTACAAAAACCAGGGCACCACTACCTCCCTCCCACTACCCCCTAGCAGGCCGTCCCCCTGAGAGGGGCCTGGGTCGCAGAGCCGAGGAGGGGAGCTGATTTGGACTTGGGGAAGTCCGGGGTCCCTGGAGCTGACTCTGGAAAGCATGGGTTCAGAGCCGGGGTCTCCAAAGCGAGCGTGAGCAAGAACTGGGTATGACCGGCCCAGGGCTGAAGGCCACTAAAAGACAGAGGAGAAAGCGGCAGTTCAAGGGTCTGACCCAGGCCATCGGGAAAGAGCGTGACATCCACAGTGGAAAGTCCTTCAAAGAGCATCTAGCGTTTTGGCTCATTTTGCAGATGAGGAAACTGAGGCCCCAGGAGGGGAAGCTACTTGCTCAAACTCAGAGCTGAGACCTGAACCCAGGTGCTCTGACTCCCAGCCAGTGACACACGCCCTTCCCTGAAGCCGTCCCAAGGTTGAGCCAGTGTGGCCCAGGTGGTGTCACCACCCACCCTCAGCCACATCCCAGCCCGAAATCCCAGCCAGGGAGGCAGCCCCAGCTTTGGGTCACGCAAACCATGGGGAATTCCAACAGCTCAGTTCTCGTGCTGCGCCGTGGGGGGGTGGGGGGGTGGGGTGAGGAGCGGCGGCCTTCTCGAGAGAAGAGAGGTTGGCAAACCTGTTCTCTGCAGCCGTGATGGTTCAGGTTGCCACGAAGCAGGTCTCTGGATGACCCAGCTCACTCCTGCTCCACCCTGGGCTTCGAGCCAAGGGTCTCTCTGCTCAGCCCAAGGCAGGAAGAACAAGGGGCTTCCCAGGACGCTGCCAAACCAGAGAGGCTATGATGGAGAAGAGATCTCTGGGCACATTCCAAGACAGGGTCCATCCCCAGGCCAGGGACTGGTCCAGCTCTGGGGGAAATAGATGTCACAGCCTGGTCTCTAAGAGAAAGACAAGATAAAAGCAGATCACGAATGGATGAGACCATGAACATGCTATTGCTATCAGAGGAAAGAGTTGAGTGTGAGCTGGAGCGGTCATGGAGGGGGACTTGGCCTGGAGGTTGTAGAATCATGACAATAAAGATTATAGTAGCTCCCCCTGTACTATCTAAATCCTGACAACATCTGAATCCCATTTTACATATGAGAAAATTGGGGATCACAGAGGTAATTGCCCCGAGTCACCTAGCTAGTAAATGACAGAGGCATCTGACCCAAAAGCTGCCTCTAGAAGGAAAAGCTTCTGGTGGGCAGATGTCCATCCAGGCATGGTAGCTGGCACTGTGTCTTTTCAAGTGTGAGCCACGCTGGAGGTCTGGCCACAAGAGGATGGCTGGCAGCACTCTCAGAGGGGCAAGGCCTGGGTGTCCACTTCCCTTCCAATACCTGGAGTCAGGCTTCCGTCCAGGGTCTGCTGGCTGGCCGCTTGCAAGAGCCAGTGCTATCTGTTGTTTCCGAAGGGCGGGTGGCCTGGAGGGGAGGCCAGGTGTCCCGCTGCGTGCAGCTGTTGGGCAGGATGGAGCTTGGAGATGGGAGGGCTCTGCAGCCTGAGGCCTGGGCAAGCCCAGAGAAGCTGGAAGCTGTTGATTAGACTTGTGTCTGGCACCAGGAGTGAGTTGACAGCTTGTGGCAGCTCCCACCGAGGGAGGGATGGAGGGATAAAAACAGTCCATCGGTGGAAGGCCTGGACTCTGCCACAGACCTGGGCTCATAAATGTCTCTGAATGTTCCCCCCGGCACCGGGGCTATGCTGGAAGTCGGGAGACCAGGGTTCCAGTCCCAGCTTGGTCCCCAGTGCTGGGCGGCCTTGGATGGGCCTCTTTTTCCCTCTGGGCCACAATCCTCAGCAGATTGTTCTGAACCCCAAATGGAAGTACTGGAAGAGTTAGAGAATAGATAAACTAAAGTTTCATCATTGTGGGTTTCCTGAAGAAAGGCAGTGACGCGCTATGGTGGGGCCCCAGCGGAGGCCCAGTAGGCGAGGGCAGGGGGCCTGTGCTACACTCAAAGGTAGTCCAGCAGAGTGGCTAGGACAGATTGTATGCAGTTCCATCCCAGGTCTGCCACCGACAAGAGCAGTGACCTTGGACATGTCACTCAACCTCTCTGAGCCTCGGGTTCCTCATCTGTAAAATGGTACCCATGCTTGGGGGTGATGAGGCCAGAGAGAGCCCGTGCATGTGGCATGCTGAGAACAGTGCCAGGCACAGCGATAGAAACTGCAGCCATGGCTGCTGCAGGACGTGGAGGGCAGCTGTCACTGAACTGGGGGAGCTGTGCCCCTGGTTACAGAGATGATGGAGGGAACGGGCCTTCAGGCATCTGCCCCCAAGCGCCATCTACCCAAAACTGTGCTGTCCAGACCCTGTGATCTTACACAGGCCACACAGGTAGGATCCTAGGCTGCTGCCTCCCTGCTCTTCAACCAGGGCCCCTGCAAGAGCCTCACAGAGCCAGGGAGACCAGCCGGGCTCCCAGGCAAATCCTGCCAGCCAGAGGAGTTGCTGCTGGGAGTGCCCTTCGGTGCCCCTGGGGGAGGCATCTCCCTGCGCACTGGATCTGACTCCCCACAGGTGTGCACCTCCGTCTCCGGGCCAAGCTCCCATGTGCCTGCTCACGCAGCAGAGGTGTGTAACTGCCCTGCCCATGAGCAGAGTGAGGCCTGGCACTCTGGGTGCAACTTGCTGGACCAGGTGTGGGCAGAGCCAGCCAAGATGTGCAGTGCCAGCCCCACAGGTAAAGGTGTGGTCTGTCTCCCCCAAGAAGTGTCCGCCTAGTCTCCAGCTATAAAGGATCCCTCGCTCCCTTCTAAATAGCAAAAACCCACCCCCTTGGATCACCTCCCATGGCTCTGGGCATTGAATCATAATCACTACACACCCACAGCTCTTTACAGTCTACACCCGGATTTCTCAAATCCACCATTGATATTTGGGGCCCGTCCTGTGCACTGTAGAACGTTTAGCAGCATCCCTGGCCTCTCTACCCACTAGACACCAGTAGCACCCCCCCCAACCAGGTGACCACCAAAAATGTCCCCAGACATTGCCAAATGTCCCCTGGAGGGCAAAATCACCCCTGGTTGAGAATCGGTGGCTGACAAAGCATTTTCACAGCCATTTCCCTATGAGAACCACATAACCTCTCCCCCTCCCCCTTCAGAGGAGGGAGTCTGTATTCTCTTCAGCCCCGCTTCAGAGGCCCAGAGGTGCAGTGACTTCCTCAAGGACATTCTGCACGTCAGAAGCAGGACTTGAACTTGACTTGCTCTCACATGTCCAGAGCTCATGGTTTTTATCCCCTGCCTATAGAACTGTCTCATATGTAACTATAGTCTAATAATGTGGCTCCATCTACAAGGTTATAAACCTCTGGAGGCCGAGGCTGTGGCATCAGCACTGCTCAGCAGCCTCAGTGCCTGGCATGTGTCTGGCATGTAGTAGGTGCTCAGTCAACATTTGATAAACAAAGGAAGGACAGGCCTGTTCGCTCCAGAGGGTTGTAAGTTGCTGTCACATCGTGCCCCACTTTCAAAGACCTCGAGTGGGAGGGAGGCTCTGCTCTACTGCCTTGAGCCTCAGGTGATGCTAAGATGTGCCAAAGTGGGTGTCAGGACGTGTGGCTGTCACCCGGCAGATGCGCTGCCCTGGCCCGCAGCTCCCGGCCAGGCCACCCGCTCAGAGCCAGGCTAAGCGCTCGTTCCCCTCACCCTCTTCCCAGGGCCCCGGGACCAGGCTCTGCCCGAGGGGTTTGCTCAGGCAGCAGTCACGACCCAGCTGTCTGCTGTGGCTTGACTTTCTTCCCTCAACCCTGGATTAGCAATTGAGCAACTCAGCATCTGACAAGACAGTGCTCCCCAAACCTGTTGAAACTCGCCCAACTCGGGCCCTGTGGGTGCATTTGGAAAGCTGAGCAATTGTACCATGGCTCCTCCTCTTGTTCCTCCCTCTGGGAAGAAGGGCTTGGCCTGAGCCAACTGGGCACGGAGTTGGTCGGGGAGCCGCTGATGGGGGTGGGGGGTGCGTCACAGCTGCCCCCACCCCAGTCACCCCCACTCCAAAGGAGCTTGCAAGAGCTGCTCGGCAAACTCAGCTGGGAGGCGAAGCTGCGACCCCATGGTGGCTGTCCAGATTTCTACAGGAGTTGCCAGGTTTTATCTCTGAGTCCTGAACTGCGTCTTCTGTGATTCGGCCAAACCCGGGAGAAGGCACGCTCCCTGCCGTGACCACCCCCAGCTCCCCCTTCCCTGCTCCAAACCCCTCTCCACCTCCCCCATCTCCTGGCAAACTTGAAACCAAACTCTGTTTTAAAAGTTCCCTGGCCAAGTCAGAACCCCCGCAGCAGAGGGGACCTGGTCTGAGAAGAGAGGCTGGGCGGGGAGGGTGGAAGGAGGGAGGGATGTGTCCCGGGAGGGAAGGAACCTCCTGACAGCTCGCAGTTCACGGGGGAACTTTGGAGCGGCCCACTGGGAGCAGCATGAAATTGCTGATGAAACTAGAGGGGCCTCTTTCCTGCCATGACCCTGGAGGCTTTCAGACCCTGTTTCTCACTCTGTTCACACACAAGTCATATCATCGCAGGGTTGGGTCCCAGGAACTCTTTGCCAAGGACTGGAGCCAGCAGGGTATTCCTCTTGAGTCAGTGATGCCCTGCTGTCCTGGCACCCCAGGCATAGAGGGCGGAATCACAGCCATCAGAGTCAGAGGGGGTCTCAGAAGTGATCAGCTCTGCCCGCTCCCGGGACACAGAGCCTCCAAGCAGGAGAGTGAGTGCCGGGTAAGCCCTATTCAGTCATGTCAAGCACTTACTTGTCCAGACCTACGCTCCGCCAGGCACTGTGCTAGGCACTTGGGGTCACAGAGCATATTAGTGGTAGAGCTGGAACGCTACCCCAGGTCTCCTGACTGTCTTCCCAGAACTTTCCCTGCAGCAGGTGAAAGCAGAGCTGCAGCCCATACACCTAGCCAGTCATCTCTGCTGGAGGTGATGAGCAACGAGGGAGGAACCCAGGTTTTCCCATCCGCCCTGTTGGGGTGGGCGTGCGGGCTCAGCCACAGGCTCTCCCAGGACTGGGCCTTTAGAAGGGGTGCACCAAGGCCAAGGAACTCGCTAGAAACCTGAAGCCACCAGAGCATGAGCCTCACTCCAGGAAGCCAGCGCCGGCTCTGGACAGCTCATGCAGCTTCCCCATGCCTCCCTGGTCCTCATCCCCAGGGCTCCCTCAGCCGAGCTAGGGAGGACAGTGCAATGGTTCGATGGCTCCAAGGGCAAGAAAGGCACCCTGGGGACGAGGGTTGGATGGGTTCTTTGCAAGGGAGAAGCTCTCTGTTGGTAAATTAGGGGGGCAAGGCAAGGTGAGGAAGTGCCTTACATTCGACACCCACTCACCCCACAAGCACACCTGCCCCAGAGAGAGAAGAAGAATTCTCACCTCTGGCACAGCTCTGGAACCATCCAAGTTCAGGTCTGAGTGGCTACTTCCTGGCCCTGAGTCAGCCACCAGCTCCCCTGGGAACAAATACTGTGAGATGGGAAATGGGGGGCTCCCAAATAAGAGGTGGGGGACAGGAAAGAAATCTAAGGAGCTGAAAATAATGGAAACTGGGATGTCAAGAGACGGAAAATACGGGTGCTGAGGCTTCTGCGGATGGGGAGTAAAGGGAGCTAGGGATCCCAGGAGACAGGTAGAGGGGGAATTAGCACCCTAAGGTACAGGAGCAGGGCCTTGGGCTCCAGAGGAGGCTGTCATTTCCCCCCAGCTGGGGAAATGCACTGGGGACAAAGAGAACATTACCTGGGCATTGAGAACTCTAGAGTTACGCTACATCTGGGAAGAAGGTGGTGTGGAGGCAGCACCCGCCACCCCACCACCACTGGGAATGTCTCCAAGGCCAGCCCCTCCTCGCTGGCTGCCCCTTCAGGGGGTTCAGGCCAGAGACAGCAACTCCTTCCGTGGCCTGAGTAGCTGCAGAGACCACCGGCCCAGATGCTGTCCAGGCAACGCACATAACCCCTGAGACATTGCCCTCCCCAGCACCCCTCACTCCTGAAAGCAGCCCTGAAAGATGCCTTCGCCATAGTTCAGAAGAGACATGGGGCTCTAGAAAGACTCATCAATCGAAGAAGAAGACCACCTTCCTCAAATCATTGTCCACTGATGCCAAACCATCATGCCCTCGATGCCCTGGGCCACCTCTGGAGCCTGATCAGCCAGCCCGGGCTTAGGAGCCAGTATGACCTGTTTTCAAATCCTGACCACCACTGACACGGCCTTGAACACATGCCTCTCTGAACCTCAGTTTCCTCATCTGTAAAATGGAGGGGATGGGGCTTCCTTGGTGGCGCAGTGGTTAAGAATCCGCCTGCCAATGCAGGGGACACGGGTTCGAGACCTGGTCCTGGAAGATCCCACCTGCCGCGGAGCAACTAAGCCCGTGCGCCACAACTACTGAGCCTGCGCTCTAGAGCCCGTGCGCCACAACTACTGAGCCTGCGTTCTAGAGCCCGTGAGCCACAGCTACTGAAGCCCGCATGCCTAGAGCTCGTGCTCCACAAGAGAAGCCACCGCAGTGAGAAGACCGCGTACCACAACAAAGAGTAGCCCCTGCTCACTGCAACTAGAGAAGGCCTGTGCGCAGCAACGAAGACCCAACACAGCCAAAAATAAATAAGTAAAATAAATAAATTTATTTTTTAAAAAAATGGAGGGGATGATACCCACCTGGACCACCCTGCATGGATATATGGATATATATCCATATACGGATATAGTAAAGCATGTGGCTGTTGTTTGAAGAGCACAAGTGACAAGGGACATGAGGTCCCTTTCTTCTAGTCATCTAGTGCCATGAACGGTTTCCAAGTCCCCTGGGCACACCTGAGCTAGTCCTAGGTCCCCACTGTCCCTGCCCTCCTCACCCCAGTGTCCGCGGCTCCTAATCTCCTAATAGGACCATCCCCCCCCCCCATCCCATCCCTCATACTCCCAGTCCTTGGAGGATCCATCTGATGGGCCAGAATCACTGGAAACACGTTCTCTAACTCTGCATACTCCATCCGGGGACTATCAAGAATCTACAGTTGGGGGGACTTCCCTGGTGGTCCAGTGGTTAAGACTCCACACTCCCACTGCCGGGGGCACGGGTTCGATCGCTGGTCAGGGAACTAGGATCCCGAATGCTGCGTGGCCAAAAAAAAAAAAAATCGACAGTTGGGATCGAGGCTGAAGTGATCCACTGTGCCCCATGGGCGTGTGCCCTGCCCTCCGGAGTGCTCAGCTGAAAAACAGGCTGGGAACCCAGGTGGAAGAGAGCTGATGGAACCAAGCCAAAGAAGACAAATGAGCAGAACTGTCTGGGGTCCAGAAGAGGGTCCAGCTCAATGGACTATGAAGAGGCTTTGAGAGGGCAGTGATGATGATGATGATGATGATAAACATCTTAATGATGATTATGTAATACTGTTGCCAACAGGGGAAGAGTGCCTCCTATGTGGCTATTTAATTCACTTAAGCCTCCTGAGATCAGAACTATTCTTCTCCCCATTCTAGAGGTGAAGACACTGAGGCTCAAAGATGTTCCCTCTCTTGCCTCAGTAACACAGAGATGGGACGCTGACCCAGACGGTCCCTCTCTCCTGCACAGTGCACCACGCTGCCTGCCACGCGAAGGGATAAGAGTCTCCGGGACCGGGACACTGTAGGGAAGAGGACAGCAGGAGACTAAGACCACGGGTACAGAAACCCTCAAAGGTCTGAGAACAACTGGGGGTGTGGAAGGCTCCTGGGGAACCAGGTGCACCCCGCCTGCCACGAGCGCACAGTCCCGGATGGGTCTGGGTCCCTCTCGCCCTCACCCGGCCACGTCTCCCCAGGCGGCTCTCGGCTCATCAGGGGCTCATTTCCTTCCGGCTCCTCCTCCTGCCGCCTGGCCTCCTTCCTCCCTGGTGTCACCGGCAGGCACGACCGCTCCTGAGGAGGCTCTAAATGTGGCCCGGCCGGGTGGGGAGGCCAGAGGGAGGGGGTAGAGAGGCCTGGGCTGGCGTCCCAGCCCCCACCTGGAGACCGTGGGGCCAGGACCCACGACGCTGATCTGCTTGGCCTCCCAAACGCTCCAGCTATTTCCCGTCCCCTGTCCTCTTGACGCGCAGAGCAAGAGCTGGGCAGGAGTCGCGAAGAGGTGCGGATTTTCCTCTAGGAATTTGTATATTTTTTTTGAAAAGCAAGCAAACCTGGAAAAGCTTGGGACAAGCCCAGCTAATTTTAGTTTCTAATGAAAACAGCAGGTGGCCGAGAGGATCTGATCTCCCTGGCAGGGCCAGGGCCCTCCAGCCTCGCAGGCTGCAGGCACGGGCCGGGCGTGGGGAGGGCCTCCTGGGAGGAGCCTGAAGGACCGGAGCCCCCGCTGGAGAAGACAGGGCACGAGCTGCCTGGCAGCGGGGCGGCCCGGGGTTGGGGGGTAACCTGATCGATGGCACGGCTGTGGCTGGAGTCCTGCGTGGCCGGGGCAGCGGGTAGCAAATGGCTAAGCCTGTGCTCAGCAGTGGCAGGAAGAAGCCTAAATTGGGGCGATGCAACCAGAATGAGAGAAGAAGCAGGGATGGCCGAGGCCCTCCACAGGCCGGCCCAGCGCAACGCAATCAGCACCCCCGCACACGCCCAGGCTCTTGGTCTCCTCCAGGAATGGCTTGTGCAGTTGACATTTGAGCCGGGCCCGGCTCCCGGTCAGCAAGTGGCACGCGTGTCTCTGGAGGAAAGGTTGAGCCACCTGAGGGTGCAGAGAGGGGATTCCTGAGGCCCCTGGAACCAGCTGGGCCTTGCCCCTAAGGGTCTCCAAGTCCTCAACAGACCAAAAAGCCACAGAGCCTCCACTTTCTCCCCTCACCGCCCCGCCCCCAACCCTGAGCCCTCTGCCAGGAGGGGAGCAGAGGGGACCTAGTCAGGACAGAGCCATCCATTTATGCTGCAAGCATGTATTGAGCACCTTCTAGGTGCCACACCCTGTGCTAGGCATCGAGGAGGCCACGGACTGGACGTGACACCGAGGGTGGTGTTAGCCCCCTGCAGCTGTCAAACAAGGCAGATCCACAACCAGGGTACAGGGGAAAGAGAGGTCCCAGTTTGAGCTGGGTTTGCGTTCCAGCTTTGCCACTCACTAGCTGTGTGACTTTGGGGAGTCACTCCACCTCTCTGGGCCTCAGTTTGCTCATCTGTAAAATGAGGCCAGGCACCCTAACCAGATACCAGAACGAGCAAGCAGTGTGGGCAAGGGCGCGTGATGTCTGGGGTCCTAACTCTCCCCACTCCATTCCCAGTTCCATTTCCAGTTCTGATACCCAGCCCTTCCCAGGCAAGACCCTGGGATCTGAGAGAACCAGAGTAGGTTGGGGCCCTGCCTCCTGTGGCATGGAAGGGGACAGCTGTGGAGCCAGATGAAGGCAGGGGCTGGGGGCGGTGGGCATTGGTGCCAACCTTGGGGGCAGGGACACTCCTCAGCGGAAGAGGGTTCTCAGCCTCTTCCTGGAAGCCGTCCCGGTGACTCACACCCGTGGCAGGCCAGCAGCTCACCCCTAAATCCCTATTACTGTTATTTCAGCCTGTGTCCCTCGTTGAGTCCTGAGCTTAGGGGAGGCAACGGTGGGTGGCCCCTCTGGCCCATCTCACGCCTCTTCAATGGCAGGGGCTCCGTCTATCCGCCTGGCATGGGGCCAGGGGGACTTTGAGGCTTGAACCCACCCCCCATCCCAGCGGACTCTGACACAGACCCATTCATTTATGGTACCGTGAGGAGACAGGCTCCGAGTGGGGCGGGGACTTGCCCAAGGTCCCACAGCGGGTTGGTGGCTCAGCCAGGCCTCCCCAGCTTGTTCCTCCTGCCCAGAGAATCCCTGCCTTGAGCACAGAAGCCAGGGCCCAGCACAGCCCCACCTGGCCCCTTGGCAGGACACAGAGGGAGCAGAGGCTGAGATGGGGACAGGTCAGCTCTGTGCCCCCATGTCACAGAGGGAATAGGGGGCCCCACCTTCTCCTAGAGACCAACCCTGGCATCTGAGCAGGAAAGGATCCAGCTTTAGGCCCAGTTGCTAGCCCCCTCACCCGTGGCTTCCCAAACGTGGACCTGGCCCACGGCCAGTAGCCGGGCTCTTGGTGCCCCCTGCAGGCCAAAAGCGCCAGGTGGGACTAGCTCCATAGCTGGCAGAGGCAGGGGATGCACCTAGGTAGGGCTGAGGAGCCAAGTCAGCCCCCTCCCCTTGCAGATACACCCTCCCCGGACCCCCAGCCATCTTCCCACCTTTGTCTCCCTTCTGAGAAGCTCAGGCTTCTGCCCAGGCCTCGTCGGGACACTACCAGCCTCTGTGCATCCTCTGGGCAGGACCTGGTAGAGAAGACTGTGAGGCTCCCGGGAGGCAAGGAATTCAGGAAAAGTGAGGGGAGGTGGGACTGCCTCAGCCCGAGACCACCCACCTCCCACCAGCCCGAGCTGCCAGGGAAGGGCGAGATCCTCACAGCTACGGCGCACCCAAGATGTGCCGGCCGAGAGCCAGATGCACCAGCCACGTCAAATCACGTTAACTTCTCACAGCAGCCTGTGGGATTGCCAGATCAAGAAAGCCAGATGCAGAGAGGCCCCGCAGCTTTGAGGAGGAGAGAGGGTCCCAGAATCAGATTCCTTGGAACTTGGAAAGAAACATCCCCAGTGGGTACTCACAGACTTCCCCTAAAGTGCCCTCCAGGCCATTGCCAGCCTGGCTTCACAGCTGCTGCTGGGAACGTGTGAAAAGCCCAGATGCCCACCAAGCCCTGCCTGGAGTGGGGCCCAGACACCTGCACTTTCAGCAAACCCCACAAATGTTTCGATGCGCAGCCAGATACAAGAACCATCACTCTGGTCCAGCCCACGTGCCTGACAAATAGAACCCAGCTGCTGATTGTACACCCCCGGGGATGGAGAGCTCAGCAACCCGCAGGCGGCCCACCCACTGCACCGTGGCCCTCATCCTTACGTCAAACGAACCCAGCTCCCAGCAGCCTCTGCCCACGGGTGACGTTCAAGTCCTTGAGCCACATAAAAGAATATTGTCTCTACCAAAGGTTCTGAAGTCGGGCAAAACCAGGTTCAAGTCCTGGCTCTGCCTTTACTAGCTGTGTGACCTCGCACACAAAGCAAAGTACTTAACTTGTCTGTGCCTCAGTTTCCTCCTCTATAAATGGGGGTTCATTGGCTTGCTGGGAGGATTAAATGCAATCATGCAAGTAAAGTCTTAGGCTTTACTGATTAAGGGCCATACAAGTTAGCTATTCTTATTGTCATTGTCATAAAAATCTCCCATATCTTACTAGGTTTTCTGTGTGCTTTTCTATCTGGGTACCATGCATTTATTCATTCCTTCACTAAGTAAACAGATGTCGAGTTCCTGCCCCATTGCCTGAGGCCCCACGTAAGACCACCTTTCACATACAGGATCCCTTTAGAGCCTGACAACAGTTCCCTGACTTGGCCACAGTCGGTGGTCTCCCCCTCACATTACAGGTGGAAAAACTGAGTCCCAGAGAGCAGTAGCCTTTGTCCTTCTTTGGACAAGAAATCTGTGCAGTTTCCCCGGTAAAGATGCACTGGCATCTTCACCTCTACCACCCAGAGAGCCATTGCCCCCGCATCAAGCAGACCTGGGTTGCTGGGCTGGTTCACTGTGGTCTCTGGGGCAGTGGGACACTTGCTCTGCTTTTGTTCAGAGCCCCTGATCTATGGGGCTGAGGCTGAGGGTAGAGCCAGGGTCTGAGTCTCCTGCTGGGAGGTGGTGGGAAGGCCCCTCTCCTTCTCTGAGCTTACCTGTAAAATAAGGAGTCTGGACCAGACCACGTGTCAGGGAACATTCCTTAAGGCTGTGATTCTGTGCACCCTGCTGCTCCTCCAAGAATCTGGAAGGCAGCGCCAGGCAGCCCTGCCTGCCCTGGGAGGTGGCAGGTGCATCTCCCACTGAAGAGGGGGGAAAGGGAGGCAGGGGAGGGAGAGGAGGCCTTCCAGAGTCACCACTCAGCTCTCCTTCCACCATTAGGCTGCTACTTGTGTGCCTACTATGTGCACTGGGCCCTGGCCAGGGATGCTGGGATGGGGAGAGGGGACAGGTTGAGGAGCAGTGGTTGGAGCACAAGCCTCAGGGTCATCCAGACGCGGGCTCCAATCCAGGTCTGCCCCTACAAGTTGGATGACCTTGATGGTCATCTCACTGCTCTGAAACATGCCTGGCACTTAGTAGGTGTTCTGTTAATGCACACCCTTCCCTTGAGAGAAAAACCAGTTTCTTCTTCACAGGGTCTTTCCCTACCTCTGCTCCCACCCCGGTGAGTATTTTTGTGTCTTACTCCTGGCCCCCTTGCCTCCTGGCCCAGATTGCAAAGTGGCCGTCATTAGGGACTTCCCTGGTGGTCTAGTGGTTAAGATGCCATGCTTCCAATGCAGTGGGCGCGGGTTCGAACCCTGATCGGGGAACTAAGATCCCACATGCCATGCAGCACGGCCAAAAACAACACACAAAAAAACAAAGTGGCCGTCATTAGACAGGGCAGAGCCTTCCAGTGCCCTCATGGAGGGGGTTGGCAGGGGAAAGGCCCATGGGGTTTGGAGGGGTTTGAAGCTTGGCTCTGACACTTGCTACCTGGGTCACCTTGGGCATGTTACCCCCTTAGCCTTTATTTTGGAATCCATAAAATGGTCGTAATAATCGTCACCTGATAGATTTGGGGTGAGCTGGCAACAGGAAGAAGTGCCTGCCGCCGTGCACAGCACATGGTAGGTGTCCAATCAACAGTAGTGCTCTCTGTCCTCTGCTGAAAGGGATGCAGTAAAGCCCCTTCCCACATGTGCCTGGCCCCAGAGTGCCTTGACATAAGCTGTCTCATCTGGATTGTGATCCTCGCTAGAACCCTGTGAGGTGGGGCAAGCACTGGTGCCCCGTTCTCTGGCTATAAAGGCTCCCGGGGCGGAGGGGAGAGCATGGCACACTTTGTTTTCAGAGCCCCTCCCCCAACACCATCCCCAGCCCCCCAGCCCTCACTGCCCTTATTGTCCTAAGTGCTACAGCAGTGACGCTGGTCTCTGCCTGGTGGCCCTGGGATATGGCTGGCAGTGAGGATCGTGACCTTGTAGCCAGAGGTGGGCTTAGGTCACTGGGGTCTCTGCCTTGGGAGGGGAAAGAGACACACCAGGGCAGACAGCAGCTCCAGCCTCCCATCTAGAGGGCGTTTCGACATGAAGGGCTCGGAGCCCATGGGCGAGGTCTAGGGTAACATCGGGGCACAGATACCAGTGCAGGGGCCACCCAGGCAGGGAGGGATCCCACGGGGGTCTGTCAGCCGCCCTCCCAGTGCTCTCCCTGCTTTGGCTAACTTGAGATGGAGGCCTTGTGCAAGACAGCACTTCCGCCCTTCTGGCCCTGGGAACCAGGCAGCAGGGCCGTCACTGGATCCAGAGAGAAGCCAACCTCCAGGACCCATCCCTGGTACAAACTGGCTCCCAGAGACCTGGGCAGGGCGTGGCCTCAGCCGGGGCGTGGAAGGCGGAGGGAAGGGGCTCAGCATCACGTCCCACCCACGTCCCACCCCCGTCCCCAACCCCCCTCTCCCCAGGTACCTGGCCAAGCTGTCATCAGTGGGGAGCATCTCAGAGGAGGAGACGTGCGAGAAGCTCAAGGGCCTGATCCAGAGGCAGGTGCAGATGTGCAAGCGGAACCTGGAGGTGATGGACTCGGTGCGCCGCGGCGCCCAGCTCGCCATCGAGGAGTGCCAGTACCAGTTCCGGAACCGGCGCTGGAACTGCTCCACGCTCGACTCGCTGCCTGTTTTCGGCAAGGTGGTGACGCAAGGTGAGGGAGGGGCTCGCGGGGGTGCTGGGGACCCTGGAAGGACCACTGTTTCCTGGGGTGGAGAATCATGTGCTCATGAGTGGCCTGACGGGTCCATCACTCATCACAGGATGCAGGTGGAGGCGTGGGAGCGGGCAGGGCCCAGCGGGCGGCAGTCCCCTGCGGGAGGGCCGACGGAGAAGGATGCTGTTCTCTGGCTGTGCAGCACAATACGGTGTGCCGTGTTTTCAGTCCTGGAGCCACCATCCCGTTTTAGAGTCAGAAACTGCGCCTCAGGCAGGGGAAAGGACGGCAGGGGAAAGGACGGCAGGGGAAAGGACGGAGTGGCCCGGGGCTCCTCAGAGGGTGAACAGCAGAAAAGAATTCAGACCTGGGCTTCCAGCCCCCCAGCCCCGTGCTATTTTTACCTTAGCACTGGCCTCACCTATGCAAGTGCATCTCGTTCGTCTGTACCTTTGACGAACCATGTTGAGCCTCACTTGCCCAGCCCTGAGTCCCCGGGAAGAGCAGCACCCAGACCCTGTCCTCCTGGGCTCACAGTTGAGGCAACGATGACACCTCACTAGGGGCAGTGGCTCTCACACCTGTAGCACCAGCTAGGGACCACACACTGTTTAAGTGCTTTAAGTGATATTAACTCATCTGGCCCTTTGAGATAGGCTTCCGTATTGCAAATGACGAAACTGAGGCCCACAGAGGTTAAGTAACTCGCCCAAAGTCACAGAAGCAAAAAGTGGCCAAGCCAGGACTTGAGCCCGTGCAGTCCAGCTCCAGGGTCTTGCTCTTACCCACGAAGAGAGGGGACACAGGATCCTCGGGAGCACGAGGGTGGACCCCTGCCCCAGCCAGGGCGGGTGCTCAGGGAAAGCTTTCCCAAGGAGTGGGTCCTCGGCTGACACCAGAAATCTGAGAAGGCATCAAGCCAGAGGAAGATGGGCCAGGGCATAGAGAACGTTCCATGCAACTGGAAGGCCCCTTAAGAGGTCACGGGGTCAAGCCACTGCCCTCGAGGGAGTGCTCTAAACCAGCTGCCTCTTTTTCTACTTCCTGAGTGTGAAACTGACACTCCGAGCCACCAATAGTCCACAGGCCCCTTGACTTGCTCAGGCAGCAGGAAAGTGTTCCTGGGCCAACCTTTGTCTTGGCACCTGTGGTCCTGGACAGCGAGGGCTGCTGGGCTTGTGGCAAAGCCATTTGGATGTTGTTGGAAACCAACTGGGATAGAAATTTGGAAGCCATTCTCCTGGGAGTTGGCAGGGGCCAAAAAGGCACGATTATGCTTGGCATGACTGAACATTGCTGCTTCAGAGAAGAAGCAAAGGTCCAGTGAGCGGCCTGGGAGCGGAGGCCCTCCAGGGACCACGGTGCCCCTGCCGAGGACCCAGGGCTGTCTGTCTGATGAGGCCCAGACACTAGGCTCAAACAGCAGACCCTGGGCACAGGAAGCCCCTTGCACACAGTAGGTGTTCCGTGTTTTAGGTGGACTGATGAATAATAGACTGGCAGGGTTACATGCGCCAGGCCCTTCATACCCCCGTGCCTTTGCACATGCTATTTCCTCCACCCCCAAACACCCAACCCTCTTTCTCCACCAGCTCAGCAGCTCCCTCCTCCAGTCTGCCCAGCTCCTGCAAGCAGGTGGTTGCTTTTTTCCACTGGGCTCCAAAGCTCTTTGTTCATGCTGGGGTTTTTTCCCTTTTTTTTGGTAATTGTTCTGATATAATTTCAAACTTACAGAAAAGTTGCAAAAATAGTACAAGAAATTCCCATATACTCTTTTTTAAAAAATCTCTATGTGATGGGTTTATTCAGTCAGCTACTTTCATTTTCTTCTTTTTTAAATGAGGTATAATTGACATATGATATTAGTTTCAGGTGTACAGTATAATGATTCAGTAAGTCTAGTTACCGTCCATCACCACACAGTTGCAAACATTTTTTTCCTTGTGGTGAGAACTTTTAAGATCTACTTTCTTAGCAACTTTCAAATATGCAATACAGTATTATTAACTATGGTCACTACGCTGTACATCACATCCTCATGACGTATTTATTTTATAACTGGAAGTTGGTACTTGTTGACCCCTTCACCCATTTTGCCCCCATCCCTGCTTCTGCCTCTGGCACCACCAGTTTGTTCTCTGAATATATGAGTTCAGTTTTTCCTGTGAAGAATTGCCATATACTCTTTACCTAGATTCACCAGCTGTTTACATTTTAACCCATTTGACTTATCCATTTCTCTCTCTCTCCTTTCTCTCTCACTCTCTCCCTCAATACACACACGTGTACACACACACACACACTTCTGTCTAAACCATTTGTGTCCACGTGGCTTTCATTACACCTTTCACACTGAACTGTGATGCCTGTCTCCCCCACCCCACTCCCCCATCCCTAAACCTTGAACTCTTCCAAGGCAAGGGTAATGTCTCATTTACCGGTTTCCCAGCGCGTGGCAGAGCCTGGCATGGAGGAGACAGTCAAGGGATGTCATCCAGTGGCAGAGAGCAAGTCGGGGCAAGGACTCAAGGGGCAGAAGAGGGGAGGCATGGGTCAGTGCGGCCTGACGCAGGAGAGGGACCCCGTCGAGAAGTGCTTTCCTCACCTGTGTTTGCACCAGGAACCAGGGAGGGGGCCCAGCCCCGGCTCATCAAGTTCAGGGAGATGCTGAGAATCCTACCGGGCTTGGCTGGAACGTGCTCTGGACTAAAGTCCAAGTGACTTGGTCAAGCATCCAGTCTCCTCGGGGCTGAGTCAGGGCATGCACTTGCCAAGCCAGCCACACGCCAGGCAAGGGCAGTCGTGTTTGGAGGAGTCTGAGCTCTTCCCATTCGTCCATCCCCTCACTTTTGCATTTTCCGTTTTCTTCCCTAGTAAAATTCCTCCTGGAAAAGTCTCAATTTATCTCCACTGAGCAAGAGACGGGACTTGCCCCTCCCGAGGCCACAGTGCTGCTCTTGGAGGGTCCAGGGTTGATGAGGCCGTGCGGGGAGAGCACGGGCAGCGTGACCTTGGGGGAGGGACCTCACTCCTCCGAGCCTCGGTATCCCCACCTGTCAGTGGGACCTGCACGTGTGCTTACCTCATAAGGGTGTCACCATTTAGGGTGGACCTTGACCCCAGAAAAGCCATCCGTCCTCACCAGCTGCTGTGATTTTGGGCAGCAGCCGGTGGGCAGGCCTCTCTCACAGCCCCCAGGGTTTAGGGTTTGGGGGGCTAGGCCAGTGCCCGCATTCATGGGCTGCCTGGCTGGGGTCCTGACCTCAGACCTGGAAAGGTAATAGCTCACAGATCCCTCCAGGAGCCAGGCCATACTTGGAGAAGAAAAGGAGCCCCATTTGTTGAGGGCCTCCACGGTGCTGCCTTGCATCCGACCACCCTCACGACAAGTCCAAGTGTGTAGTATTGTTCCCACGTTACAGCTGAGAAAGGAGGCCCAGCAGACAGAGGGTGTGATGCACCTAGATCCGGGACCTGCCGGCTCTTGGCATGAGACCCCGGGCAGGGTCCATCCCCTGTCCTAGCCTCAGCGTCCTCCTCCCTGGATGGGGGGCAACCCCAGGCCCCAGCTCCTGGACTTCCCATCAGGATTCAAAGATGATGTCTCCAAAGGCCTGCCTGACTCCCAGGGCACCCGGGGATGGGAGCAGCTCTCTTACGACCAGCACTGCCCGAGGCTGTACAGCTCCAAGCCGTACCCCCTCCCCTCCCAGGCAGTGGAGACCCCCTGCTCCTGGCCTACAGAGGCAAGACAGACGGTGACATAATGGTGACTGGTGAGGACCGTGTGCAAGTCAGGGCCAAACTGTGTGCTCTAGGCTGAGAATCTGCCAGAAATTTGGTGAAGTTGGCATCGGGGGCAGCCAGGAATGGGGCAGGCGGTGGTTCTTGGCTGAGCAGGCGTGCAGGGCCAGATGTGGGACGGCCTCTGTGCGGTTTGGTCACTGCTTAATCCCTGTGCCTGGGGCAGCACCTGCACAAGGTAGGTAACTGATAAGTATTTGTGGAATGACTGACGAGGGTTTGAGGGTGGGAGGGAGAGGCCAGGGAGTCTGGCGAAAGTTCAGTGTGGCCGTGAGCAGGATGTGGTGGGGTCTCAGAGTGGGCTGGCCCGAGCAGGACAGGGAGGGGTGGGGAAGGCCATGCAGACTCCTCTGCTCCTGTTTCCCTGCATCTGTAGCCAACGCTGGGCCTGCCCCTGCCTTCTCACACCTCGCTCTGTGAGCTTGATCGTGTCCCTGTCCCGAGAGAGGGGACTCCATGAGCCCTGAGGCCCCTCTGGGCTCTGGCTGCCATGTCGGGAGGTGATGTGGTGCACTGGTCGTAGCCAAGAGAGGATCCAGCCCAGGCTGTGTTTGCAGTCCCCGCGTGTCTAACCTCAGGGCACCTGACTGACGGTAACTTCAGGCTGCATCTACGAAGTGGATGCTTTTCAGTCCTGGGCTGTGACTCCCTAACACCTGTGCTCCCACCTTTGTCCTCAATGTTGGCATTACTTTGAACCCAGTGAGGGTGACAACATGCCTTTCTTCTGGGGACCTCTCAGGCCAGCTTTTGGTGCCATCAGATACATCACAGGAGGTCTGGGGAGGGGTTACCCCAGAGACACTTTGCACTGGGGGTTCCTTGAGGACAGACTCACGTCCATCTCCCTCGTGCTGGCATAGGGCCTGGCTCACAGCAGGCGGCTAATAAACGTCTGGTGAGGGAGGAGGTGTCTCTGGGCTAAGGAAACCTTTAGCCCAATGGCAAATATGCGGACAAGTGGCCCTCAGGGGGTAAGTGCCCTACTGATATTTGTTAGCGAATGAATAAAACGGCATTAATCACCCAACAGTAACATTCACAGTAGCTACCATGTCTCAAGCTCCTACTCCAGGCCAGTGGCTAAGCACTTCCCATGTTTTACGTCATTAGATTTCCATACCCACCCGAAGAGGTCAGAACTATTGTCAGCCCCATTCTATGGACATAAAAACTGAAATCACACATTTAGGAAGTGGCAGAACCAGGACTAGATCTCAGGCCTGCCAGGCTGAGCATCCACGCTCCTCCCAATACCCGCCTCTGTCTCCAGGGAGCTGGGAAAGGCCTGTTCTTGCCAGCTCTGTACTGGGCTCGAGGCGGGCAGAGGAGGTGGTGAGGGACAGCGTGGCCCCTGGAGCTTCCAGTCTGGCTGCAGACAAGCACACAAGACACTTAGAAGATGAAACAGTCCGAGTGCAACTCTGACTGCGTGGGGAGGGCAGGCCAGGCCAGCCAGAGCACCCGGGGTCCCAGGAATCAATGATGGTGGGAGGGATGTGCAGAAGTGCCAGGGCCTGGCCTGCTGGGCCAGCGTTACTTTCCCCATGTTAGAACTGGAAAAGGTCACTACACTAGTAAGAGTCTTAACATGGCTTTCTCCAACTCCAAAGCCTTTACTCTTTCCCCTGCCCTACATTGTCTCTTAAATCCAAAGAGGCTTCCTGGAGGTGGTTTCAAGAAAAGGTGAGCCTTTGCAGACAAGAGAGCAAAGGAAATTGGCAAGGCAGGCTGGGGGCAGGGATAGGGAGAGGACAAGGGCAGTCCATCTCCTGCCCCACCTCCCTAGGACTCCCGCTGGGTCTGCTTTGGAAACATGTTAGTTATGCTCAGAATGACACTGCCATCAGGACACCTGCCTGATGCCCTGGGGATCCCCACGCCTGTGGCTTCCTTTCTAGCCCAACTCAGCCTCATCTGTTTCTCCTCCAAACACTCCTTCCTGCTCAAATGTCCTTCCATCCAGCATCTGGGGAGACAGCGCATGTGATGTGCTCAGAAGAGCACCGGCCTCGAGTCAGGCAGGCCGCGGTTCCAATTCCCTCTTGGCCACTGACTGGCTGAGGGACCCCAGACAAGCCCCCGAGCCTCACTTTTTCCTCCACAGAGCAGAGCTGGAGAGAGCTGGTTGCTCAGGTCGCCATAAGCTCATGGAAAGGCCCTGGCACATTGTAGGCCCTCAGAAAGGGTAGTTATCACTGGATCCCCAGGACAACTCTGAATTCCCAGCCCCAGGCAGCCTTAGCACCTTGGAAAAGATGGCAGTGAGGCGGGACCTAGAGGACGCTCAGGATTTAGACCAGTGGAGCCAGGGAAGGAGGTGCTCAGGGAAGAAGAAAGAGCAGGAAGAAAGGAGTTGGGTGTGGAATGGGGCAAATGGCATTATGGAAAAGGCAGAAGGCTGTAGGGCAGCTGCTAGCACCTTCGAGAGCTCTGCCTTTCCCTCGGCCGGCTCTGCTGTCCCAGGAGGACAGAGTCAGGACTGTCCTCCCCCTGCAGCTGGAACAGGCAAACCCCCAGACCAGGGAGCAGTTATCGACCAGGTCGCTGGGGAACTCCCCTCTGCCACCCTCACAGCCACACCACAATCCTTTTTCTGTGTCTCAGCGGTCTCTACCAGGTGCCCCACTGGTGAGCAAGGCTCCAGCCGGGCAGAGGGGATGAGCCAGGAGGGGCCACGGCCCTGGAGTCAAGGGATCGGGACCCAGGGCCAGTCATAAAAGGCTGGAGGAGCCGCTGCCATCGGCTCTCGGGACACAGTGACTCAGCCACATTCT